>NC_140997.1:94874969-95304969 GCF_052327205.1 Somniosus microcephalus
GTCCCACAAACAGCAATGAGATAAATGACCAGATAAGACACGAGCAAAATACTGCGGATGTTGGAAATATGAAATAAAAACAGAAAATGCTGGAAGTACTCAGCAGGTCAGGCAGCATCTGTGAAGAGAACTCTGTTTCTGCCTGACCCGCTGAGTATTTCCAGCATTTTCTGTTTTAATACTAAATGGCCAGATAATCTGTTTTAGTGATAGTTATGAGAGAACTATTGGCTGAGATTTCTGGGAGAACTCCCCTGCTCTTCTTTGAATAGTGGCCATGGGATCTTTTACATCCACCTGAGAGAACAGAGGGGGCCTCGATTTAACGTCTCATCCGAAAGACGGCACCTCTGACAGTGCAGCACTCCCTCAGTATTGCGCTGAAGTGTCAACCTGGATTATGTGCTCAAGTCTCTGGAGTGGGAATTGAACCCACGACCTTCATGTGAGAGCCAGAATATCAGGTGAGGAAAGGGTCGAGGCAGCACTGATCCCATCCAAGGCAAGAGTGCTACCCACTGAGCCAAGGCTTGACACCCTTGTAACAAGAAGCATTACAGAACGCTTCATTAACTTTGCCAAATACTGAATTAAAAAAATTGTTAAAGTACTGCATTACTTTGGCTTATTACTGTGATGGTTCCCCTGTGTCCTGATCAGACATTCCATATCGGAGACGAGTGAGAACACAGCAGAAATCATTTTCATATTTCAGTTTTTTATTTGCTCGTACAGAAAATGAGTTACAGTACAATATTTTTAACTTGCTCTTGTACCCACTTTTCTCCTTGCCAGTTCCATTCACACCCCCTGGCCACATGTTCCATTCTTTAACTTATTCCTTGTTTTCCCCCCTCACCCACAAAGATCATTGAGAATTTATTTCACATAATCTCACTCTTTCGATAAATTTGTCAGGAAATGCTACTGGGCGAGGAAGCTGTCCCAGCTTCCTTTGCAACGTCGCAGTTTATTCTCACAATAGGGAATAGACTGGTTTCACATTGCTCCAAAAGCCACAGTCCATGAACAGAATGCAATATAACAGTGACTACAATTCACATAGTGCTTCATCGCCTGTAATGCACTTCAGGGCGTCCCAAGGCTGTGAAAAGCACTACATAAATGCAGTTACTCTCCCTCCCTCTTTCCTTCCTACCTTCCCTCCTTCCCTCCCTCCCTCCTTCCCTCCCTCCTTCGCCCCTCTCCCTCCTTCGCCCCTCTCCCTCCTTCGCCCCTCTCCCTCCTTCGCCCCTCTCCCTCCTTCGCCCCTCTCCCTCCTTCGCCCCTCTCCCTCCTTCGCCCCTCTCCCTCCTTCGCCCCTCTCCCTCCTTCGCCCCTCTCTCTCCTTCGCCCCTCCCTCTCCTTCGCCCCTCCCTCTCCTTCGCCCCTCCCTCTCCTTCGCCCCTCCCTCTCCTTCGCCCCTCCCTCTCCTTCGCCCCTCCCTCTCTTTCGCCCCTCTCTCTCCCATATGCTCTATGGGTGTGGAAAAGGGCGAAGCTCGCAAGCACAGGGATCAGTAAACTATTTTGCACTGCTGTGAAGGTTATTTAGGTTAATCATGTTACGTATGGACATTCCTAAAGGGAATGTTGAGTTCACTTAGGTTGATTAGGAACCTTATACAACTCCAAAACCATTTTCCAAATTGTATCATCCTTGTTTAACAGTGATTTTTTTTTTAATGTTCGTCACAATCAGTTCATTTGACCAAACGAAAAGATTCTGAGCAGCCCATTCCCATTCCAAAAGATAGCACTGGTTGACGAGAGGTTTAAGATGGGCCCATAGTATCATAGACAGAGAGAAACGGTTTGCTCTGGTGGGGGAGTCCAGAACAAGGGGGCATAGCCTTAAAGTTAGAGTTAGGCCATTCAGGGTGATGTCCGGAAGCACTTCTTCACACAAAGGGTAGTGGAAATCTGGAACTCTCTTCCCCTAAGAGGCAATGGATGCTGTGGGGGTCAATTGAAAATGTAATTAAATAGATAGATTTTTGTTAGGCAAGGTAATTTAGGGTTACAGAACCAAGGCGGGTAAATGGAGTTAAGCTACAGATCAGCCATGATCTAATTGAATGGCGGAACAGGCTTGAGGGGCTGAATGGCCTCCTCCTTGTCTCATGTTCCTAGTTCTTGTATGCAATAGGTCCATGAGCCATTTGCTGAGTACAGTAATTGATTAATGCAGCAGGAGCTGATGGACAATGTTGTCAACTTAGAGTTTCTTTAAAAAGAAACAATTCTTTTATTGTACCCGATGTATGCTAAAACTCCACCCCTGCTATGCTTACAGACCACTGATGGATCATGTGCTTTCATAGTAGATTTTTCAAGATTCGGTGAACTGTTGCAGCTAGTTTAAAAGAGCAAGTGTCGGTGACCAGTAACTAGGTGGTAGGAGTTGGTGGACCTCCTGTTGGGGGAGGATTTCCTTACAATCATGGGGGGGAGGGAACTTTAACCCCCCAAAAATGGGTGGGTTTGGTTCAGGTGGGATGTGAAATTTTAAAAATCTCAAACCCGCCCACTTATGGTTTTAACAGGGGCAGGCAACCAACCCACTCTCGGGAGGCGGGTTGGGCATTTAAATAACGACGCTACGTGCCTTATATTTTACCTCTCTTCCAGGTTTAACCCTGGCTGGCCGGGTTTCCTCGATCTTGGGAAAGAGGGCTACCCCCTCCCCAGGATCGTTTCCCCCTGCACACCCCACGCTACCACTAGCCCAACTGCAGGCTTCCTACCTGCTCCTGGCCTGCTGGGGGGAAAAAACAGATGCATCCTGTGAGGTTAAAACCCAGACTTCCGAGTTCCCCGACTGCAACTTTTCTACTCCGCCCCCACTCCCCGCCTCGGAAATTCTGCCCCAGTCAAGATCGGGGTCATAGAATCTTACAGCACAGAAGGGGGGCTATTTGGCCCATCGTGCCTGTGCTGGTTTTTTTGAAAGTGCTATCCAATTTAGTCCCACAGCTCTGCTTTTCCCCCCATAACCTTGCAAATGAGTCCACTTCAAGTTACATGTCCAATTGCCTTTTGAAAGATCCTATGGAATCTGATTGCACCACCCTTTCAGGTAGTGCGTTCCAGATCTTAACAACCCTCTGTGAAAAAAATTTCTTTGTTCATTTGTTTGTTTGGAATGAAATTGTAATGCACGTACAAAGAACATGTTTGTGCTTTTGCTGCAAACAGGAAGTGGTCCACCTATATGAAGGAACTTGTGTAGGTCCCCTACAGTCAGAAACGGGAGAATTTATAATGGGGAACAAGGAAATGGCAGAGCAATTATAAACAAATACTTTGGTTCTGTCTTCACGGAAGAGGACACAAATAACTTCCCAGAAATGCTAAGGAACCAAGGGTCTAGTGAGAAGGAGGAATTAAAGGAAACTAGTATTAGTAAAAAAAATAGTGCCGGAGAAATTAATGGGACTGAAAGCCGATAAATCCCCAGGGCCTGATAATCTGCATCCCAGCGTACTAAAAGAGGTAGCCATGGAAATAGTGGATGCACTGGTTGTCATCTTCCAAAATTCTGTAGATTATGGAACAGTTCCTGCAGATTGGAGGGTGGCAAATGCAACCCCACTATTTTAAAAAAAGAGAGAGAAAACAGGGAACTGCCTCAGTAGTAGGGAAAATGCTAGAGTCTATTATAAAGGATGTGCTAACAGGACACTTAGAAAATATCAATGGGATTAGACAAAGTCAACATGATTTTTGAAAGGGAAATAGTGTTTGACAAACCTACTGGAGTTTTTTGAGGATGTAACTGGTAGAATAGATAAGGGAGAACCAGTATTTGGATTTTCAGAAGGCCTTTGATAAAGTCCCACATAAGAGGTTAGTGTGCAAAATTAAAGCACATGGGATTGGGGGTAATATACTGGCATGGATTGAAAATTGGTTAACAGATAGGAAACAGAGAGTAGGAATAAATGGGTCTTTTTCGGGGTGGCAGGCGGTGGTTAGTGGGGTACCGCACGGATCAGTGCTTGGTCCCCAGCTATTCACTATATATATCAATGATTTGGATGAGGGAACCAAATGTAATATTTCCAAGTTTGCTGGTGACATGAAACTAGGTGGGATTGTGAGTTGTGAGGAGGATGCAAAGAGGCTTCAAGGCAATTTAGACAAGTTGAGTGAGTGGGCAAATACATGGCAGATGCAGTATAACGTGGATAAATGTGAAGTGATCCACTTCGGTAGAAAGGCAGAGTATTATTTAAATGGTGATAGATTGGGAAATGTTGATGTACAAAGGGACCTGGGTGTCCTTGTACACCAGTCACTGAAAGCAAACATGCAGGTGCAGCAAGCAGTTAGGAAGGCAAATGGTATGTTGGCCTTCATTGCAAGAGGATTTGAGTACAGGAGCAAGGATGTCTTACTACAGTTGTACAGGACCTTGGTGAGACCACACCTGGAGTACTGTGTACAGTTTTGGTCTCCTTACCCAAGAAAGGATATACTGGGGGCTGTAGAATGAGGGGTCACAGTCTCAGGATATGGGGTAGGACATTTATGACTCAGATGAGGAGAAATTTCTTCACTCAGAGAGTGGTGAACCTGTGGAATTCTCTACCACAGAAGGCTATGGAGGTCAAGTCACTGAATATATTTAAGAAGGAGATAGATTTCTAGACACAAAAGGCGTCAAGCGGTCTGGGGAGAGAGCAGGAATATGGTATTGAGATAGAGGATCAGCCATGATTGACGTAAGAAAACTACTAGGCACTTGGTCTGAGTATTAAACAAGGCTTTAATTAACTGTTTTTCAACATGGAGATTGAGTTGTGCCCTTCACTAGTTCCTGTTAAAGAATGTCCTGAGCAAGCTGGGCCCATGCCTGAGTATTTATACTCTCCCTGGACAGCGCCACCAGCAGGCCGCCCAGTATCACTTCATAAGTCATTTCCACATGAATGACAAGATTCATGTCAATGATCATATTGAATGGCGGAGCAGGCTCGAAGGGCCGAATGGCCTACTCCTATGTTTCTAATTTGCATCTGCTTTCTCAGGTGGACATAAAAGATCCAAGGGCAAGGGAGTTCTTCACCCCCCCCCCCCCTGTCCTGGCAAATATTTAAACAGATTATCTGGTCATTATCACAGTGCTGTTTTTGGGAGCTTGCTGTGCGCAAATTGGCTGCCGCGTTTCCCTACATTACACAGTGACTCCACTTCAAAAAGTACTTCATTGGCTGTAAAGCGCTTTGGGACGTCCTGAGGTTGCAAAAGGCGCTATAGAAATGCAAGTCTTTCTTATCTGAGGTAGGACGTTCTTGCCATGGAAGGAGTGCAGCGGAGATTCACCAGGCTGACACCTGGGATGGCAGGAATGACGTATGAGGAGAGATTGTGTTGATTGGGCTTATACTCACTGGAGTTTAGAAGATTGAGAGGGGATCTCATCGAAACCTATAAAATTCTGTCAGGTCTGGACAGACTAGATGCAGGAAGGATGTTTCCGATGGCCGGGAGTCCAGAACCAGGGGTCATAGTCTAAGGATAAGGGGTAAGCCATTTAGGACTGAAATGAGGAGGAATTTCTTCACCCAGAGAGTGGTGAACCTGTGGAATTCTCTGCCACAGAGGGCGGTGGAGGCCAGTTCATTAAATATATTCAAGAAGGAGTTTGATATATTTCTTAAGGCTAAAGGGATCAAGGGATATGGGGAGAAGGCAGGGACAGGGTACTGAATTTGGATGACCAGCCATGATCTCATTGAATGGCGGAGCAGGTTCGAAGGGCCGAATGGCCTACTCCTGCTCCTATCTTCTATGTTTCTATGTTTCTTTTTGTGGATTTGCATTTTGAAATGGTGATATTTTCGCTTTTCATGAGGTGGCAAGATGTGTAGCAGAGCCGCAGAGTAAAAGGTCTCGGCCCTGTGACTCTGCCCTTTTACAGCTGCAATCTGGAGTTTCTCCTGAGGCCCCGGGTAGTCCAACACACTGCAGTCTGTGTTTGCTCTTAAAAGAAATGCAACATAGTTTCTTCATTTAGCAAGAACAGGAGGAGGGGGGTGGTTTCAATTAGAAACAGCTGCCATCAAGGAACTGGGTCTTCTGCATGCGAAGGGCAGCAAACTATTTCACATAGAATTGCTAGTTGTTGCAGTTTTTGTTGGCGTTTTCAGTTGGAATCATTTCAACACGCACTGTGCAATGGTTTCCTGTGATCATGGGAAAAGTTAAGCATTCCTCATTTATTTCCTGCTTTGGCACTTTTCTTATTCTGCATCAGCCTTCTGCTTTACTTCAGGCACACTGAACAGAATGTTAAACATTGCGCTGGTGTTGTTGTGGCACCCAAACACACACTGGGTCAGATGTACCGCCTTGCGCAAGTACATTGGTCCATTAAATATCAACAGTGGGGTGCCATGGGTTTTGTTTGAGAACTTTCCAAGAATAATAAGCTATCAAAATATTTTTTTTCATGCATCTGGCTTAATTCACGCTGGTATTTGGTTTGTGTGAGATGGGGAGAATTTATGGTGTGTGTTAGTTTGCTAATTTTTTTATATCACTGCTCCAGGTTATTTTTGAAACCAAGCTTTTTTACAAGCATTGCCTCCCCCCCCCCCCCCCCCCTTCTACATAAGAACATAAGAAGTAGGAGTAGGCCATACGGCTCCTCGAGCCTGCTCCGTCATTCAATAAGATCATGGCGGATCATCGACCTCAACTCCACTTTTCCACCCTATCCCCATATCCCTTGATTCCCCATGAGTCCAAAAATCTATATCACAGCTTTTGAATATACTCAACGATTCAATATCCACAGCCCTCTGGGGTAGAGAATTCTAAAGATTCACAGCCCTCTTGAGTGAAGAAATTTCTCCTCATCTCAGTCTTAAATGATGACCGCCACCTTATCCTGAGACTATGACCCCTAGTTCTAGACTCCCCAGCCAGGGGAAACAACCTCTCAGCATCTACCCTGTCAATCCCCTTCAGAATCTTATATATTTCAGTAAGATCACCTCTCATTCTTCTAAACTCCAGAGAGTATAGATCCAATCTACTCAATCTCTCCTTTCCCTACACACCGACTTTCTCCTTTTTGGAATCCTTTCAAAAAATATGTTCCAAATTTTCTATAAGTCTTGTTATATTCATAAGAACATAAGAAATAGGAGCAGGAGTAGGCCATTCGGCCCCTTGAGCCTGCTCCGCCATTCAATAAGATCATGGTTGATCCTCTACCTCGAGACCGGGTTAATTAATAACCTTGTAGTAAAGGAGCCCCTGGGGAGCAGTGATCATATGATAGAATTTTACGTTGAGTTTGAGAGTAATTTAGTTAATTCCGAAACTAGTGTCCTAAGCCTGAACAAAACAAACTATGTAGGCATGAGAGGCAAGTTGGTTAAGGGTAAGTTGGGAAACTAGATTAAAAGATATGACCGTAGAAAAGCAATGGCAAACATTTAAAGAAATATTCATAATTCACAACTAATATACATTCCCTTAAGGAATAAAAACACCACGGGAAAAATGGTCAAACCGTGGCTCACAAGAGAAATTAAAGATAGCATTAGATTAAAGGAAGAGTATTATAATGTTGCCAAAAAGACTAGTAAGCCTGAGGATTGGGAGGATGTTAGAATTTAGCAAAGGAATACCAAGAAATTGATAAGGAAAGGGAAAATAGAATATGACTAGTGAGAGACATAGAAACAGACCGTAAAAGCTTCTATAGGTATGTAAAAAGGAAAAGATTAGCGAAAGTAAATGTGGGTCCCTTACAGGCTGAGACAGGAAATATTATAATGGGGAATAAGGAAATGGCAGAGAAATTAAACAAATACTTTGTGTCTGTCTTCACGGAAGAAGACGCAAAAAACTTATTGGAAATAGTGGAAAACCAAGGGTCTAGCGAGAATGAGGAACTGAAAGAAATTAGTATTAGTAAAAAAAAGTACTGGAGAAATTAATGGGACTGAAAGCCGATAAATTCCCATGACCTGAGGCCTACATCCTAGGGTTTTAAAAGCGGTATCTATAGACATAGTGGATACATTGGTTGTCATCTTCCAAAATTCCATAGATTCTAGAACGGATCCCGTGGATTGGAAGGTAGCAAATGTAACCCCACTATTTAAGAAAGGAGGGAGAGAGAAAACTGGGAACTACAGACCAGTTAGCCTGACATCAGTAGTAGGAAAAATGCTAGAATCTATTATTAAGGACGTGGTAACAGGGCACTTAGAAAATAATAATAGGATTGGGCAGAGTCAACACGGATTTCTGAAAGGGAAATCATGTTTGAGTAATCTGTTAGTTTTTTGAGGTTGTAACTAGCAGAATAGATAAGGGGGAACCAGTGGATGTGGTGTATTTGGATTTTCAGAAGGCTTTCGATAAGGTGCCACACAAGGTTATTAAACAAAATTAGGGCTCATGGGATTGGGGGGGGGAATATACTCGCATAGATTGAGGATTGGTTAACAGACAGAAAACAGAGAGTAGGAATAAACAGGTCATTTTCGGGTTGGCAGGCTGTAACTAGTGGGGTACCACAAGGATCAGTGGTTGGGCCTTAGCTATTCACAATCTATATCAATGATTTGGATGAGGAGACCAAATGCAATATATCCAAGTTTGCTGATGATACAAAACTAGGTGGGAATGTAAGTTGTGAGGAGGATGCAAGGAGGCTTCAAGGGGACATAGACAGGCTAAGTGAGTGAGCAAGAACTTGGCAAATTGAATATAATATGACGAAATGTGAAGTTATCCACTTTGGTAGGAAAAATAGAAAAGCTGAGTATTGTTAAATGGTGAGAGATTAGGAAATGTTGGTGTTCAGAGGGACCTGGGTGTCCTTGTACACGAATCACTGAAAGTTAACATGCAGTTAGGAAAGCAAATGGTATGTTGGCCTTTATTATAAAAGGATTTGAGTACAAGAGTAAAGACGTCTTACTGCAATTATATAGGGCCCTGGTGAGACCACACCTGGAGTAGTGTGTACAGTTTTGGCATCCTTACCTAAGGAAGGATATATTTGCCATAGAGGGAGTGCAACAAAGGTTCACCAGACTGATTCTTGGGATGGAGGGAGTGTCCTATGAGGAGAGATTGAGTAGACTAGGCCTATATTCTCTAGAGTTTGGAAGAATGGGAGGTGATCTCATTGAAACATACAAAATTCTTACAGGGCTTGACAGGGTAGATGCAGGGAGAATGTTTCCCCTGGCTGGGGAGTCTAAAACCAGGGGTCACAGTCTCAGAATAAGGGGTTGGCCATTTAGGACTGAGATGAGGAGAAATTTCTTCACTCAGAGGGTGGTGAATCTTTGGAATTCTTTACCCCAGAGGGCTGTGGAGGCTCAGTCGTTGAGTATATTCAAGACAGAGATCGATAGATTTTTGGATATTAAGGGAATCCAGGGATATGGGGATAGTGCAGGAAAGTGGAGATGAGGTAGAAGATCAGCCATGATCTTATTGAATGGCGGAGCAGGCTCGAGGGGCCGAATGGCCTACTCCTGCTCCTATTTCTTATGTTCATATAACTCCATCTTCCTGCATTATCCCTACATAGCTTGATTCCCTTAATATCCAAAAATCGGTGTGGTGCAGCACTAATCTGGATATCCTTCACCGGTTTGAAACAGATTCTGGCACAACTGTCTAATAAACCCAACGGTGTGTTTTTTTTAATTTAGTTATCTTGCGTTGTTCATGTCCAGTGATTGACCAGATGCCAATTAGACAGAAATGGAGCCTCAAGTCTAAATATTTGTTGTGTTTATAACCTTTGAATCAATGTAGAATTACATCTTTACTAGTTGTAGTTTACAGGTGCATTTTGAATGAATTCACCAGGAAAAATTAAAATGCAGTACTGTAGATCATGGTAAGTACAATACAACAACTTGCATGTTCAGTTGCTTTACAATAAGTTGGGAATGGAATATAGTTGATGCTGAGTAAGGCGAGAGGAATGTAGAGGCTAAGATAGGGGAGAAGGCATGGTGGAAGAAAGCAGGGAAGGAGATGCTAAGGCAGAGGATCTGAGGGCAAGAGCTGAGTGATTGAGAGTCAAGGCAGAGGTTGGGTGATGGTGGAGCACAGGGTGCATGCAACGACATTTCGCAGAAGGAGATCACTGAGATAGGGCGATGTGCAGTTGTGTTCCATTTATAGATCTGTAATCTCTTGTTTCCGCCACAGTCACCACGTTAACCTGAAGGTGTTGCCCTTTGCTGAGGCACTGTTCTTATGGGCGCTGTCTGCTCTCGAGTAACCTTACCATGTTTCATGTTTGAGCACATTCACTTGGGGGGGGCTATTCACGGGGCGGGGGGTCTATTCACTGGGGGGGCTTTTCACTGAGGGGGCGGGGGGGCTGTTCACTGGGGGGAGGCTTTTCACTGAGGGGGCAGGGGGGCTGTTCACTGGGGGGGCTTTTCACTGAGGGGGCGGGGGGGCTGTTCACTGGGGGGGGCTTTTCACTGAGGGGGCGGGGGGCTATTCACTGGGGGGGCTTTTCACTGAGGGGGCGGGGGGGCTGTTCACTGGGGGGGGCTTTTCACTGAGGGGGCGGGGGGGCTATTCACTGGGGGGGCTTTTCACTGAGGGGGCGGGGGGGCTGTTCACTGGGGGGGGCTTTTCACTGAGGGGGCGGGGGGGCTGTTCACTGGGGGGGCTTTTCACTGAGGGGGCGGGGGGGCTGTTCACTGGGGGGGGCTTTTCACTGAGGGGGCGGGGGGGGCTGTTCACTGGGGGGGGCTTTTCACTGAGGGGGCGGGGGGGCTGTTCACTGGGGGGGCTTTTCACTGAGGGGGCGGGGGGGCTGTTCACTGGGGGGGGCTTTTCACTGAGGGGGCGGGGGGTCTATTCACTGGGGGGAGGCTTTTCACTGAGGGGGCGGGGGGGCTGTTCACTGGGGGGGGGCTTTTCACTGAGGGGGCGGGGGGTCTATTCACTGGGGGGGGGCTTTTCACTGAGGGGGCGGGGGGGCTATTCACTGGGGGGGGGCTTTTCACTGAGGGGGCGGGGGGTCTATTCACTGGGGGGAGGCTTTTCACTGAGGGGGCGGGGGGGCTATTCACTGGGGGGGGGCTTTTCACTGAGGGGGCGGGGGGGCTGTTCACTGGGGGGGGCTTTTCACTGAGGGGGCGGGGGGTCTATTCACTGGGGGGAGGCTTTTCACTGAGGGGGCGGGGGGGCTATTCACTGGGGGGGCTTTTCACTGAGGGGGCGGGGGGGCTATTCACTGGGGGGGGGCTTTTCACTGAGGGGGCGGGGGGGCTGTTCACTGGGGGAGGCTTTTCACTGAGGGGGGGGGGGGGGCTATTCACTGGGGGGGGGCTTTTCACTGAGGGGGCGGGGGGGCTATTCACTGGGGGAGGCTTTTCACTGAGGGGGCGGGGGGGCTTGTTCACTGGGGGAGGCTTTTCACTGAGGGGGGGGGCTTTTCACTGAGGGGGCGGGGGGGCTGTTCACTGGGGGGGCTTTTCACTGAGGGGGCGGGGGGGCTGTTCACTGGGGGGGCTTTTCACTGAGGGGGCGGGGGGGCTGTTCACTGGGGGGGCTTTTCACTGAGGGGGCGGGGGGGCTGTTCACTGGGGGGGCTTTTCACTGAGGGGGCGGGGGGTCTATTCACTGGGGGGGCTTTTCACTGAGGGGGCGGGGGGGCTGTTCACTGGGGGGGCTTTTCACTGAGGGGGCGGGGGGTCTATTCACTGGGGGGGCTTTTCACTGAGGGGGCGGGGGGGCTGTTCACTGGGGGGGCTTTTCACTGAGGGGGCGGGGGGTCTATTCACTGGGGGGGCTTTTCACTGAGGGGGCGGGGGGGCTGTTCACTGGGGGGGCTTTTCACTGAGGGGGCGGGGGGGCTATTCACTGGGGGGGCTTTTCACTGAGGGGGCAGGGGGGCTGTTCACTGGGGGGGCTTTTCACTGAGGGGGCGGGGGGGCTGTTCACTGGGGGGAGGCTTTTCACAGGGGGCGGGGGGTCTATTCACTGGGGGGGCTTTTCACTGAGGGGGCAGGGGGGCTGTTCACTGGGGGGAGGCTTTTCACTGAGGGGGCGGGGGGGCTATTCACTGGGGGGGCTTTTCACTGAGGGGGCGGGGGGGTCTATTCACTGGGGAGGCTTTTCACTGAGGGGGCAGGGGGGCTATTCACTGAGGGGGCGGGGGGTCTATTCACTGGGGGGGCTTTTCACTGAGGGGGCGGGGGGGCTGTTCACTGGGGGGAGGCTTTTCACTGAGGGGGCAGGGGGGCTGTTCACTGGGGGGGCTTTTCACTGAGGGGGCAGGGGGGCTATTCACTGGGGGGGCTTTTCACTGAGGGGGCGGGGGGTCTATTCACTGGGGGGGGCTTTTCACTGAGGGGGCAGGGGGGCTATTCACTGGGGGGGCTTTTCACTGAGGGGGCAGGGGGGCTATTCACTGGGGGGGCTTTTCACTGAGGGGGCGGGGGGTCTATTCACTGGGGGGGCTTTTCACTGAGGGGGCGGGGGGGCTGTTCACTGGGGGGGGCTTTTCACTGAGGGGGCGGGGGGGCTGTTCACTGGGGGGGCTTTTCACTGAGGGGGCAGGGGGGCTGTTCACTTGGGGGGGGGCTTTTCACTGAGGGGGCAGGGAGGCTATTCACTGGGGGGGGCTTTTCACTGAGGGGGCAGGGGGAAGGAGGGGCGTGGAGGGAAGAGGTGATCACATCCAGTAACATCTTTGCTGAACTTTTCACGTGTACACGGTGTTCCAGGGTGCAAAGGCCGACTGTACCTGGCAACTTCGGCACAGAATCTCCGGCCTTCCTTACAGAGCTGGCAGCATCAGCGAGATGTTAAGAACGAGATGTATATGGAAGAAACCATGAGAGACTTTGCATTTCTACAGCGCCCTTCACAACCTCGGGAGTCACACAGCGCTTTACAGCCAATGAAGTGTAGTCACTGTTGTAATGTGGGAAACGCGGCAGGCAATGTGCAAGATCCCACACACAGCAATGTGATAATGACCACATGTTGGTTGAGGGATAAATATTGGCCCAAGACACTGGGAGAACTCCCCTGCTCTTCTAATAGTGGCCGTGGGATCTGTTGCGTCCACCAGAGAGGGCAGACGGCCTCTGTTTGAGATGTGTTTTTTTTTTAAAGTCCATAAAATCCTCATTGGTCAGGGCAATCTTACTGGATTGATGTGTAACTAAGTGTCTTGATGTAGTTGGGAATATTTTATATATTTTTTTAGATCAGTGAAGGAGGTATTTACACTGTGGGTGCGAGGGAGGGAGGGCGAGTGGGAGCGAGGGAGGGAGGGCGAGTGGGAGCGAGGGAGGGAGGGCGAGTGGGAGGGAGGGAGGGCGAGTGGGTGCGAGGGAGGGAGGGCGAGTGGGTGCGAGGGAGGGAGGGCGAGTGGGTGGGAGTGAGGGTGGGTGGGAGGGAGGGAGGGCGAGGGTGGGTGGGAGGGAGGGAGGGCGAGTGTGGGTGCGAGGGAGGGAGGGCGAGAGTGGGTGCAAGGGAGGGAGGGCGAGGGCGGGTGGGAGGGAGGGCGGGTGCGAGGGAAGGCGAGGGCAGGTGCGAGGGAGGGAGGGCGGGTGCGAGGGAGGGAGGTCGAGCGCGGGTGCGAGGGAGGGAGGGCGGGTGCGAGCGAGGGCGAGGGTGCGAGCGAGGGAGGGAGGGCGAGGGCGGGTGGGAGGGCGGGTGCGAGGGTGGGAGGGCGGGTGCGAGGGTGGGAGGGTGAGGGTGGGAGGGCGAGGGAGGGTGCGAGGGTGGGAGGGAGGGCGAGGGTGGGGGTGAGGGGAGTCGCGGGGGGGCGAGGGAGGGGGGGTTGAGGGGGTGAGGGAGGGGGGGTTGAGGGGGCGAGGGAGGGGGGGTTGAGGGGGCGAGGGAGGGGGGGTTGAGGGGGGCGAGAGAGAGTGGGTGCGAGGGAGGGAGAGAGAGTGGGTGTGAGGGAGGGAGTGCGAGTCTGCGTGTGAGACATGTAAAAAAGCCCATAGTAGATTCAGCAGAGAAGCACACCAAATGGAATTTTCTGAAATGATTGGAGGTCAGGCTGTGGAATGAGGGGGGAGTGTGGCCTCGGGCCAAGGCGAACATTCGCATATTTCCTGTTTACTTGCAGCATCCTTCCACTCTATCGGCTGAGCCAAGTTCTCAAAGTACTCGTGACCCACGAATACCATAGAGAAATGGAGCCTCTAACTTGACGATCATTCAGCTTTTTGGACTTTGGTTCACTGTGGCTGCCTTGGTGGGGTTTTGAATGAGCTTCTTCAGAACTGAGCTGATACAATGTACGTTTCTCTATTTATAATACCTATATATGTCGTGGATTTACAAATTGAACACTTTTCTGTTTCCATTTTTTAAATGGCTGTATGTACAAGTACATTTCATGTGTTTATACCAATTCTTAAATGCCTTGAACTAAACACACCCCTCTTTTAATTTGGGGTACAATGATGCAGATTTGGATGTGGAGTAATGCATGAAGGAGGTGGGGGTGAGCTTGGTTTTGAAGGTTTAATCAATGAATCTTGTGTTTTCTCTTTCCTTCAATCTGAATTTGACACTGTCCTATCTCTCTGTCCCTATCTCTTTAACCTCCTCCAGCCCTACAACCCTCCAAGATCTCTGCGCCCCTCCAACTCTGGCCTCTTGCGCATTCCTGATGTTCATCGCTCCACCATTGGTGGCCGTGCCTTCAGCTACCAGGGCCCCAAGTGCTGGAATTCCCTGGAATGCAGTATAATATGGGGAAATGTGGAGTTATTCAGTCTGGTAGGAAGAATAGAAAAACAGAATGTTTTTTAAATGGTGATAAACTATTAATTGTTGGGGTTCAGAGAGATTTAGGTGTCCTCGTACAGGAAACACAGTTAGCATGCAGGTACAGCAAGCAATTAGGAAGGCAAATGACATGTTGGCCTTTATTGCAAGGGGGTTGGAGTATAAGGGTAAGGAAGTCTTGCTACAATTGTGCAGGGCTTTGGTGAGGCCACACCTGGAATACTGTGCACAGTTTTGGTCTCCTTATCTAAGGAAGGATGTACTTGCCTTGGAGGCGGTGCAATGAAGGTTCACTGGATTGATTCCTGTGATGAGAGGGTTGTCCTATGAGGAGAGATTGAGTAGATTGGGCCCTACACTCTCTGGAGTTTAGAAGAATGAGAGGTGATCTCATTGAAACATACAAGATTCTGAAGGGGATTGACAGGGTAGATGCTGAGAGGTTGTTTCCCCTGGCTGCAGAGTCCAGAACTAGGGGGCATAGTCTCAGGATAAGGGGTCAGCCATTTAGGACTGAGATGAGGAGAAATTTCTTCACTTGAAGGGTTGTGAATCTTTGGAATTCTCTACCCCAAAGGGCTGTGGATGCTGAATCAGTGAGCATATTCAATGCTGAGATAGATAGATTTGTGGACTCACGGGGAATCAAGGGATATGGAGATCAGGTGGAAAAGTGGAGTTGAGGTTGAAGATCAGCCATGGTCTCTTTGAATGGTGAAGCAGGCTCGAGGGACGTATGGCCTACTCCTGCTCCTAATTATGTTATTCCCTTTCTGCCTCTCTCTCTCCTCCTTTAAGATGCTCATTAAAACCTACCTCTTTGACCAAGCCTTTGGTCACCTGTCCTGATATCTCCTGATGTGGCTCAGTGTCAAATTTTGTTTGATAACGCTCCTGTGGAGCTCCATGGGACGTTTGACTATGTTAAAGGCGCTATATAAATACAAGTTGTTGTTGCAGTAATTTTGCTATAGCATCAGCTTTTGTTTGGTTCTCCCCTCCCTCAAAGGTGCTGTTTCCCGCTGTGCTAACGTTCCAGTTCCGCAGATGCCAGTGGCCTTCAGTGACTTAGCCCTGTGGCCATACTTCACGTGTGAGCTCCGCCAGAGCGACAGTGGGCTATTTGAATGTGGCAGGGCAGGGGATCAATGGTGCCCTCAATCCTTTCCTCCCCTGATAGACTCACTCTCGCATGAAGGTTGTGGGTTCAAGTCCCACTCTAGAGACTTGAGCACAAAAATCTAGGCTGACACTCCCAGTGCAGTAGTGAGGGAGTGCTGCACTGTCAGAGTTGCCATCTTTCGGATGAGACGTTAAACCGAGGTCCCATCTGCCCTCTTAGCGCCGTGGGATCTTATGTCCACCTATTCGCAGAAGAGCAGGGGAGTTCTCCCTGGTGTCCTGGCCAATATTTATCCCTCAACCAACATCACTAAAAACGCAGATTATCTGGCCATTATCTCATTGCTGTTTGTGGGAGCTTGCTGTGTGCAAATTGGCTGCCGTGTTTCCTATATTACAACAGTGACTACACTTCAAAAGTACTTAATTGGTTGTAAAGTGTTTTGGGACATCCCAAGGTTGTGAAAGGTGCTATAGAAATGCAAGTATTTCCTTCTTGTAGTGCCCCCAGTGCCATTCAGGACAAATAGCCTGACAGGGATTGAATCAGAAACCTTTTTGTCTTTAATTCTTGGACCACTATGTCTTGATGAATATCCCTTGCATGCCTCCAATCTTCACTTCTCCCCCACCCTCCTTGCTAACCAACTCCAGCCTACGCAAACTCCAAACTGTCTACAACTGCACCGCACACATCCTGTCCCAGCACTAAGTCCTGCTCCTCCATCAGCCATGTGCTCGCCAACCTCTACTGGCTCCCTGTCCTCTCCCACATTGAGTTCAAAATCCTCATCCTCATTCCATAAATCCTTCCGTGGCTTTGCCTTGCCCTACAGACCTCCTACTATCACGCAAGTCATCTCTCCTCACTCCTCTTCCTATGCTCAGCATGCAGTTCTCCCCTGTGAAGTGCCTTGGGATGTGTACCTTGTTAAAGGTGCTACATAAAGGCAAGTCGCTTCGATCGGAATGTCTTGAAGGGGATCATTTTAACCAAATTTGCTGAGATCGGGTGGAGTGCCGGTTTTACACCCCGCCCGATAATGCTCTCCGCTGACTTCAGTGGGGTGTAAAATTGGGCAGGGTGTAACCAGCGTTGCCCTCGATCCCGTCAGTTTCCCCACGGTTGAGTTAGGTTAAAATTGCCCCCAGCCTTGGTGTCTGTTGTGCAAGGGGATATCTTGAAACTGTTCAACATGCATGAGGTTCAATGGCTCGTATCGCAATCATACTGTGCGGAATGGTAAACAGATGAATGGCTTTACAATTACAAGTACTGTATAGATCTAAAATTTTGCATACTAAAATTAGGTTATGATGTATAGTTTTACATCTGTTACAAAGTGATGGGGCATTTATGCTAAGCACAGTTAACCTAAGCTGTTGGCGTCGGTGTTTTTAATGGGACCCATTAACACAAGGAATCTGTATGTAGATTAGAAAGACTTTGAATAAAATAGAAGTACATAATATTTGTGTTGAAAGTGATAATGCCTATTGACGATTCTCATCGACAGTATAATTTTCTGTGGCACATTAATAACCATAGAATGATACAGCACAGAAGGAGGCCGTTTGCCCCATCGTGTGCTGTGCCGACTCTGTGAACGAGCTCTCCAATTAGTCCCACTCCCCCCTGCTCTTTCCCCACAGCCCTGAAATTTTCTTCCCTTCAAGTATTTATCCAATTCACTGTTGAAAGTTACTATTGAATCTGTTTCCACCCCCGTTCAGGCAGCGCATTCCAGATCACAACAGCCCGCTGCGTCAAAAGAAAATTCTCCTCATCGGCTCTTTTGCCAATTATCTTCAATCTGTGTCCTCTGGTTACTGACCCTTTTCCTGCCACTGGAAACAGTTTCTCCCTATCTACTCTATCAAAACCCTTCATGATTTTGAACACCTCTCATTACATATCCCCCTAACCTTCTCTGCTCTAAGGAGAACAATCCCAGGTTCTCCAGTCCCTCATCCCTGGTACCATTGCAGTAAATCCTCTCCAAGGTTGTAGTATTGTTTGGAAGTACAGATCTTTAACTTTCTGAAAGTTAAAAATGCTTTTAAATGTCACTGAACTCTTGACGTTTTGGTGAGTTGTACAGTTTCTCATTTTAATAAGTTTTTTTTTTACCATATTGTTAACGAGCATTGAAAACTTGACCGGGTCTCTCTTTTTTCAAATATACTTTATAGTGTTGACTTTAATCAGAAGGTAATCCATAAACGGTATAGAGTACAGGTTAGTGCCTTGGGTCTTTTCACTACTTTAAAAGGTGCTTGTATAAGTGCAAGTTGTTGTTATTTGGTATATAGACAAGCTAGTGACTTCTTTATCGCAAGATAAAGGCTCATGGAGTTGGGGGTAATATATTAGCATGGATAGAGGATTGGTTAACGTAAGAAAACAGTAGGGATAAACAGGTAATTTTCAAGTTGGCAGGCTGTAACTAGTGGGGTGCTGCAAGAATCAGGGCTTGGACCTCAGCTATTTAGAATCTATATTAATAACTTAGATGAAGGGACCAAGTGCAATGTATCCAAGTTTGCTGACAATACAAAACTAGGTGGGAAAGTAAGCTGTGAGGAGGACACAAAGAGCCTGCAAAGGAATCTAGACAGGTTAAGTGAGTGGGCAATAAGGTGGCAGATGGAGTATAATGTGGGAAAATGTGAGGTTATTCACTTTAGTAGGAAGAATAGAAAAACAGAATATTTTTTTTAAATGGTGAGAAACGATTAAATGTTGGTGTTCGGAGAGATTTGGGTGTCCTCGTACAGGAAACACAAAGTTAGCATGCAGGTACAGCAAGCAATTAGGAAGGTAAATGGCATGTTGGCCTTTATTACAAGGGGGTTGGAGTATAAGAGTAAGGAAGTCTTGCTACAATTGTACAGGGCTTTGGTGAGACCACACCTAGAGTACTGTGCACAGTTCTGGCCTCCTTACCTGAGGAAGGACATACTTGCCTTGGAGGCAGTGCAATGAAGGTTCACTGGATTGATTCCTGGGATGAGAGGTTTATCCTATGAGGAGAGATTGAGTAGAATAGTCTTATACTCTCTGGGGTTTAGAAGAATGAGAAGTGATCTCATTGAAACATATAAGGTTCTGAGGGGGATTGACAGGGTAGATGCTGAGAGGTTATTTCCCCTGGCTGGAGTGTCTAGAACTAGGGGGCATAGTCTCAGGATAAGGGGTCGGCCATTTAAGACTGAGATGAGGAGAAATTCCTTCACTCGGAGGGTTGTGAATCTTTGGAATTCTCTACCCCAAAGGGCTGTGGATGCTGAGTCATTGAATATATTCAAGGCTGAGATAGATAGTGTAGGGGGGCATCTTTTCTGTGGTTTATGGTAATTTACCTGGTCAGCAGCCTTTGCCTGCACTCTGACCAATTCCAACCTTTTACCTGGTTTACGGTAATTCACCTGGTCAGGCAGCCTTTTGCTGCTACACTGTAAACCAATTTAAACAGCGGTTTTGAATCGCTACCCCACCTTCCAGTTTTGACTGGAGGGCTTATAATCAATGATGTATTAAAACGGACAACTGGTCTGGGTGTGAGAAAGTCAAACTTTATTAACTAAAGAAACTGTAATCAAATTTTAAACTATACCACACGAACACAGTGATTACAGTAAAATTGCTTAAATGGGGGAAGGCAGATGGCAAAAATAAGGGATTAATGGCTACAATATTGATTAAACAATCTTAGCAATTTCCCCTAAATTACCATCCCCTAACTCCTTACTAGGTTGCCTTGCTGAGGAGTCAGAAACCTGCTCACCTGGGGTCCAGCGAAGTAAGAGAGAGAGAGATAGCTTCTCAGGAGCTATCTTTTATATCCTGCCAACTCCTGCTGCTTGGCGCTGAAAAAATAAAAGGGTCTGTGTGCAAAATTTGCACACAAAAGTTCCAATATACAAGAGAAGGACCGTGATTGGCTAACCCAAATGGGTTTGAGTGGTTTAATGTGTCTGCACTCTGGGGCCGAAGTGTACCCGCCCACATCCGGAGTTCACCTGGGCTAAAACAAAAGGGAATCCAACTGCCCTATTGTTCTGAGTGATGGGTGATTCAAACCCATCCATACTGATCTGTCCCCTATCAAAGTCCTTTTTCCAGGGTTTAGATGTATCCATTGTGTGTAAGTGATGTTGAAATGGGGCTAGATTGCTGTGTAAACAGAGCTGATTGTTCTGCGGTTTAGTTCAAGTGGGTTAATCCCTTAAGTCAATAAACCAACATCGATTGCTTCTGAGAAGGGAACTCCCTTTGATTGGCAGGTCTGACTGCCACTGTATTTGATCGTCCCACCTTTTCACAGACATAGTCCATGAGCTGCGAGCTGCTTTTTTTTCTTTTGGCCATGCTTTCTGACGGCCATTTTTTAAACCCCTTTTACAATATACACAGTTCAAAACTCAAAAGTATGATTTTTAATAAAATGTACTGTCTTGGATCCTGATGTTGCCCAAGTGCTGCTCTGCCCAACGCAGCCTTTCACGATTCTGGGTATGTTTTAAAAACACTGTCCAACCCAGAGGCAATTCAAATCACGTAATTCTTCGTCCACGATGTGGACCAATATTTTCCGATCTTCAAGGATTATGGGGATTTTGCAAACCCCTACAATAGATCTTTGGATTCTAGGAGAATCGAGGGATATGGGGATCGGGCAGGAAAGTGGAGTTGAGGTCGAAGATCAGCCATGATCTTATTGAATGGTGAAGCAGGCTAGAAGGGCCGAATGGCCTACTCCTGCTCCTAATTCTTATGTTCTTTGCTGAATTTCTGTGGGGCTAGACTGTTGGAAGCTATGTTTACAGTTTTTTTTATAATACTGCAGCGTAGCGAGCTTAATCATTTGCGAAGTGGAAGAGGAGGGAAAGAAAATCAGGTCACCTGTTCACAACAAGTGATAGTCTGCAAAAATGGTTGGGAAACGATTTTGGATTTGGAGATGAACCCGCTCTAAAATTAGTAGAGTTGTGTTTGTAATTTGTCTGGGAGCACGTTGCTTCAGTGCTACTTTAAATACTGAAAATGCAAGTTTTTCACTCTTGCATGCTTGGAGTGAGTTGCGTTTCAAATTTTTCATTTTTTTGATGTACCCAAAGTGTGAAGTGTTTGTGGCCTGGATCTGGAAGATGTCCCTGAGCAAAAGGCCCAGTAATTCATAAAGAAAGAAAGACTTGCATTTCTACAGCACCTTTCAGGACCTCCGGACGTCCCAAAGCGCTTTACAGCCAATGAAGTACTTTTGAAGTGTAGTCACTGTTGTAATGTAGGTTAATAAAGTGAGTGAACGGATTCCTGTTTAATTGATTGTTCTCCTTAGAGCAGAAAAGGTTAAGGGGAGATTTAATACAGGTGTTCAAAACCATGAGGGGTTTTGATAGATTAAATAAGGAGAAACTGTTTCCACTGGCAGGAGGGTCGGTAACCAGAGGGCACTGATTTAAGGTAATTGGCAAAAGAACCAGAGGGGAGATGAGAAGTTTTTTTACGCAGCGAGTTGTTGTGATCTGGAACACACTGCTTGAAAGGGCGGTGGAAGCAGATTCAGTAGTAACTTTCAAAAGGGAATTGGATAAATACAACAACTTGTATTTATATAGCTACTTTTAAAGTAGTAAAACGTCCCAAGGTGCTGCACAGGAGTATTATAAGACGAAAAAATTTGACGCTGAACCACATTAGGATAAATTAGGGCAGGTAACCAAAAGTTTGGTCAAAGAGGTAGGTTTTAAGGAGCGTCTTAAAGGAGAAGAGAGATTTAGGCAGGGAATTCCAGAACTTGGGGCCTTGAAAGGGAAACATTTGCAGGGCTATGGGGAAAAAGCAGGAGCAGTGGGATTAATTGGAGAGCTCTTTCAGAGAGCTGGCATGGACACGATGGGCTGAAGGGCCTCCTTCTGTGCTGTACGATTTTAATCTGTGATTCTATTTGCGCAGCTGACATTTACAAACATTAAATCGGGAAATGAAGGATTTCCCCCCCACCCCCCGCCAGCTATTTAGACAACTTATTTTCTGTTTATTGCCAAGTCCTTTGAAGCTGGTGGTGAGGATTGGCAGTGGTGGTTGGCTCTTGATTTGTAACGTTTCTTTTTAAAAACTACTGTAATGAAATCTGTTTGTCTTGCCTGTATTCGTTCTTGCCTGTATTCGTTTTGCACTCGTGTATATTACCCTCCCCCACACGGTGTATAGTTTCACTTCCTCTTTCCTGACTAACCTGGAAGGTTCCAGGTCTTGGCTCTTGGCTCCGCCCCTGACTTCTCTTACATAAAGATCCCAGGATCTGTATGACTCATTCCTGCGAGCCAGTCAGTGTGTTGAGATGTTAGCTCTGATCTTAGTGATTAAAAGCCAACTTGTTAAAGTCTATAACTTCTAGTTTTGTGGTTATTGAAGGCACATCAATTTTAATCACTAAAGAATACTAGGATGGATCGACTCCTAAAACCAGAGCGTCTGGACTTGGATCCACATTCTGCTGAAGCATCAAATCAATTTGGACACTGGCTCAAATGCTTCGAACTCTTCGCGGGGGCCTCATCCGCTAGCAAGGTAGATAAACTGAGTCTACTGACTACTCGCGTTAATCATCGGATTTATTCGTTCATCCGGGACGCCACCTCTTACACAGAGGCCATCACTATCCTGAAGGCCCAATACCAGAGGTCAGTAAACGAAGTGTACGCCAGACATCTGCTGGCTACACGCAGGCAGCGACCTGAGGAATCAATGGACGATTTCTTACAGGGCCTAAAGGACTTGGTCCGGGACTGTAACTGCAAGGCCGTGACGGCCAACGTGTACTCTGACGAATTGGTCCGCGATTCCTTCATCACGGGCCTCAAATCGAATTATATCCGGCAGAGACTGCTGGAGAAGGAGGTCCTGGACTTTAAAAAGGCAGTGGCCACTGCGCGATCGCTGGACGTGGCCCAGAAAAACTCTGACTCTTATTCTTCCGGCCATGCGGCCCTCACCACTTCGTGCGCGCCGAGCAGGCCGCCATCTTGGAATCAGCCATCTTCCCCATCCAGGTCTCAGACCAGCTCTACACCGCCGGAGTCCCCACACAGAAGTTCACCCAGGAGTCCTACTACAGCGGCAATGTCTCGAGGATCGAAATGCTACTTCTGCGGCCAGGCCACGCACCCCAGACAACGATGCCCAGCGAAGGACGCTACATGCTTCAAATGTAAGAAAAAGGGGCATTTTAGCAAAGTCTGCAGGGGGAATCCGATTTCCAACTCCGTCACCGCCTCGTGCGTGCCGTGCGGGCTGCCATCTTGGGATCCGCCATCTTTTCCCGACTCAACGGCCGCCCAGGGCCCAACAGTGGCTTCGATCACGGTGGATCAATCCAGGCCACACCCGTTGACAAAATCCATGATGGACATACAGGTAAACGGGAATTTAACGAAATGTTTAATTGACTGTGGAAGTACCGAGAGTTTTATCCACCCTAGCCTGGTACGGCAGCACTCATTAACGGTAACCCCTACACGGCGCAGAATTGCTATGGCTGCTAAGCCCCACACTTCGGACATTTTGGGCTACTGTGTGGTAACACTGACTGTAAAAGGCACGGACTACAAGGATTTTAAACTCCTCGTGATGCCAGAACTCTGTGTTAATGTAATCTTGGGCCTGGACTTCCAGTGCCACCACGAAAGTGTCACGCTAGCATATGGCGGGTCCCAGCCGCCACTCACAGTCTGTGGCCTATCAACCTTAAAAATCAGCCCGCCCTCTTTATTCGCTAATCTCGCTCTGAACTGTAGGCCCATAGTGACCAAAAGTAGATGGTACAGTCTGGAAGACAGACATTTTATCAAGGCGGAAGTGGACAGACTCCTGCGGGAAGGCATTATTGAATGCAGTACCAGTCCGTGGTGTGCCCAAGTAGTCATAGTTAAAAATAGCGAAAAGAAACGGATGGTAATTGACTACAGCCAGACTGTTAGTATTTATACCCAGCTGGACGCCTACCCTTTACCCCGCATATCAGAAATGGTCAACCAGATCGCGCAATACCGAGTCTTCTCGACTATCGACCTCAAATCCGCGTATCACCAGCTCCCCATTAGAACGGAGGACCGCCCATACACCGTCTTTGAGGCGAACGGACGCCTCTACCATTTTCTCAGAGTGCCCTTCGGGGTAACAAATGGGGTCTCGGTCTTCCAACGTGAGATGAACCGCATGGTTGACGAGAATAAACTACAAGCTACCTACCCCTATCTGGACAATGTCACTATCTGCGGGCACAACCAGCAAGACCACGATCTAAATCTTGCGAGATTTTTAAAAACTGCCCTAAAGCTGAATCTAACCTACAACGAAGACAAATGTGTCTTCAACACAACCCGTCTCTGTATCCTCGGCTGTGTGGTGGAAGATGGGGTAATTGGACCGGACCCTGACCGATTACGCCCCCTAAAGGAACTGCCCCTGCCACACAATCCCAAAGCTTTAAAAAGGTGCCTGGGATTTTTTTCGTATTATGCCCAATGGGTGCCCAATTACTCTGATAAGGCCCGACCCCTCATTAAATCGACATCCTTCCCACTATCAGCTGAAGCTCGGGAGGCTTTCACCAGTATCAAACAGGACATTGAAAGGGCTGCACTGTGTGCAGTGGACGAAAGCATTCCCTTTCAAGTCGAAAGCGATGCGTCAGACTTTGCTTTAGCTGCGACCCTCAATCAGGCTGGGAGACCTGTGGCCTTCTTCTCCCGAACCCTTCAGGGACCTGAAATCAGGCACTCTTCTGTCGAGGAGGCGGCACAGGCTATAGTGGAGGCAGTGCGGCACTGGAGACACTACCTAGCCGGCAAACGTTTCACCCTGCTCACCGACCAGCGGTCGGTGGCTTTCATGTTTAATAGCAAACAAAGGGGGAAAATCAAGAATGACAAAATACTCAGGTGGAGGATTGAACTATCCACGTTCGACTATGATATTATGTACAGGCCGGGAGCCCTTAATGAACCCCCAGACGCCCTATCGCGGGGAATGTGTGCCAGCATTCATACGGACAAATTACAGGGTCTCCACAACGACCTCGGTCACCCGACTATACCATTTTATAAAGTCCCGCAATCTGCCCCACTCCATCGAGGAGGTCAGGGCAATGACCAGAGCCTGCCGCATCTGTGCGGAATGCAAGCCTCGTTTCTACAGGACTGACCGTGCACACCTTATCAAAGCCACACGGCCATTCGAGCGCCTAAGTCTGGACTTCAAGGGACCCCTTCCCTCTGCCGACCGTAACGTATACTTCCTCAATATCATCGATGAATATTCCCGCTTCCCCTTCGCCATTCCCTGCCCAGACATGACCAGTGCCACGGTCATCAAGTGTCTCGGTAATCTATTCTGCATGTTTGGCATGCCGAACTACATACACAGCGATAGGGGGACGTCATTTATGAGTGACGAACTGCACCAGTTCTTGCTCTCAAAGGGGATAGCCACTAGCAGAACCACTAGCTACAACCCCCGGGGTAATGGGCAAGTGGAAAGGGAGAATGCTACTGTTTGGAAGGCTGTCACATTAGTCTTAAAGTCAAAAGGCCTTCCGACCTCCCGCTGGCAGGAAGTCCTCCCAGACGTGCTCCACTCCATAAGGTCTCTGTTATGTACTGCCACTAACGCTACCCCTCACGAAAAGATGTTCGTTTTCCCCCGGAAATCGACCTCGGGCATAGCTCTACCCGCGTGGCTGACGTCTCCGGGGACAGTACTATTGCGGAAGCACGTGAGAGGCCATAAAACGGACCCCCTTGTGGAAAAGGTACAGCTCCTCCATGCAAACCCTCCGTACGCCTATATCGAATACTCTGACGGGCGAGAGGACACTGTTTCCATAAAAGACCTCGCTCCCTAGGGGAGCGGAGAGAACGATGAGAGACTACCCGAGGAAGACCTACACCAAAAAGAGACAGGACGCCCAGAGGTATCAATACCCAACTTTAACCTGGAGGACACTGCAGATAACCTGGAAGACACTGCGGAGGCCCGGACAGCGGAGGAACCAGAATCCACTCCCCTAGAGGCACCCCAACCGGCTTTGCGCCGATCACTGAGAACCGCAAAATCTCCTGACAGACTCACTTATACCAACTTTTAAGAAACATCACCCCGATGGACTAAATCTAAAGAAGGGGTGAATGTAATGAAATCTGTTTGTCTTGCCTGTATTCGTTCTTGCCTGTATTCGTTTTGCACTCATGTATATTACCCTCCCCCACACGGTGTATAGTTTCACTTCCTCTTTCCTGACTAACCTGGAAGGTTCCAGGTCTTGGCTCTTGGCTCCGCCCCTGACTCCTCTTACATAAAGATCCCAGGATCTGTATGACTCATTCCTGCGAGCCAGTCAGTGTGTTGAGATGTTAGCTCTGATCTTAGTGATTAAAAGCCAACTTGTTAAAGTCTATAACTTCTAGTTTTGTGGTTATTGAAGGCACATCAACTACATTTTATTTTTGCACTCTTGCTGAGGCTTTGTCGTTGCATTCTTCCAGATATGACTTTCCTGCCCCCCTTCTCTCTTTTCCCCCCCCCCCCCCCCCCCAATGCATGGGGTCAGAAGTAGTGTTGGGCCCTGCTTCAGGGGTTGGAGAAGGTCTACTCGGACAGCTAGAGGGAGCTTGTTCCAGGGAGAGGGGGGGTTTGTTTCCGAAGTAGCGCTGGGGCATTGTCATATAAACCGTGGACCATTTTAAATGAAATGTTTGGCAAACCCAATTTTTTTCTTTTTGGTTGGTTTACAGACACAGCGTGTGATGCTTTTTAAATTGTGTACAGATGCAAGAGCAACATCTTGTTCCACTCCTACAGGCTGACCCAGTGCAGTTATCAGGACGCTCACTAATGTCTGGGATTTGAGTTCCAGCCCAGCAGGGAACTTTTTAATTGTGTAGGACCGCACTGGCATTCATATCCAGGAGAAGGAGGGACGCCGATCTCCACTCCGTGTGCTGGGAACTAGCCGAGACCGACTTTACTGGATATGTCACTCTGGCTGGGTTTTGCCAGCAGGAGATCCAGAAGCTTCCGTTATACCTTGTGCCGTGCAGTGACGAGACACTAGTTTGCCTCGACCAATTCCCAGAAAGGTTGTTTGTGAATCTGAGACCAGAAGCCTCCCTACCCAGGACTCCTAGAATCCTGCAGCACAGAAGGAGGCCCTTCGGCCCAACGTGTCCATGCCAGCTCTCTGAAAAAGCTCTCCAAATAGTCCCACTGCTCCTGCTCTTTCCCCACAGCCCTGCAAATGTTTCCTCTTCAAGTATTTATCCAATTCCCCTTTTGAAAGTTACTATTGAATCTGCTTCCACCACCCTTTCAGGCAGCGCATTCCAGATCATCACAACTCGCTGCGTAAAAAAAACCCTCCCCTTCTTCCCTCTGGTTCATTTGCCAATTATCTTTGGGGAATAGGGCGGGAAAGTGGAATTGAGGTCAAAGATCAGCCATGATCTTACTGAATGGCGGAGCAGGCTCAATGGGCCATATGGCCTACTCCTGCTCCTGTTTCTTATGTTCTCTTAAATCTGTGTCCTCTGGTTACCGTCTCTCCTGCCAGTGGAAACAGATTTTCCTTCTTTATTCTATCAAACCCTTCACTTCCTCCCCTCCCCCTCCCACCCCCCAAATCCACCCCAGGGAGGTGGGTGGGATAGGTGTCCTCGTACCGGAAACACAGAAAGCTAGCATACAGGTACAGCAAGCAATTAAGAAGGCAAATGGCATGTTGGCCTTTATTACAAGGGGGTTGGAGTATAAGAGTAAGGAAGTCTTGCTACAATTGTACAGGGCTTTGGTGAGACCACACCTGGAGTACTGTGCACAGTTTTGGTCTCCTTATCCGAGGAAGGACATATTTGCCTTGGAAGCGGTGCAACAAGGGTTCACTGGATTGATTCCTGGGATGAGAGGGTTGACCATGAGGAGATAATTGAGTAGATTGGGCCTATATGCTCTGAAGTTTAGAAGAATGAGAGGTGATCACATTGAAACATGCAAGACTCTGAGGGGGATTGACAGGGTAGATGCTGAGAGGTTGTTTCCCCTAGGACTTGGGGGTCATAGTCTCAGGATAACGGGTCGGCCATTTAGGACTGAGATGAGGAGGAATTTCTTCACTCAGAGGGTTGGAATCTTTGGAATTCTCTGCCCCAAAGGGCTGTGGATGCTGAGTCTTTGAGTATACTCAAGGCTGATTTTTGGACTCGAGGGATATGGGGATCGGGCTGGAAAGTGGAGTTGAGGTCGAAGATCAACCATGATCTTCTTGAATGGCTCGAGGGGCCGAATGGCCGACTCCTGCTCCGAATTCTTATGTTCTTGTGTTAAATGTGTACCTCACTGTGGCTATTTGCTATTAGCGGAGGCCTGAATTAATTGATGGGACTGTTGGCTGAGGAATGTTGTAGAGATTGGAAAAAAAAAAGAGGGAGCAAATGATTACTGTGTTTTGGTTTTCAAATGGAAGAGGAGAAGGAGGGGGAAAAAGCCCCTGAAAATACAGTAGATGCATTGCAGTGACAGTGATTGATTTAAAGGCACTTTTGGCTGAGTCAGCTCAGTAGGTAGCACACTTGCCTCTGAGTCAGAAGGTTGTGGGTTCAAGTCCCACTCCAGAGACTTGAGCACAAAAGTCTAGGCTGACACTCCCAGTGCAGTACTGAGGGAGTGCTACACTCTGAGGTGCTGTCTTTCGGATGAGACGTTAAACCGAACCCCCGTCTGCCCTCTCAGGTGTACATAAAAGATCCCATGGCACTATTTTGAAGAACAACAGGGGAGTTCTCCCCGGTGTCCTGGCAAATATTTATCCCTCAATCAACATCACTAAAAACACAGATTATCTAGTCATTATCACATTGCTGTTTGTGGGAGCTTGCTGTGTGCAAATTGGCTGCTGCATTTCCCACATTACAACAGTGACTACACATCAAAAGTACTTCATTGGCTGTAAAGTGCTTTGGAACGTGCTGAAGTCATAAAAGGTGCTATAGAAATACAATTTCTTTCCTTTGTTTTCAGTATGTCTGTCCTTTTATTTTTTTTATGGAATCGGGTGAGTCAGAGAGTGGCTGATACTTGATACAAGTAATAGTTTCCTGTCCACGTACCACTGCTTGGGGAAGCAGATGTTGTCACAAGCTTGTGTTCCATTCCCTACTCGACAGGGGTCTAACAAGTTGTGACCCTACCCCTCTCTACTTGCTCAAGGCATCGTTTCCTCGTGGTGATGATCAATGATTATACGGCCGCTGTGTAATTTTATCTGTTTGTGCTTTGTCCTGGCATTATGATTTATTGGTTCCGTATGTTGGATGCGAATGATGCCATCTGTTATCTTCCTTGAAATAATTCCCCAGCATTTGCGTTTAATGTGACGTACCTGCAACTTGTGGGGGAAAAATTTAATTTCAAAGCTCCACAGAGAATTAAAAAAAAAAGCAACCTTTCGTTGGGGGTTACAGGGAGTCACCTGAAGAATAAAAACAACAACTTGTACTTATACAGTGCCTTTAACATAGTAAAACGTCCCAAGGTGCATCACAGGAGCGATCATCAAACAAAATTTGACACCGAGCCACATAAGGAGCAATTGGAGCAGATGGTCAAAGAGGTAGGTTTTAAGGAGCATCTCGAAGGTAGAGAGCTTAGAGTCCAGGCAGCTGAAGGCATGGCCACCAATGGTGGAGTGATTAAGTCGAGGGATGCGCAAGAGGTCAGAATTGGAGGAGCGCAGAGATCTCGGAGGGTTATACGGATGGAGGAGTTTATGGAGATGGGGAGGGGCGAGGCCACGGAGGGATTTGAAAACAAGGATGAGAATTTTAAAATTGAGGCGCTGCCGGAACAGGAGAATCCTGAAGAAGGTCCTTGCCCTGATCATTGGGAGCAAATTTTGTAGAGGAGATCCTTCACAAGATCTTAGGCACCTCATTAACATATTGTCAGGGTTTCAATATAAATGTGGAACCATTCTCCTGAATTGGGGGCACTCTTATGTCTGATTACAAAGATAATTTTCTTTGACTTAGAAGGATGATACCAGAATTTATCAGGAAAGGCTGAACAGGTTGGGGCTCTTTTTCTCTAGAAAAGAGAAGGCTGAGGGGTGACCTTTTAAGATTATGAAAGGGTTTGATAGGGTAGACGTAGAGAAGATGTTTCCACTTGTGGGGGAGACCAGAACTAGGAGCCAGAGAATGGTGAGAATGTGGAACTCCCTACCACAGGGAGTGGTTGATGCAAATAGCTTAGATGCATTTAAGGTGAAGCTAAATAAACACACGAGGGGGAAAGGAATAGAAGGATACTCTGATGGGGTGAGATGAAGAGGGGTGGGAGGAGGCTTGTGTGGAGCATAAACACCGGCATGGACCAGTTGGGCCGAAGGGCCTGTTTCTGTGCTGCACATTCTGTAATTCTTTGGTCCTAGGGCCACACATTTGTCAAATACACTTCCTAATTCTCTAATTTCATGTCTTTCCCCGTATATTCTGAAATATATTCAAAATACCAGAAAGGCTGAGACCTATTTCAACAATGCTCTTCAGCGATAGTTATGACAGTGCCGTTTGATGCAAACTTAACCGTCTCTTTGCACTAACTGTCAGAAATGACTGATTAGACTTGTCCCTTGAGGGCTCAGTGTATAGCTGATCCATAGAGACAAGGAAGGTCCCCGCTTTGATCTTCTCTATGCTGATTGGCTAAACTTGGGAGCAGCGGTGTTGGGGGGTGCTGCATTTGGCCTCGGCTCCCCTGGGATACAGACAGACTTGCATTTATAAAGTGCCTTTCACGTCCTCTGGACGCTTCACAGCCAATGAAGTACTTTTGAAGTGTAGTCACTGTTGTAATGTAGGGTGCACAGCAAGCTCCCACAAACTGCAATATGATAATGACCAGATAATCTTTTTTAGTGATGTTGATTGATGGATAAATATTGGCCAGGACACCTTGCTCTTCTTCGAAATAGTGCCATGGGATCTTTTACGTCCACCTGAGTGGGCAGACAGGGCCGCTGTTTAATGTCTCATCAGAAAGACGGCACCTCGGACTCCCTCAGTACTGCACTTGAGTGTCAGCCTAGATTATGTGCTCCGGTCCCTGGAGTGGGACTTGAACCCACAACCTTCTGACTCAGGTGATTCCAGTTTCAATCATGCAATGTAAGTGGTGTAGATTGTGCTCATACTGCAAACCTCATGTAGCATCATCTTGCCAAGAGGCAATGTTGTTGGTTGTAAGGTGGGCATAGTCTGTCTATTGGAAGTCAACTGGATTTGGTCTGGCCTGGAAAGAAAGAACTTGCATTTATATAGCACCTTTCACAACCTTCTGACTCTGAGGCGAGAGTGCTGCCCACTGAGCCACAGCTGACACTTGGGATGGGAAAATGAGCCAAGGGACCCTCCTGATCGACTGGTGAACTACGTTGGCTGTGTGTACGTGAGGACAGAAGCTAGCTCGGCTGTTGTACCTCCCATGACCAAATAAGCTGCTGACCCAGGAGGGACAGGCGCTGGAGTATGTCTGTCAGTGGACTCCAGCGAGGGGTCGGCGCCTTCAGGACAGGAGGGGTGAAAATTGCTTGCCCGAGTTTAGCAACAAACTGCACAAGATCAACGTTTGACTATCTCCCATCTCCCCCTGTGCTCGCTGACCTACATTGGCTCCTGGTCCAGCAACTCTTCAAATTTAAAATTCTCATCCTGGTGTTCAAATTCCTCCATGGCCTCGCCCCTCCCTATCTCGGTCACCTCCTCTAGCCCTACAACCCTCTGAGATCTCTGCGCTCCTCCAATTCTGGCCTCTTGTACATCCCAGATTTTAATCGGCCGTGCCTTCAGCTGCCTGGGCCCTAAGCTCTGAAATTCCGTCCCTAAACCTCGCTACCTCTCGCCTCCTTTCAAGATGCTCCTTAAAACCTACCCCTTTGACCAAGCTTTTGGTCACCTGTCCCAATACCTCATTAAATAGCCCTGTGTCAAATTTTTATCTGATTTACGCTCCTTGAAGTGCCTTAGGACGCTTCAGGATATGTCACAAAACATATTTGAAAGTTCTCTATCTGAATGCACGTAGCATTTGTAACAAAATAGATGAGTTAATGGCACAAATAACTACATATGGGTATGATCTTGTGGCCATTACAGAAACATGGCTGCAGGGTGACAATGCCTGGGAATTAAACATACCAGGTTATTTAACGATCAGGAAGGACAGGCAGGAAGGAAGGGGAGGTGGGGTGGCTATGTTAATAAAGGAAGGAATCACTGTAATACAGAGAAATGATATTGGGTCAAAAGATCAGGATAATGAAACAGTTTGGGTGGAGGTAAGGAATAATAAGGGGAAAAAAACACTAGTGGGCGTAGTCTATAGGCCTCCGAACAGTGGCAACTCTGTTGGACGGAGTATCAATCAGGAAATAGTTGAGGCTTGTAATAAGGGAACATCTATAATTATGGGGGATTTTAACTATCATATTAATTGGACAAATCAAATTGGGCAGGGCTGCCTTGAGGATGAGTTCATTGAGTGTATTAGGGATGGGTTTCTTGAGCAGTATGTAACTGAACCGACCAGGGGGCAAGCAACCTTAGATCTGGTCCTGTGTAACGAGACAGGATTAATTAAAAATGTCCTAGTAAAGGATCCCCTTGGAATGAGTGACCATAACATGGTTGAATTCCATATTCAATTAGAGGGTGAGAAGGTTGGATCTCAAACAAGCGTGCTAAGCTTGAATAAAGGAGACTATGAAGGTATGAGAGCGGAATTGAGTAGAGTGGATTGGGAAAATAGATTAAAGGGTAAGACGATACATGATCAGTGGTGTACATTTAAGGAGTTATTTTACAACTTCCAAAAAAAATATATTCCACTGAGAAGAAAAGGGTGTAAAAGAAAAGACAGCCATCCGTGGCTAAGTAAAGAAATTAAGGATAGTATTCGACTAAAAACAAGGGCATATAAGGTAGCCAAATCTAGTGGGAGGATAGAGGATTGGGAAAACTTTAAAAGACACCAAAAAATAACAAAAAGATTGATTAGGGAAGGGAAGAAAGGGAAGATAGATTATGAAAGTAAATTAGCAAAAAATATAAAAACAGATAGTAAGAGTTTTTATAGTTATATAAAAGGAAAAAGGGTGGCTAAAGTAAATGTTGGTCCCTTAGAGGATGAGACCGGGAAATTAATGGTGGGAAATATGGAGATGGCAAAAACACAATGAATATTTTGTATCAGTCTTTACAGTAGAGGACACTAAGAATATCCCAACACTGGACAAACAGGGGGCTATGGGGGGGAGGAGCTAAACACGATCAAAATCACTAAGGAAGTGGTACTCGGTAAAATAATGGGACTCGAGACGGATAAATCACCTGGACCTGATGGCTTACATCCTAGGGTCTTGAGGGAAGTGGCGGTAGGGATTGTGGATGCATTGGTAATAATTTTCCAAAACTCCCTGGACTCAGCAAAGGTCCCGGCAGACTGGAAAACTGCTAATGTAACACCCTTATTTAAAAAAGGGCAGTAGACAGAAGGCTGGAAACTATAGACCGGTTAGCCTAACATCTGTGGTAGGTAAAATTTTGGAGTCCATTATTAAGGAGACAGTAACAGGACATTTGGATAATCATCATTTAATAGGACAAAGTCAGCATGGTTTTATGAAGGGGAAGTCATGTTTGACAAATTTGCTGGAGTTCTTTGAGGAAGTAACATATAGGGTGGATAAAGGGGAACCAGTGGACGTAGTGTATTTAGACTTCCAAAAGGCATTTGACAAGGTGCCACACAAAAGATTATTGCTTAAGATAAAAAATCACGGGATTGGGGGTAATATTCTGGCATGGATAGAGGATTGGCTATCTAACAGAAGGCAGAGAGTTGGGATAAATGGTTCATTCTCAGACTGGCAATCAGTAACTAGTGGTGTTCCGCAGGGGTCAGTGCTGGGTCCCCAACTCTTTACAATCTGTATTAACGATTTGGAGGAGGGGACCGAGTGTAACATATCAAAGTTTGCAGATGATACTAAAATGGGAGGGAAAGTAGTGAGTGAGGAGGACATAAAAAACCTGCAAGGGGACATAGACAGGCTAAGTAAGTGGGCAGAGATTTGGCAGATGGAATACAATACTGGAAAGTGTGAGGTTATGCACTTTGGCAGGAAAAATCGTAGAGCAAGTTATTATCTTAATGGCAAGAAACTGGAAAGTACTGAAGTACAAAGGGATCTGGGGGTCCTGGTGCACGAAACTCAAAAGGTTAGTATGCAGGTGCAACAAGTGATTAAGAAGGCCAATGGAATGTTGGCTTTCATTGCTAGGGGTATAGAATATAAAAATAGGGAGGTATTGCTTCAGTTGTACAAGGTATTGGTGAGACCGCACCTGGAATACTGCATACAGTTTTGGTGTCCATACTTAAGAAAAGACATACTTGCTCTCGAGTCAGTACAAAGAAGGTTCACTCGGTTAATCCCGGGGATGAGGGGATGGACATATGAGGAGAGGTTAAGTAGATTGGGACTCTACTCATTGGAGTTCAGAAGAATGAGAGGTGATCTTATTGAAACATATAAGATTGTGAAGGGGTTGGATCGGGTGGATGCAGGGAGGATGTTCCAGATGATGGCTGAAACTAGAACTAGGGGGCATAGTCTTAGAATAAGGGGCTGCTCTTTCAAAACTGAGATGAGGAGGAACTACTTCACTCAGAGGGTGGTAGGTCCATGGAATATGCTGCCCCAAAAAGCTGTAGAAGCTACATTACATAAATTTAAAACAGAAATAGACAGTTTCCTAGAAGTAAAGGGAATTAAGGGTTACGGGGAGCGGGCAGGAATTTGGACATGAGTCTAGGTTTGGATCGGACATGGCCCTGTGGGTAGCAGAGCAGGCCCAGGGGCCGTGTAGCCTGATCCTGCTCCTATTTCGTGTGTCTAATTCTGTTAGATTCAGGAGATGGTTCTGTGATAGTAGATTGGCGGTTAGGATCAGATCAGCCATGATCTTATTAAATGGCGGAGCAGGCTCGCGGGGCCGATTGGCCTACTCCTGCTCCTATTTCTTATGTTCTTATGTTCACTATGTTAAAGGTGCTATATAAATGCAAGTTGTTATTTCTGTGTGTTTCACAATTAATAAGCAGGGTACAACCTCAATTGCACTGGGTGGGGAAATCAGTATTGTGGCTCAGTATGGTCATAACCACTGTATATCTTCATGACTAAGTGCAGACATCCTGGAAATGTTGGTGCCTTATCCAGGAATCAGACTGGGAATAATTGGAAATACCAGTGATGACAAAAGTTTAATTTCCCCACCACCCCTCCCAATCATGGTTTTGTTTTTCTCAGAGAATCCTGAAGATGTTGGTATAGTCCTATCCTGGGTTACTACTTCATTGACTGTAAAGCACTTTGGGATGCCCTGCGGTTGTGAAAGGCGCAATAGAAATGCAAGTCATTCTTCGTTTTCTCTTTTTTCTTTTTCTTTTTCTCTCACTTTACTTTATTAAATACACTAAAATACTTGTAAACAAGGTTAATTTAATTGAAAAATGAGATGTCTAGCACACGCAATATAACTAGGTGGATGTGAAGAGTGGGTTCTGTTCACTGTGGTACAGCAATGAAATGCTTTCTCCCCTTGATTACTGGGTCAAGCAGAGTTGAGAGTTCTAAACAGATGTTGGGTTTGCTGGCCCCTCAGCTGGGCGTTCCACTGCGATGAAAAATTGATGCTCTGTTGTCATCCTATGAAAGCATCGCTCTGATTAGCTGTTTTGTAGAAGTGTATTGACTTTTGAAATCTCCTCTAGTCTTTGACTCACTTGTCTGTTGCCAAAGGAAGAATAGTTATGGATGAGGAAGCGAGGGAGGGGGAATGGTTTGGGATGAGGGAGGGAGGGGGGAATGGTTTGGGATGAGGGAGGGAAGGGGACTGGTTTGGGATGAGGGAGGGAGGGGGGAATGGTTTGGGATGAGGGAGGGAGGGGGGAATGGTTTGGGATGAGGGAGGGAGGGGGGAATGGTTTGGGATGAGGGAGGGGGAATGGTTTGGGATGAGGGAGGGAGGGGGGAATGGTTTGGGATGAGGGAGGAAGGGGGAATGGTTTGGGATGAGGGAGGGGGGAATGGTTTGGGATGAGGGAGGGAGGGGGAATGGTTTGGGATGAGGGAGGGAGGGGGAATGGCTTGGGATGAGGGAGGGAGGGGGAATGGCTTGGGATGAGGGAGGGAGGGGGAATGGCTTGGGATGAGGGAGGGAGGGGGGAATGGTTTGGGATGAGGGAGGGGGGAATGGTTTGGGATGAGGGAGGGGGGAATGGTTTGGGATGAGGGAGGGAAGGGGACTGGTTTGGGATGAGGGAGGGAAGGGGACTGGTTTGGGATGAGGGAGGGAGGGGGGAATGGTTTGGGATGAGGGAGGGGGGAGGGAAGGGGACTGGTTTGGGATGAGGGAGGGAAGGGGACTGGTTTGGGATGAGGGAGGGAGGGGGGAATGGTTTGGGATGAGGGAGGGAGGGGGGAATGGTTTGGGATGAGGGAGGGGGAATGGTTTGGGATGAGGGAGGGAGGGGGGAATGGTTTGGGAAGATGGAGGAAGGGGAATGGTTTGGGATGAGGGAGGGGGGAATGGCTTGGGATGAGGGAGGGAGGGGGGAATGGTTTGGGATGAGGGAGGGAGGGGGAATGGTTTGGGATGAGGGAGGGGGAATGGTTTGGGATGAGGGAGGGAGGGGGAATGGTTTGGGGTGAGGGAGAGAAATCTCGTTCAACACACGTGGGTGGAGCAGCTCACAATGTTGATGAACTCGTGTACCCTGATTATATCTGGTCTGAGTAGAGAGCTCGAGTCTCAAGTGAAACGTACCACGTCCCAAAGGAAGACATGCTTCGAACACTTAACATTTCACTCATTTGGGCTTTTAGATTACAATGCCCTGTTTAAAATAACGTTGCAAACCCGGTTCGACAAACATTGCTTTGTGGAACATTTATTTATTAGAATAATAATGCTTTTGCACCTCCTGGTTGCTGCAGGCTGGTTGTGATCTTTTCCTTCCCTTTTTATTCCTCCCCCACATCAGTTGGGAAAGAAAGAGTCCTCCGCTTAAGGAAATCAATGCAATTAGTAACATCCTCAGTACCCTTGTGGTTATATTCAGTGACCTCCACTGTGATTTACTGCAACTGTGTTCCATCTACTTGGGCTGTAACTCATTTTGTTTTTTTTAATGATTTGCTATGTTCTGTTTTCCCTCTAACGGGATGTGGACTGGACAATTTGTCCTGATCGGCAGTGTGGGCAGCAGTTAGCATACAGGCCCCCCGGGGGCAGTTATTCGCTGGCCAATCCCCTGCAGGTAGCTACCCTGATGGCCCCTTGTTGCGAGCGATGGTGTGCTGGGGTTAGGGTGTGATTCTCTCCTCCTGTTCCTTCCCATGGGGCCCAGGCCCCTCTTTTGGGGAACCCACCCCCCACTTTGGACTGTTACGGCTTCATTTGCCACTGTTGGCTGTGTATCCAGTCCTGTAACAATGAATTCGACTTGTGATTGAAGCATCGAGCCAGTCCCCTGCAGTCTGCTGTGTGTGTGTGCGCGCTGGGACACATGCCCGCTCTTGTCTCCAGGCTCGCTCGCAGTCTGAGGTGGATTATTCGGTATTCAAGACATGTCTTGACCAGTGGAATTAACTTCGCATCTCGCAGGATCAGGGGAGGGTGGGTGTATCTTGAGCCGTCTCCTCAACTAACAAGGTTCACTCTGTGAGCTAGCGTGGGCTGTGCCCCGACAGGAGCTGCTGTGGGAGGGTGGACTCGCCGCTGGCTCAGCCTTGGGCTGGCTCGCTGCTAACGCTGGACGGTAAGAATCCGAATTCATTCCCGGCCCCGGGCTGGCAGGTTTCACCTACAGCCGGTGCGATGATCCAAGCTGCTCACTGACCTCGCCCGCAGGCAGGGTCCGGCCCGGGCCGGGCCAAGATGCAAGGTGTTAAGAGCAGGCTGTCGCTGTCCTTGAGAGATTGGTTGGGAGTGTGTGTGCTCTCCTGGGAGCCGCTGGTCTGACTCGCTAACTTGGTGCACCGTCTGTGTATAAACTGTGTTTACAGTCAAACAGTTTAGTGAAAGGACCATCTCAATACAGGCTGACATGAGAGGGAGGGCGAGCATCAGCGGACCCTGCCGAACCATCATCTCTTCTCTTGTGACCGAACAATGTGTGCTTTCCAGCATACACTGACTGACTGACTGATTTAATCCCTGACAATAGGCTGCCTTGCCCCAGACAGCACTAATGAGTACAGGTTGCCCGGAAGAGTGTTCAGTTGTGTGGAAGGAGTGTCTGATTGAAGAAGCAGCGTCGGTTTGTCGAGCTGGTAAACATGGCTGTGTCTTGTCGCTGTACCGTTAGGGCGGCTTTAGAAAGAGCTGCGACTTACCGGTACCCGGGGAGGTCAGCGGAACCTCTCGGTGTTTCATAGACTCCAGCGGGTGGAGGAGGATTGCTAAACGGCTTCTGCCCTCTCTCTCTCTCTCCTGGCCTTGAGTGCGATGCTGTTAGTGGATTTGTATTTTCAGCAGCTGATCTGAATTTTGACTACATCTTTGGTGCCGCTGGGGTACAGTGCAGGTGAAGTGGCGAGGAAACTTCATTGGCTGTGAAGCGCTTTGGGACATCCGGTGGTCGTGAAAGGCGCTGTAGAAATGCAAGTCTTTGATGATGAGAAGGGTTGAACAAAGTGGCTCTAAGAGTTGCAGCGGCAGTTCTGTCTGATGGTCACTGTTCATGGTCTACCAGTCCACTGAAAAAAATTGGTGAAAAGCTGCTCCAAGCATTGGATGGTGGACATATGGCTCTGTATTTTGAGTACTGTGGTGTATATACACTATTTCAAAATCTAGAGCTGGTCGTCAATGCTAGTCTTTTGTTTGGAAGCTGGTTCTCTGTCATTTGGCAAAGTACTTGGAGAAATCATAATGACCATCCCATGAGATTGGATTGCCGGCAGATAGGATTTTCATGTTTTTGTACTTCTTGCAGCAGGAGTTTAAAAATAGTACAGCTCTGTAGAATTTTTTTTTAATTGTAGAATGTTGTGGAGAAGTTTTACTCCAATCGGATGCCTGTGGGTAAACACAGCTACAATAATTGCAGGGTGTATCTTTCACAGGTATGTTTATTTACAATGCTTTGGTGCATACTTTTAAAATTGTAACGTGCCACTTGCACTAAATTGCAAGGTTCAAAATCTCCTCTGAATTGTCTCCTTTTACAGTGCCGTCCGATCTATCCTTTGAAGAGCGAGAAGAGCTGGAAAACATTAGACGGAGGAAAAAGGAACTGATGGCTGACATTGAGGTGGGTTGGCTTGACTTCTGAACATGGTTTAATCTCTCTGACCTCCTCCTGCTCTCTCGGATGTCTGCGTTCCTTCAGCTCTGGCCTCTTGCGCATCCCCCACTTCCTTTGCCCCACCATTGGTGGCCGTGCCTTCAGCTGTCTGGGCCCTAAACTTTGGAATTCCCTCCCTAAAACCTCTCCGCGCCTCCTTTTTAAGACACTGCTTAAAACCGACCTCTTTGACCAAACGTTTAGTCACCTGTCCAAATATTTCCATTGGCTCGGTGTCGATTTTTGTTTTGTTTGATAACTCCTGTGAAACGCCTTGGGACGTTTTACTACATTAAAGGCGCTATGTAAGTGCAAGTTGTTGCAGTAATGAGGCCCATGTCTTGTACGTGCATATTTTTATGTTGATTACGCGTTGTGCGGTTACACATCTGTTATCATAGACTCAGTTTACATCAAGGTCAAATTGAATTTGGGTATATTGATTTTAAACTTGATTCGATCTCCTTAGCATTAATGCGCAACTCTGTTGTGAGCTAGGAAAATGGCTTCAAATTAATGAACGAGTGTGAGTGTGACATCTGCATTGAAATGGACCAAAGCTCTGAACAAAGCCACATCTAAAAATGCAGCATAATTGAGAATGTGCTTATGTTTTCTGTCTCTGTAGCAACCACACTTAGAAGCATATTTGCAGCGGATTACATTTTATTTGAAGTGAGAGCAGCAACATTTTTGTGTCTGCTGTGTGTTTAGTGTTTGCATTTTTGCAAACCTTGTATTTTTATGTATGCTGTCTGCAAAATCTGCATGGGCAAATGTAACTGAGGATCCTGGACCACGTTGGTGATTTAAAAAAAAAAAATGTGTTCTCGGAATGTGGGTGTCACTGGCAAGACTTTGTTTATTGGTCATCACTTGTTGGCTTGAGAGGGTGGTGGGCAGCCACCTCCTTGAATCTCTGCAGTCCTCACGGGCCTTATTTATGTATGCATAGTTTTACAGCTTTAAAAAAAAAATCCTTTCATTTAAAAAAGAATTGTGTCTCTGCTCTTTTTACACCCTTTTTGAAGTTTTGCCATTTGGTGCATATTTCCTCCTTATTCTCCCTGTGAAAATGTATCACGTCACATTTTTCCACATTAACTTTAATCTGCCATCTATCTGCTCGAATGATTAACTTGTCTTTCTCCTCCTGAATTCTCTATAGTTGTCTTTTTTGCTATTTGCACCAGCCCCGCATGGAAAAAAAAAACATTACAGCAGCTTCCTGATCTTTAAACAAATTTATAACGCAGTTGGATTTTATTTGAATGTTTATGTTGTATACAGTACACCCCACCCTCATTCTAGGGCAAACATCAGTATAAGACAGTCGTACCTTTCACAAGGTGCATTCTACACTATTGTGTTGTGGGTGTTCCGTTGACATGCACTGTAACTATGGCAAGTGATGTGTCACTCGGAAGCTGTCATTTTCACTGCCTCCTTTATGCAAAATAGTGATACTTTGGAAACCAATCCGCTACATGTGGTAGGTGTAGAAATCTAACGGGATGCAGTGTTGTCCAATTCACCCACCTTCACTATAACAGCAACAATAGTTGAAAAATGGAGTGCATCTCGAATCATTCGCCTTGAGTAAACTCTACGGGACTTTGCCCCAAATTTCCCCTTTGCATTGTCTTATCGCTTTACAATTCTTGCTCTTAATTTTATCCTGGGCAAGTAGGTTTGACTCCCCAGGAGAGGGAGAAGAGGGGAGTGATTTATTTTGTGGTATTGTCTGTCTACAGCTGATTGCCACATGAATAAGGTTTGCTTTATTGGATTTTGTATTTCATCAGTGACCTCATCTTTTGAGGTGTCAGGATTCTTTTTGGAAATAGACTTGCCAGAGGTGTCTGCCTTTTAAGCTATCTTGTAAAACTGCAATTCAATGTTTTGTAGGTTTAATATTTAAATGTCTGTTTTACAGAGGTTGAAAGATGAGATAGCCGAAGTAATGAGTGAGATTGAGACTCTGACTTGTACTGATGAAAGGTGAGTTGGCCATTTATATTTCAACATTGCTGTGGCCCAGGTGTTAATAAATCAGTGTTCAGAATAGATTTTTTTTTTAAAGGAGGACATGTGTGCGTCCGTCTGTGTGTGTCCGTGTCCACGTGTGTCTGTGTGCGTGTGTGTGTGATGTAAAAATATAAGCATGAATGCTTTTTAAATCTCTGCGAAGAAAAATGCTGTTGATGCTTTTGTTAATTTTTTACTGGAGACCCTAAGGCTTGGCACAAATTGCTAGCTTAAAATAAAACAGACTTAATTTCCATTAATAAACAAAATACAAATGCACCAGTTCCTCCGCCCCCCCCCCCCCCCCAATTCTGCTCCGCAAATACGAATTGAATTAAGTCAAATTTCCTCCTGTAGGTAGTTCTCTTTCCCGATAGAAATTTTACAGATGTTGATCTCTACATTTTACCCTGCTATGAGAGATTTATAGCTGTTATAATGATGAGCATTGGCTACATTTTGCAACTAAATTGTGTTTATCTAAATGCCCTTCATCAGTATGTGGGAGGCCTGCATGTGTGGATTAGAGCAAACAATTTTGTTTCTGGTGTTTGGCACTGAATTGATTTAGTTGTAATGTGTGACCAATGCTTAATGTTGGAGTACGTTGCTGGACCTGTAATTTAAACGTTTCTCCCATCTAGGAGCTAACATGGGGGGTGGTGGACGAGGAGGGAGATGGCACAGACCCTAATGCTCGCAATTTTTAAGATATTTCAGCAATTGTCTTGTCTGTATAGCACCTAAGCCACATAGCCAGCAAGGTTCTATGTTTAACAACAACAACTTGTATTTATATAGCCTCTTTAATGTAAAACGTCCCAAGGCGCTTCACGAGAGTGCATTCAACAAAATTTAACACCGAGCCAAATAAGGAGATATTAGGACAGGAGAGGGAGGCTTTAAGGAGCATCGTAAAGGAGGAAAGAGGCGGAGAGGTTTAGGGAGGGAATTCCAGAGCTTAGGACCCAGGCAGCTGTAGGCACAGCCGCCAATGGTGGAGTGACAGAAATCAGGGATGCGCAAGTTGTAGGGCTGGAGGAGATTAGAGATAGGGGTGAGGCCACGGAGGGATTTGAACACCAGGATGAGCATTTTAAAATCAAGACGTTGCTGAACTGGAAGCCAATGTAGGTTGGCGAGTGTGGGGGTGATGGGTTCATCCCCATTCTGTGCCGAGTTAGGCAATTGTAGCTGAATAGTGGAAGGGGCACCTCATTGCCTTGAGTTTCGCTCTTCCCAGTGAAGAACTAGCCAGGTATTTCTACTAGATCATGACTGATCTCACTCGCTGTCCAGCGGCCCCTGTTGGAAGTGGGTGCTTGGACACTGGGTAATGAGAGCCTGTGAGGTTCCTCCATGTATATAAAGCTTGCCAACATTAGCACCACTTTAGAAATGCATGAAACATGGCCTCCACTGTTTGGTAGCAGCAGTTTCCTGTTGACTATGGAACAGACTCCACCATGAGAGGAGGGATAGGGAAGATAAAACTGTGTGGTGGGGGGGGGGAAGAAAAGTGAGAAATTAGAAGGGAAAGAATGTCGGATATGTAGTCTTCTGTTGCTAGTTTCTGCTCTTGGCTTCTGAGCTTCTGCCAAAGAATCAGAATTGAGCGCTAGGCAACAGAGGTCAGTGAAGTGCGTTTTCATTTTGGCACACCTCCAGTTTTACATTACCAAAAAAGAATTGCCCACCTGCCTTAATTGGCTTGAGTTTCTCCTGTCGGTATCTCAGCCGTACAGTCCAGGAAGACCCCAGTTTCGATTCCCAGTATGTGCAGCGTGTACTGATCCTGGCTTGGGATAGCACCGGATGACTTTGGTGCCCATGGGTTACAGCTGGTCATTGCTGGGGGTGCAGTACATGCCAAAAGAAGGGCAGGGAAATGGCATCAAACCACAGAGTTGCCTCGGATGGTTTTGGTGCCTCTAGATCAAGTGGGGGGAAGAACAGCTCAGCGTGTCTACTCCCCTCACTGGCGACGGGCCATGTGACGGGCACTCTGTGAGGGTAACATGGGTGTGGTACCAGAGGGTGATCTGCCAGTGGATCCAAACCCAGACAGACTGCACCCAGACACACAGCATTGACTCATTCCCTGAGCCCTGCAGTTTCCTGGCAGAACAGAAACTGCTGCCAATTCAGGGAAACATTGGGAAATTTCTTTCTGACTCCCTAAGGCAGCCGAGCCAGGCTCCGGGAGACTGCAGTAGCCTTATAATCTCAATCGCAACTAGCTAGTTTATGCTCCACACGAGCTACATCTCACCCTATCAACGTATCCTTCTATTCCTTTCTCCCTCATGTACTTATTTAGCTTCCCCTTAAATGCATCTTCACCCCACCACTCCATGTGGTAGTGAGTTCTACATTCTCACCACTCTGAGTAAGGAAATGTCTCTTTACTGAAGAATGTGTCAAGTTACCTTTTATTAAAGAACTGTAATGAATTCACCCACTGCATGTGATAGTCTGTTCTAGACCCTAATCTGTGATGGAGAAAGCCTTCCTGACATTCAACCCAACAATTTGCCTATTAATTTTTTATATGTCCAACTTCTTCATTTAAAAAAAACCTCAATCCTATTCAGCCTAAACCTGCATTTCTCTGAAGGAAACAGACCTGACTCTTGGAGCCTATTGTCCTAACTTAGGAACCCCATGGCCAGGTATCATTCTGGCTGCCCTCCTCTGCACCCTCTCCAGAGCCTCAGTACCATTCCCCACACGAGGGCTAAACTACAGGGTTGCCTCGGATGGTTTTGGCTTCTCTAGGTGGTGGGGGGTGGGGTGGAGAACGACTCCAGGTTTCTACTCCCCTCATTGGAGACAGTCTGTGTGATGGGCACTCACTCACGTGCCCACTGTGGGGGTAACATGGGTGTGGTGCCAGAGGGTGACTTCTGCCAGTGGATCCAGACCTGAGCAGGATAGGAGGGGAACAAACTGACAACAGTAAATTGTGAAGTGAGGGGGGTCGGTGGGGGGAAATATTCGATGCATCTTCTACCAATCTAAACAGGCTCTGTGTTTTACAGCCATGTTATTTGAATCAAGCTGATTGTGTTTTGGTGTTAAATGGTGTCAGGGTCAGGTCTTAACCTATTACCATAACAACAGTAGATGGTGCGATCCGTGACTGGTTAACAGAGTCCCGGGCAGGGTTTACGTAATCCGGGCATCCTCTGAAAACACCAGTGGCTTCGGGCGGCTGAGCCCCTGGGGGAGGGAAGGGGAGGGGGAACCCCTCCGATGGAGGAAACGCCATCAAAAGGCGGGTGAGCTAATCATTGACTTAAACAGCGACCTCTGCAACCTGCAAGTGACAGGGCCCCAGTACAGAACGGGTCAATGAAAGAGCGACTGTGGACCGTCCCAAACACAGCCCCAGGGTTCAGGTCCCTGCGTTGAAGAGGTGAGGAGGACAGTCACTGGCTGCGATGATGGTCAACCCGTGATGGTGATGATGTGAACTCGTAAGTAGAGGGATAAAAGCATGGCATTCCTCACTTTTTTTTCTTTTGTAAATACATCTACAGTAAAACAACACAAAGGAACAAACAAATGGCGATGGGAAGAAAGAAATTCAACATGGATCCCAAGAAGGTAATGGATATTTTATTGTGACTTATCAGCCAATTTAGTTCTGTGATTTAATATTTTGTTTCCATTCGCAGATCTGTATTTTTGTCTGCTCCAAGTTGACATTGGACTGACATGCCCTCGGCTGTGGCCCATCATATATCTTACTCCATTGGCACGTTGCAATATAAATAAAATAAAAGTGGAATGCTTGTGCCACAGAATGGGATTTAATTTGGATTGGAATCTCTCTGCTTCTAAAATCTAAATCATTCCCGATCTTAAAAGTTCAGAAATCGGTTGTTGTCGACCCCTGTCAGATGTCACTACACGTGATGATCTCCTACTTTGTAAAAATATGGAGCTATTTTGGTCATTTTATCTCATTGCTGTTTGTGGGACCTTGCTGTGGGCAAATTGGCTGCTGTGTTTCCTACATCCCGTGGGGATAGGGTGGGACATGTGTTGGTGTAGGGGTTACGGGGATCGGGTGGGATATGTGTCGGTGCAGGCTCGATGGGCCGAAATGGCCTCTATCTGCACTGTGGGGTTTCTGTGATTTCTGTGATTACAACAGTGACTCCACTCATGAAGACAATTTTCTCTCTTCCCCCACCCCCCATAGCCACTTGTGTGGGTTCAAGCCCCAGAGACCTGAGCACATAATCTAGGCTGACACTCCAGTGCAGTGCTGAGGGAGTGCTGCTCTGTCAGAGCTGTCGTCTTTCAGATGAGACGTTAAACCGAGGCCCCATTTGCTCTCTCGGTGGACGTAAAAGATCCCACGGCCACTATTCAAAGAAGAGCAGGGGAGTTATCCCCAGTGTCCTGGCCAATATTTATCCCTCAACCAACATCACTATAAAAAACAGATTATCTGGTCATTATCACATTGCTGTTTGTGGGAGCTTGCTGTGGGCAAATTGGCTGCCGCGTTTCCTACATTACAACAGTGACTACACTTCAACAGTACTTCATTGGCTGTAAGGCACTTTGGGACATCCTGAGGTTGTGAAAGGCGCTTTAGAAATGCAAGTTCTTTCGATCTTCCCACTTGAATCACTTGCCAATCACAATTCTCACCCCCAACATTTCCCTGCCACCATTTTAAAATCACTTAAATTGACTATTTTTCTTTTTTTTTTAAAAACTTAATTTTGCTGTGCTTTTTTACATTGAGTTGTGTGTCTGCTGAAATACCTAAGGCCGTTTTAATCGGAAGCTGATATTGGAACGTGGGCTGACAATAGTGAAGCTGTTGCACACGGTATACTGTAATCTGGGGGGTTTAGGGGGTTGGGTGTGGGTTGTTGGATTGTCTAAACTTGACCGCAGTAGTTCAGGAATGACCCCTGAACCCCAAAAAGTTGGGTTCAGACCCATTCGGTGTTTGCAGTCTGACCTATTTTTAATTACATAAACTAGGCTTGTATTCCCTGGAATATAGAAGGTTAAGGGGTGATTTGATGGAGGTTTTTATTATTTTGAAAGGAATTGATGGGGTAGATAGAGAGAAACTTTTTCCGCTGTTGGGGGAGTCCAGGAGAAAGGGGGCATAACCTTAAAATCAGAGCCAGGCCGTTCAGGAGAGAAGTTAGGAAACACTTCTTCACGTGATAGAAATGTAGATCTCTCTCCCATAAGAAGCAGTAGAAGCTAGCTCAGTTAATAATTTTAAATCTGAGATTGCTAGCCAAGGATATTAAGGGATGTGGAGCCAAGGCGGGTGGGTGGAGTTAGGATACAGATCAGCCAGGATCTCATTGAATGGTGCAACAGGCTCAAGGGGCTGAATGGCCTCCTCCAGTTCCTATATTGTACCTCCCACTTCAGCTCCCTGCATCTCTAGTGACACCGTGGGAAGCCTCACGCTTGAGAGCCCCAGGTCTGGAGACCGCACAAAGCTGGTTGCTGCCAAAGACCAGCCTCTGGTAGTAAGATTTAAAACACTGAAGGGGGAGGGAGGAGGAAAGAGGGGAAATCGGGATTTAGTGCATGTGTATATATTTTTACAGAGGGATGGAAGAACCTTGGGAATGCCTGAGAAGAGGGAAGTTTTTGTGGAATGTCAAAAGCAAGATGCCGAGGGTCGATGGAGCCTCTCGAGGATGAACGAGGGAAAGCAGTGCGAATAAATAACCACAGCACTGGAAGAATGGCAGCATTTCACAATCCGCTAACCAAACTGCGACTCGGGTTTCCACAGAATATTTCAGAAAGTTGAGGCAATTTTAAATGTAGAGTGTGCCCTGGCCCAACTAAAGTACTGGGAAGGCTTTGATTGAAATCCAGGATATTGGAACGCTGGGGGCTTGTTGATGTGATTCCAGTACTTGAGGAAAGAGGAGAGGAATGGGCATGGGCATTGCAGGTTATCTAACTTGAGATGGGCAAGATGCCATTGCCCATAGAAAAGGCAATTGAGTATTACAAGTAGATTGAAGATGCAGTAGGCACTTAGCCCGTTTGAACTCGTCCTTCCAGAACACCAACCCTACCATATTTCGATTGTAGCACCTAGCCGTTTCTTAAACCAGTCTAGTGTTTTAGCTTCAGTCATTTTCTCCGGTAAACTGATGTTGATTTTTATTCTTTTTCCCCCCCCCCTACCTCTTTGTGTAAAATATTACTTCCCACCGTATTAACTTGTGAAACTGAAAGTAATCAACAACAACAACGACTTGCATTTATATAGCGCCCTTAACATAGTAAAACATCCCAAGGCTCTTCACAGGAGCGTTATCAGACAATATTTGACACCGAGTCACATAAGGAGATATTGGGACAGATGACTTGGCTTTTAAGGAGCGTCTTAAAGGAGGAGAGAGAGGCAGAGAGGTTTAGGGAGGGAATTGCAGAGCTTGGGGCCCAGGCAGCTGAAGGCACGGCCACCAATGGTTGAGCGATTTAAAAACAGGGATGCGCAAGAGACCAGAATTGGAGGAGGGCAGAGATCTCTGAGGGTAGTAGGGCTGGAGGAGGTTACAGAGATGGGGATGGAGCGAGGCCATGGAGGGATTTGTACACAAGAATTTTAAAATTGAGGCATTGCTGGACCGGTAGCAAATGTAGGTCAGCATCATAAATGTAATAAACATCATGGTTTGTAAAAGGGTTTGTCCCTATAATAATATTTTGTTCCCACTTTAATGGAGAACATAACCAGAACAGGTGGGTGAGATGTCTTCGTGTATATCTGCCACTGGAGGGCACTTGATGAGGTGGCTTGCAACGGACATGCAGGAAACCTGAGGGATCGTGGAATTGAGGGTTGTGTGAAATTTGAATATATAGTTTAAGGTATTTTGCATTTTAGTTCCAGAAGATGGCAATGAGTTGAGATTATCTTCTTGTGGTAAACCACTGTTAACCTGTACATGCCTGTGTGGTAAACCACTGTTAACCCTGTACAAGTCCAGGCATGTCTCAGCCCCTGGCTCCACCCCTAAGCCCGGGTATAAAGGTGACTCACCACCCTTCCCCCGGGAGCTCTTAGGATGGATTCACTAGCAGCATGCTTTAGTTCTTAGTCAATAAAAGCCTACTTCATATAAGTCCATCTCGTAGTCTTTGGTATTGTTGATAGCGCATCACTTCTTTTCAAGGTTCAGTACTTTGTAACATAGGAACAGGAGGAGGCCATTCAGCCCCTCGAGCCTGTTCCGCCATTCAGTTGGATCATGGCTGATCTGTATCTTAACTCCATCTACCCAACTTTACTCCATATCCCTCAATACATTTGCCCAACAAAAATCTATCAATCTCAGTTTTGAAATTTTCAATTGACTTCATGCAGCTTTTAAGGGAGAAGGGGCAAGATTAAAGGGTCCCTTCAGAATCCAACACACGAAAACTTGAAATGTTCCATTTATGCGGGATGATCCCAGTTTACCACTTGGGCTGACAACTTTAACAAGTTTGCGTGTCTGTTGCTGTAACGAGATATTTAAGAAGTTCAAAAGATGGAATTTAAATGCTTTTTTTAAGCAATTGTCTACTTTGGTGAGTCATTGTTAAGCTCAGTACAGGAAACTCTCGTTTAAACGGCACCTAAATATCCGGAATTCTCTAATAACCGGCAAAATTCTCACTCCGAAAACTACAGTAGACAGTCGTTTATAAGTTTTGTTTTACTGTTAAGTAATTAGAGTTATGGATTACCCTCAACTGGCAGTACTGTACTTAATCAAGCATCTTCCACCATCCATTTAACACAACATTCTGTAGGTGAGTACCCAATTATACTGCACATTTCTTGATTTTTTTATTTTTGTTTGTTAAAAATAGCCTCGGTAGATATACCTCTCCATTATCCGGAATTTTTAATCAACCGGCACCACCCCGGTCCCGTCGGTGCTGGATACGAAAGAGTTTCCTGTACATCAGTTCTCCGCCCCCACCTTCCGAAGGCAGCCACTTGTGTCTGGTGTTTCCATGGGCGCCGACAGCCCTGGCCCAAGCGGCTGCTCTTCATACCTGCACCTAGGTATGTAGGTAGTAAATGCTGGCATGCTATTTAACTGTGGGGTCATTGTGGCCAAGCCCAATCCTGTCCTTGCCTGAGATTACTCACGGTGCAGAAGGTTGATCCGTAGCCCCTTTCTAATAGAAGCTTTTACTACAAGCTATGACACTAAAACCATTCAAATTCAAATCCTGTTTTCACAGACCAAGTTCTGTTTAGAACTTTGTTGCAGCATTGGTCCTGAACCCCGTCTACCGGGGCCCATCTACCGGGGAATATCTACTGTTAAAGCTACTTTTTGGCTCTTTCAGTTGTTGTCGAGTCTTACTAACCAGGATGTCATGGTTCATTTTCTCCTTATCCGGTAACTCGGTCTCGAGGCAATCTTGGGGAGCTTCAGTTGTTCTTCGTACTGCCAGGCTAGAGAGGAGTTAATCCCCCCCGGGACCTTCCGGGCAGCCCAAGATTTCTGCGCCTGATTGCAATTTGGTTATCCCTGCTGTGTGTGTGGTGAGAGTGAGGGTTAGGCTGTGCAACTTCCACAGTCAAATAGCTTGCCAGGACTTACTGTCCAAGCTCATCTGTGCACAGATGGTCATTTGGACGAGGTGCCCCTGCAACTGTGTCCCACAACCTTCAGGAAAGGTGAGGGGCGAAACCTTTCCACCTCAGTCAGAAGCTGTCATTTCACGTCAGGATTGTTCTGACGCTTGTTTTCTCTGATTGCAGGGTATACAGTTTCTATTAGAAAATGATCTGCTCCAGAACACTCCTGAAGACATCGCTCAGTTTCTATACAAGGGAGAAGGATTAAATAAAACAGTTATTGGTGACTATCTGGGTGAAAGGTAAGTATTTGCTCATTTGACAGACCGCAGTAGGAATTTATGTGCAGAGTTGGCTAATGCTATTGACTGGTGTTGTGGACCAGCAGCTGTGCACAGTGTGCATGTTTTTTATAATCGATACACAGAGCAAAGTGTCTCTGTCTCTGTGGGTGTGTGTGTCTCTGTCTCTGTGGGTGTGTGTGTCTCTGTCTCTGGGTGTCTGTGTCTCTGTCTGTGTTGGTTTGTGTGTGTGTGGGGATCAGTGTTCATTCAACCGCAGCGCAAACAGCGAACATCATGGTGCATATTCCGTTTGTAAACAAAAGCTATATAATGCACCCTACAGATTTAGGCACGATTATGTAATAGGAATCACGAAGGAATATTTAATGCAGAAGCAACATTATTCTGTTGTTGAAACATCTATCAAATATTGTTTTAAAAAGGAAATTTTAGAGGTATTCAAAATTCTGAGGGGTTTTGATAAGAGTACACAGGGAAAAACTGTGTCCACTGGCAGGAGGGTCAGTAGCCAGATTTAAGGTAATTGGCAAAAGAACCAGAGGGAAATGAGAATCTTTTTACACAGTGAGTTGTTGTGATCTGGAATGCGCTGCCTGAAAGGGTGGTGGAAGCAGATTCAATAGTAACTTTCGAAAAGAAATTGGATAAATACTTGAAAATGAAAAATTCAGGGCTATGGGGAAAGAGCAGGAGAGTGGGATTAATTGGAGAGCTTTCTCAAAGAGCCGGCACAGGCACGATGGGCCGAATGGCCGCCTCCTGTACTTTAGGATTCTATGAAGTAATCCTGATTTTGTTAGAATTCATTGCGATGATGTTTAATGCCTTGTATATTTTTTCTCTTTTTATTGCAGAGATGAATTTAACCTTAAGGTTCTTCAAGCATTTGTTGAGCTTCACGAGTTTGCTGACCTTAATCTAGTGCAGGCCCTGAGGTTTGTGCTTTAATTTTTTTTTTTTTTAAATGCTGATGTAGAAGTTTAGAATGATTGTAATTCCAGTGGATTTGATGAACGTTCTTGTCACTGGGTTTATAATCGCCCTCAAATATAGTGTCCTTTCATTTCACAGCTTCCTGTGTAATAATTGTTTTCTTCTTAGTTGATGAGTATTAATTGGGAAATCTTTTATATAAAAAAACAAACTTTTGGGAGGGGGCGGAGAATAGGGGAACCGAGTGGGTATATCGTGCTAACTTGGCTCATGGGCAGCACTCTCGCCTCTGAGTCAGAAGGTCGTGGGTTCAAGTCCCACTCCAGAGACTTGAGCACAAAAATTTAGGTTGACACTTCAGTGCCAGTACTGCGGGAGTGCTGCACTGTTGGAGGTGCCATCTTTCTGATGAGGCATTTAACCGAGGCCCCGTCTGCCTTCTCCAGTGGATGTAAAAGATCCCATGGCCACTATTTCGAAGAGAGCAGGGGTGTTCTCCCCGGTGTCCTGGCCAGTATTTATCCCTGAACCAGCACCTAAAACCGATTACAATAGCAAAATACTGCGGATGCTGGAAATCTGAAATAACAACAGAAAATGCTGGAAACACTCAGTAGGTCAGGCAGCATCCGTGGAGAGAGAAACAGAGTTGACGTTTCAGATCAATGACCCTTCATCAGACCTGGTAAAAGTTGGAGATGTAAGCAGGTGCAGAGGCCGGGAAAGGGTGGGGGAGGGGAGGAAGGAACAAAAGGAACATTCTGTGCTAGGATTGAACTCTGGAGAGAGAAAATGTTGCAAATGGTGATGGCAGAATCATCAATAGCTGCTGCCTGAAAAAATGAGTGGGGTTATAGTCTGAAATTGTTGAACTCAATGTTGAGTGCCTAATCGAAAGATGAGTTGCTGTTCCTCGAGCTTACGTGAGATTCATTGGAACAGTGTAAGCGGCCGAGGTCAGAGTGGGAGTGGAGCGGAGAAATAAAGTGACAGGCGACCGGAAGCTCAGGGTCACGCTTACAGACTGAACGGAGGTGTTCCGCAAAGCGGTCACCCAATCTGCGTTTGGTCTCCCCAATGTAGAGGAGACCACATCGTGAGCAGCGAATACAGTATACTAAATTGCAAGAAGTACAAGTAAATCACTGTTTCACCTGGAAGGAGTGTTTGGGGCCCTGGACGGTGGGCAGGGAGGAGGTAAAAGGGCAGGTGTTGCATCTACTGCGCTTGCACAGGAAGGTGCCATGGGGAGGGGAGGGGCTGTTGGGGGTGATTGAGGAGTGGACCAGGGTGTTGCGGAGGGAGTGGTCCCTTCGGAATGTTGAAATGGGAGGTGAGGGGAAGATGCGTTTGGTGGTGGGATCATGCTGGAGGTGGCGGAAATGGCAGAGGATGATCCGTTGAATATGAAGGCTGGTGCGGTGAAAGATGAGGACAAGGGGAACCCTATCGTGGTTCTGGGAGGGAGAAGGGGTGAGAGCAGAAGTGTGGGAAGTAGAACTGACATGGTCGAGGGCCATGACAACCACAGTAGAGGGGAATCCTCGGTTGAGGAAAAAGGAAGACCTGTCGGAAGCACTGGTATGGAAGGTGGCATCGTCAGAGCAGATGTGGTGGAGACGGAGAAACTGGGAGAATGGAATAGAGTCCTTACAGGAGGCGGGGTGGGAGGAAGTGTAGTCCAGGTAGCTGTGGGAGTTCGTGGGCTTGTAGTAGATGTTTGTCAATAGCCTATTGCCAGAAATGGAGACAGAAGTCAAGGAAGGGAAGGGAAGAGAAGAGTCGGAGATGGACCATGTGAAGGTGAGGGAAGGGTGGAAATTGGAAGCAAAGTGAATGAAATTTTTGAGTTCAGGGCGAGAGCAGGAAATGGCACCGATACAGTCATCAATAAAAGAGGTGAGGGAGGGAACCTGAGTAGGACTGGAACAAAGAATGTTCCACATATCCCACGAAAAGGCAGGCATAGCTAGGACCCATGCGGGTTCCCATAGCAACACCTTTAATTTGGAGGAAGTGAGTGAATTCAAAGGAGAAGTTGTTCAATGTGAGAACAAGTTCAGCCAGGCGGTGGGTGGAGACTGGTTGGGCCTCTGTTCAAGGAAGAAGCGGAGTGCCTCAGGCCTAAAACAGATTATCTGGTCATTATATCATTGCTGTTTTTGGGAGCTTGCAGTGTGAAAATTAGCTGCTGCTTTTCCTACATTACAACAGCGAATACGTTTCCTAAGTACTTCATTGGCTGTAAAGCGCTTTGGGACGTCCTGAGGTCATGAAAACCGTTGTACAACTGCAAGTTCTTTATGCAGTTGGGACTATTGCTCGTGTGGGGAATAAACACCAACATACCTGGGCCTCATTTTGTGTTGTGATTTCTATGAATTAAAACAGGATACATACTGGGTGCGGCGCGGCACTGCAATGCAAACGCATACTTCAGGAGATAACTTTTATTTCACATCAGCAGCAAAATGTTGGGAATTTGGATGATATGGTTCATGTTTTGTCCTGATGTACCTATGATTACACAAATTATATTGCAGAGAACACCGTGTGTATGTGTAGGAGGGATTGATTTCCATTATTTCTACATTTTATGCCAATCTGTTGAGTGATTTTTTTTTTAACCATGAACAGCTTGAAGCTCATCCTATCGAGTATTCAAGTAGCCAGAGTTGGAACGTAGAGCTCGTAGCAATCAATAAGCCCCTGGCACCACTTCACTCTGAGCTTAATTGACTGAAGACTGCTGATGGAACAAGGCTCTGACAGCTGTCCATCTCTTTCTTTTATGTGGTAGGCAGTTTCTGTGGAGCTTCAGGCTGCCGGGTGAGGCACAGAAAATCGATCGAATGATGGAAGCGTTTGCCTCACGTTACTGCCAGTGCAATCCAGGGGTCTTCCAGTCAACAGGTTAGTTTGATTGAATCTTATTTGCTGCTTATAGATATAATCATTTCTTGGCTTCACTTTTTCCCCCCCTCTCTAGGTCTTTTCTTTGTTTTGCTATACTTCCTTCCTGTGAAGTAGGAAAAGACGCACATGGATTTTTGTTAGTCATGGGTGTTGAGGGTTACGGAACCAAGACGGGTAAAAGGAGTTGAGATATAGATCAGCCACAATCTCATTGAATGGCGGAACAGGCTCAAGGGGCTGACTGGCCTCCTGTTCCTATGCTACTTGATTACATCATGATCAGCAACTAGTCGCCTCGGTAACTTTAAAACGTGCTATTGAATTTTTCACCACACTTGACACATCTGGCTAATAACGGGAGATCTGAGCTTGTGTTTTATAAGCTAGCTTCTGTTGTGAGGTTACTGGATGAATTGGCTTCCACATCAATGCATTTTTTTTTTACTGTCTCCAAATTTCCTCAGAGCAAAGATCCTTTTGGCAGTTCTGCCGTGGCAAGTCTAGAGGTTCAGAAGAAGACGGAATGAACGACTATCCCAGCAACCAGAAGCTGTGTTGGTGGGGGGGGGGGGGTGGAAATGCACTCCTGATCGTTCGAGCATCTCAATCCTATTCCTGTCGTTGTGCCAAAAGCTGGATCTCTTCTTGAAAAGTCCCAGAAGATTCTGTTTTTGAGCTGGGTGGTGAAGCGAAATGAGCAGCAGCTAAAACTCTCACCAACAGGGAGGACTAATACCAGCCTGCATTAATGCAGCAAATTTTAATTTCACCCAACCTAACGATTGGGGGAGGAGGGAGGGAGGGAGGGACTGGAATGACGACGATAAGCTTGTCCCAAGTTCGAGTGTACCAGTTTAGGAAAAAGGTGATTGCAGGAACCAGGATATTGTGGGTATATTGACTAATGCTTGACGTTTGTTCAACCCCAGAAGCTAAGAACTTAAATATGTTATTCAACTCCATGCCTCCTAATTATGTGTTGATTTAACTGTAGCAGCATGGATGGAAAGTTGGTTGACCAGCAACAAAGGGTTAGGGTTCATGGGTGTTGCTTTCGATACCACCCTGACTCGACTATTCCATCGCTCTCCTGGCACCTTCCACCTACCATAACCTTGAGCTCATCCGAAACTCTGTTGCTCTTATCCACATCCTAGATCTTTCTATTCCACTCTGGTTGAGAGTCTTGGCGTTCCTTCCTTTTATTTGTTTTTCCTTCACTTTTCCCTGCATTGAACTGCGTCTGTCTATTCCGCTAACCTGTCCCAAGTGGGCTTTATTGAAGGAGATCTTGTGCTTGATGTGCCATTTTTGTCCGTCATGCATGTCAAGAGTCAATGGACCCAGTGAGTGTAATTTCTCTGTATAGGAGGAGGCATTAGGCTGTGGAAAATTGACTTCCAGCCTCGACGCACCTAGGAAGTTAAATCTAATAAGCGCAGTGTGTTGTGACAACACAGAAATCCTGTGTGCGAATGTCGTGCCCGCTCTTGTTGCTGGTTAGTGTACTCCTCACCATTTTAGCTCTACAAACATATCCTCCCTGTTCAGCCTGGCGTTTGTTGATTTATTTGTAGTGATAACAGCCTTGTGTGTGTGAGCTTGTGTAAAAAGTATAATTCCTGGAAATTCCCCCTCTTCCTCTGGGGTTCAGTTAGTTAATGCTGTCCGAATGTCAGTAGTATTTGGCCTTGTCTGCATTATCGATAATAATCCCTTTCAAACCAGCTCCAGATCTCCTTTACCCGTTGTCATCCCCCCACTCCCTGCCCTTTCCATGTTTTACTAACTCTCCTAGGATTTCTCTGGGCCAGCAGTTGCTTTGACTTATCCCTGGGCACATTATGACTTGGTAGAGATGAGGAGCGCTTGGGTCTACCTAAGCTTTTCCTTTCATTTTCTGTGATTAACATCTGCCCTTACTCCTTCCACTACAACAGTGACCACACTTCAACAAAAGTACTTCATTGGCTGTAAAGTGCTTTGGGATGTCCTGAGGTCGTGAACAGTGTTATATAAATGCAAGTTCTTTCTTTCCAGACCCGACCAAATCCAGTTGACTTCCAATAGACAGACTATGCGCGCCCTACGACCAACAATATTGCCTCTTGGCAAGATGATGCTACATGAGGTTTGCAGTATGAGCACAATCTACACCACTTACATTGCATGATTGAAGCTGGAATCACTTGAGTCAGAAGGTAGTGGGTTCAAGTCCCACTCCAGAGACTTGAGCACATAATCCAGGCTGACACTCAAGTGCAGTACTGAGGGAGTGCTGCACTGTCGGATCAGACGTTAAACCAAGGCCTCGTCTGCCCTCTCGAGTGGATATGAAATCCCACGGCCAGTGTTTTGAAGAAGAGCAGGGGAGTTCTCCCCGGTGTCGTGGGCAATATTTATCCCTCAATCAACATCAGTAAACAGATTATCCAGTCATTATCACATTGCTGTTTGTGGGAGCTTGCTGTGCGCAAATTGGCTGCTGCGTTTCCCTACATTACAACAGTGACTACACTTCAAAACATTTCTTCATTGGCTGTAAAGTCCTTTGGGACTCCTGAGGTTGTGAAAGGTGCTATAGAAATGAAAGGTCTCTAATCTGTTGCAGTCTAGTTAAACGTTATCGTCGGAGGAACGTACTCTACAAGGACTGGGTTGCTTGTACAGGAAACTCTCGATTTACCGGCACCTAAATAACCGGAAATCTCTGTTAACCGGCAAAATTCAGGAGTAGGTTCAGGTAAGTTTTACTTCATATTAGTGGCCGTTCCTGGATCGGTGGCTGTGTAATCGGGGTTCCTGCACTTGTTGCTAAGCAACATGCATGCTTGGTCTGTGGCCGGGGTTCCTGCAGCTGTTGCTAAGCAACAGGGAAGCCTGGATTTGTTGCTGTGTATGGAGCTCTCATACCTTTTAACTATACCTCTCTGTAATCCGGACTTTTTGATAAACCGGCACCACGCCGGTCCCGTCAGTGCCGGATAAAAAGTGTTTCCTGTAACATCATTTCCCTCCCAAATTAGATTAATTCAGAAATGCAGCTTGTTCTGTCACCGACCTGCCCTTATCCCAGGGTCTGAACTCTGGAGTTGGCAGGAACTTGGGTCAGCAGGATAAGTAAATACTCCGGGTGCTTCCTGATCTCGGATTTAAAACAGATGGTGCAGACACACACTCTATATATTTTCTCATACAAGCATATATAATCAGCAAGGCCTCTTGTAAAGTGTACAGGCTATGTAAATGTGCATTCTTTCCTTTTCTCTTCCACAGTGAGATTGATAGGATTGAAGGCCGATAAATCCCCAGGGCTTGATAATCTACATTCTAGGGTACTTAAGGAAGTGGCCCTAGAAATAGAAGATGCATTGCTGATCATCTTCCAAAATTCTATAGACTCTGGAACAGTTCCCATGGATTGGAGGGTAGCTAATGTTACCCCACTATTTAAAAAAGGTGGTAGAGAGAAAATGGGGAATTATAGACCGGTAAGTCTGACATTGGTAATGGGGAAAATGCTAGAGTCCATTATAAAAGATGTAATAGCAGAGCACTTGGAAAACAGTGACAGGATCGGACAAAGTCAACATGGATTTACAAAAGGTAAATCATGCTTGATTAATCTACTGGAATTTTTTGAGGATGTAACTGGTAGGATAGATAAGGGAGAACCAGTGGATGTGGTGTATTTGGACTTTCAGAAGGCTTTCGATAAGGTCCCGCATAAGAGACAAGCGTGCATGGGATTGGGGGTAAGGTACTGACTTGGATAGAGAACTGGTTGGCAGACAGGAAGCAGAGAGTTGGAATAAATGGGTCTTTTTCAGAGTGGCAGGCAGTGACTAGTGGGGTACCGCAGGGATCGGTGCTAGGACCCCAGCTATTCACAGTATATGTTAATGATCTAGACGAGGGAACTAGATGTAATATCTCCAAGTTTGCAGACAAACCAAAGCTGGGTGAGCATGTGTGCTGTGAGGAGGATGCAGAGACGCTCTAGTATAATTTGGACAGGTTGGGTGATTGGGCAGATGCAGTATAATGTGGATAAATGCGAGGTTATCCACTTTGGTGGCAAAAACAGGAAGACATTATTATCTGAACAGCAGTAGATTGGGAAAAGGGGAAGTGCAAGAAGACCTGGGTGTCTTTGTGCACCAGTCGCTGAAGGTAAGCATGCAGGTGCAGCAGGCGGTTAAGAAGGCAAATGGTATGTTGGCCTTCATAGCGAGAGGATTCGAGTACAGGAGCAAGGATATCTTGCTGCAGTTGTACAGGGCCTTGGTGAGACCACACCTTGAGTATTGTGTGCAGTTTTGGTTGCCTTATCTGAGGAAGGTGTTCTTGCCATGGAGGGAGTGCAGCGAAGATTCATCAGACTGATACCTGGGATGGCAGGAATGACGAATGAAGAGAAATTGGGTCGATTAGGCTTATATTCGCTAGAGTTTAGAAGAATGAGAGGGGATCTCATTGAAACGTATAAAATTCTAACAGGACTAGACAGACTAGATGCAGGAAGGATGTTCCCGATGGCGGGGAGCCCAGAACCAGGGGTCACAGTCTAAGGATAAGGGGTAAGCCATTTAGGACTGAGATGAGGAGGAATTTCTTCACCCAGAGTGGTGAACCTGTGGAATTCTCTACCACAGAAGGCAGTTGAGGCCAATTCATTAAATATATTCAAGAAGGAGTTAGATATATTTCTTAAGGCTAAAGGGATCAAGGGATATGGAGAGAAAGCAGGGACAGGGTACTGAATTTGGATGATCAGCCATGATCTCATTAAATGGCGGAACAGGCCCGAGGGGCCGAATGGCCTACTCCTGCTCCTATCTTCTAAAGTAGGTGATTTTGTTAAATATACAACAGTACCTTTTTAGTTTTGTGACCGATAATCTTATTTTTAATTCATTCTCTGGATGTGGGCGTCGCTGGCAAGGCCAGCATTTATTGCCCATCCCTAATTGCCCTTGAGAAGGTGATGGTGAGCTGCCTTCTTGAACTGCTGCAGTCCGTGTGGTGAAGGTACTTCCACAGTGCTGTTAGGGAGGGAGTTCCAGGATTTTGACCCAGCAACGATGAAGGATCGGCGATATACTTCTAAGTCAGGATGGTGCGTGACATGGAGGGAAACTTGGAGGTGGTGGTGTTCCCATGCGCCTGCTGCCCTTGTCCTTCTATGTGGCGGGTTCGGGTTTACTGCTCACTCTTGTCGATGTCTCATTTTCACAAATGTCCACCTTTTTAAAAAAAACTCTTCAGAAACCACACCCTCTATTGGTTACTTACTCGTTCATAATTTACAACTTTACTCCTCCTGCTTCGCTGTGGCTTGTGCTGGGGGCTGTCCCGCAGGCCCCAGCCGCTCTCCAGGACTTGTCCCAACAGACATCCCCGAGCGTTGGCCGGCTATTCAACTACAGGGAACATCTTCGCTGAGCCTGATCCTGTCCGCACATGCTCAGATCTTGCTGGATAAGGTTCGGAGTTGGGAATCGCAGTCAAATTTCTCTTCCTCTTCCCTCAACCCCCTCCAAAAGAAGCACCATGGTAACGGCTGCCTCTGTCGAGATCAACTCACTCGGCAAACATAAGGAATGATTTGTGTGGCTCAGTGGACTGCCGAGGCCCTAAGCTCTGGAATTCCCTCCCTAAACCTCACTCTCCTCCTTTAACGCTGCTTAAAATCTACCTCTTACGAAGCTTTTGGTCGCCTCTCCTAATATCTGCTTCTTTGATGTCAATTGGAGTTGAAGTCTTTAGCACTAGCACTTTATTTTAATTGATCACATTTCCTTTTTAATTCTGCTTTTCAGTATTAACAAGTGCTCAAGTATAAACATCATGACTGAATCTTTAAAGACATTTGCAGCTTTCCCGATGACCCAGAGGTGTCCCCAGTTACCTCCCCTCTCTTTCCCCCCCACTCTGTCTCTGCTGCGGTAGCTGATCTCGGGCCAGGGGCAGTGGTCGGTGTGCAACAGCTGGTCGGAGGAGGGCTCCCCTTGGGTGAGGGGACGGACAATCTGGGCCGGGTTCCAGGTTCCTGATCGCAATCCAGTGTCTCCTGATGGAGGAGGTCAACCACCACCTGCGGGACTGTGCGGCAGCGAGGGAGTCGATGACTGGAGGAAGAGCGATGAGGAAGCGGGATAGGAAATGTCAGTGCTCTTTAGCAGTACAGTAAAACTAGTCTACACTCCACTCGACACCGCTGACACTAACATTCTTTATTTTAGAAGCATTCATTAAATCCAGCTACTGAGGGGGAAGAAAATAGTAAAACATTTCAGTTTAGTTTTGAAGCCTGTAATTTAATGTTTCTGTTTGGAAGCCTAAGTTTTCATCTGGACCTCTTCCCCACCCCTGATCTGAATCTCCAAAGAAAAGATAAACAATGTTTTTGTGGAAGGGTTGCTTCTGTGCACAAACCCCCCTGGGTCAGATTCCCTAATGGGGCACCCCATCAAACCAGCAGCTGTCATTCAGAATGGTTTTGAGGAAGAGTAGTGCCTAAAACCTCACCTTTCTCTCTCTGACTGACTGGCTGTGCGTTTGTAGCATGTTCTGTTTATCTTTTCGATTCTCAACATTTGTAGCTTTTCTTTTCATTTCTCTTTGGTTTTTTTGGGGCTGGTTTTGAGAGAAGAGTCATTTGGGTTTTTTACCTGAAGTTTGTACCTCGGGTGTCGGCTGTGACTCAGTGGATAGCACCCTCGCCTCTGAGTCAGAAGGTTGTGGGTTCGAGCCCCACTCCGGAGACTTGAGCACAAAATCTAGGCTGACTCTCCAGTGCAGTACTGAGGGAGTGCCGCACTGTCAGAGCTGCCGTCTTTGGGAGACGTGAAACCGAGGCCCCGTCTGCCCTCTCAGGTGGACATAAAAGATCCCATGGCACTATTTCGAAGAGGAGCAGGGGAGTTCCCCCCCGGTGTCCTGGCCAATATTTATCCCTCAATTAACACCCAAAACAGATGATCTGGTCATTATCACATTGCTCCTTGTGGGAGCTTGCTGTGCGTTTCCTACATTACAACAGCGACTACACTTCAAAAAGTACTTCATTGGCTGTAAAGCACTTTGGGACGTCCGGTGGTCGTGAAAGACGCTATAGAAATGCACGTTCTTTCCTCCTTGTGCTGTACAATATTTGGTGAAAGGTAGAGGCCACTCTTTTTGTATTACAACAAATCGTTCTAGATCTTTTTACATTTTAATATGTACTTCTGAGATTTGAAAAGAGGGGTTGTTCAGCTTTTAAGTATGTGCCACAGTTCAGAGTACATGAAGGATCAATTGTAACTAGAAGCAGTGCCTTTCGGTAATTGGAGCAAAGCAAGCTTGAAATGTAAAACAACAACTTGTATTTATATAGCGCCTTTATCATAGTAAAATGTCCCGCGGCGCTCAACAGGAGCGAAAGCTTAGGGCCTCGGCAGCTGAAGGCACGGCCACCACTGGTGGGGCGAAGGAAATTGTGGAGTGTGTGCTTAACTGACTTGTCTTTCCCCTCGACAGACACCTGCTATGTACTATCGTTTGCCATAATTATGCTGAACACGAGTTTGCACAACCCCAACGTGAGGGACAAACCCGCAGTGGAAAGGTTTATATCCATGAACCGGGGCATTAATGAAGGTGGCGACCTCCCAGAGGAGTTGCTCAGGGTGAGTGTTTAACCAAAGCTCTTTCCCACTCTTTTCGCCCCCCCCCCCCCCCCCCCCCCAAAAAAAAAAGCAGTTTAGAAGGGGACCGTGGGCAAGTGGCTTTCCGTGAATTAGTAAGTTGCGTTCCCACTCTGTCAGCCTAGCTCAGTTGGTAGAGCTCGATCCTCGAGTCAGAAGGTCATAGGTTTGAGCCACACTGCAAGACTTGAGCACGTAATTTAGGCTGACTCCTTAGCGATGCACTGTCGGAGATGCCGTCTTTTGAATGAGATGTTAAACCGAGGCCTCGGGTAAACGTAAAAAAATCCTGTCACACCACTCAAACGAAGAGCAAAGAGTTCTCCGGTGTATTGGCGAACATTCATCCCTAAAAAACAAAAAAAAACAAATTAACTGGTCATTTTTTCATTTACTGTTCGTGGGACCTTGCTGTGCGCAGTTTGGCTACGTTATCTGCCTGTACTGCAAAAATAATTTAATCGCATGTGAAGTGATTGGAGACATCCTGAGCACTTGAGGCATGTTCTAAATACACAACCTCTACCAGGAAGTGAGCTCTAATTCAAATGATTTAAGTATTTTACCAGTAAATGAAGCAACAAAAGGTGCAAAAAAATTTACAAGGATGATACCAGAACTGAACAGGCTGGGGTTCTTTTCTCTGGAAAAGAGAAGACTGAGGGGTGACCTGATTGAGGTTTTTAAGATTATGAAGGGGTTTGATAGGGTGGATGTAGAGAAGATGTTTCCACTTGGGGGGTGGGGAGGGGAGGAGTCCAAAACTAGGGGCCATAAATATAAGATAGTCACTAATAAATCCAATAGGGAATTCAGGAGAAAATCTTGACCCAGAGAGTGGTTAGAATGTGGAACTCGCTACCACAGGACGTGGTTGAGGCAAATAGTACAGATACATTTAAGGGGAAGCTAGATAAACACACGAGGGAGAAAGGAATAGAAGGATATGCTGATGGGGTGAGAAGAGGGGGTGGGAGGAGGCTCGTGTGGAGCATAAACACCGGCATAGATCAGTTGGACCAAATGGCCTGTTTCTGTCCTGTAAATTCTATGTAACTGGTGTATTGTGAATTGGATTCATGTTAATCTCTCTCTTTCCCACTCCTCTGCAGAACTTGTATGATAGTATTAAGAATGAGCCTTTCAAAATCCCAGAAGATGATGGGAATGATTTGACCCACACGTTTTTTAACCCTGATCGAGAAGGCTGGCTGTTAAAATTAGGTTAGTTTGGCTAATAATTCTATTACTGTGTTGCAGAAAATCTAAGAGCTTTGTTACCCAAGTCTTGTTTCAGCATTGGTTGGGTGTCAATCTAACAGATTAGGTGCATTTGTAGTGAGCCGTGGCTGAGTGGGTAGCATTCTCACCTCTGAGTCAAGGTTGTGGGTTCAAGTCCCACTCCAGAGACTTGAGCACAAAATCCAGGCTGATACTTCAGTGCAGTACTGAAGGAGTGCTGCACTGTCGGAGGTGCCATCCTTTGAATTAGATGTTCAACCGAGGCCCCATCTGCCCTCTCTCTGGTGGACATAAAAGATCTCGCAGCACTACTTCAAAGAAGAGCAGGGGAGTTCTGTCCAATAGTTCTCCCTCAACCAGCACCACTAAAACAGATAATCTGGTCATTACCCCACCACTGTTTGTGGGAGCTTGCTGTGTTCAAATTGGCTGCAGTTACAACAGTGACTACACTTCAACAAGCACTTAATTGGCTGTAAAGCGCTTTGGGACATCCTGAGGGTGTGAAAGCCGCTATATAAATGCAAGTTCTTTCTTTTCCTCTATTATTCTATTGGAATATGTGAAAATTATGAAGTGTGCCTTTTACTAATGGGCCGGGGTTCTCCGATTGCACACTTGTTCCGCGGTCTACCATCCGTTGGTTTCAGTGGGCGAAATGTTGTAAGCCAGCGCGTGCACAAGTGGAAAACCTCTTGCTGTGGCATTCCGGCTCACTCTCGTGAGTTCCTGCCCGGCAAGTCTTGGGGCTTTAGCGGTGCTGCTGGGATAATGCATTTTATTAGTGTCTGCTTGTTGGCATGGAATGCAGGGGAAAGCGATAATACTCATGAGGCAAGCTATGGCCAGCTGATGGAGCAGCCCTGGTAGAGTCCTGGGATCAGGTCAACCTCGGGTGGGAAATGGTGATGGGAGAACATTTAAAACTGAGGGGATATCATTGTCTTGTTTTTGCTGCTTTCATTCTGATACACAGACGGTAAAATGTACTAAATTGGAAGTATATTGCCGATCCTTCATCGTCGCTGGGTCAAAATCCTGGAACTCCCTCCCTAACAGCACTGTGGGAGTACCTTCACCACACGGACTGCAGTGGTTCAAGGCGGCAGATCACCACCACCTTCTTGAGGGCAATTAGGGATGGGCAATAAATGCTGGCCTTGCCAGCGACACACCCACATACCATGAACGAATAAAACAAAAAATAGTTTTGCTTTTGCATAAATTAGAAGGTATCCACCTTTCTGTTAAGACTTGGTCAAAGCTCAATAATAAATCAAAGGGTTTTGAAATCCAGGCACCAGTTGACAACATTTTTAAAAAATCATGTCAAAAATAAATCCAGTTATTTTTCAGCAGTAATTTAATGTATCCTGGATTACGTATTTTTTTAAAGTTTGCATTTTTAAGTTATCTATTTAAAATAGGGTGAAGCTTCCTCTTAAAATATAGAACACAGGGTGAAGGTTTCCTCCGTCTAGTGAAATTGTAAAACTGTTGGATCTAACGTGAAGGAAATCTTCAAGTGATGGGCATCTTCTGCACAGTGTTGGAGGTGGGTTAGGTGGTGATAAACGTTTGGGAATGTACATGGTGGGCATTGTACCATCGCGGCAGTCTTTGATGTCACAATGGGGGTGAAATTGGTCTTCGCCAGTAACGCAAAACAGGCAATAGTGAATGATCCACCTGTTTCTCCCCACGCCCCGATCTTTCCTTGTCCACTGACTGCTACTAGTGATGTCTGGTTACACCCCCGCTATCTCTTGTTATCCCTGCTCCCACACTATGGCTTGCTATAAAACAGGCAACGCTATTAGCTGCTGTTTGTATAGAAGCCCACCGCACAAACAGTGTGGGGAGGGGGTAAGGGTGACCATGTGTGTTGGCAGCACCCAACAATAAACTCACTGGGGGCATTGCCCATCACTTGCTCCAAAAGGCTGGCTCGCTCCCAGCAGTGTGTAGAGGACGCAGAATGTATGAGAAACGGCTACTGCATCCTTAATATTGTCTGGAAACACACTCTAGTTATTTTGATTTTCTTGCTGCTAGGAGGAGCTGTTGTGTGTTGCATTTTAACACCAGATTCTTTCTATGTGCTTTGCTCATCAGTACGTGGGATTTGTACAATGATGCAGATTTGCAGTTCCATCATTCAACAAACACATTAGGTAGTGGGGGCAGGAACATGGTTTACAAAACAGTACAGATTAACCATTTGAATTAGTTTATCACATTGAAGTTAGTCACATAGTTGTTACATTTGTTGAACCGTTTCAACTTTCTACATAAGAAGCAGGTGGCATCCTCAGAGTTATGATTTGTGCATGTCTTTATTTTTCTTGCATTATTTGTGATTTTCCTATTGGTTTGTGTGTGTTTGTTTGTTTGCTGTAGTTTAAAAAAAATAAAATTGGCTTAAATGTGCCTTCTTGTTTTCCTTATGGCCTATGACCTGTCACCTTTGTTCTGTGACTGCCTGTCTCTGATTATTCTGCATTAGGAGGTACGTACCAGAAGAGCTTCCAGATCCTCTTGACTTGGTTGCATTACTTAACATCTGTTTTCCCTCCTGTTTGTTTTTTCCCCTAAAAAGCAAGAAAATATTGTTGTGAAGTGCCTCCTGCAATAGCCCTTCGCCTTGTAGTTGCAGCGAAATCTGATACCCTTCTTTCTGCTACACTCCTGCAGTGTCTCTCAAGGATTGTTGGCGTATTCGTTAGTGAAACGCATGATCTTTGACTGTTGAGACCATGGTGTGGTTTCTTCTCGGTGACCAAATTAATGAAATAGTTGTGTGTGTTTTCCAGTTGCCTTCTCTCGTACAACGCCAGAACCAACACACAGTGCAATACCAGACGACACGAGCATTTCATCATGCAAAAGTAACTTGTATCTGATCCCCCTCTGGCCCCATGATCAGTGGCAGTCAGGAAAAAATCATATCAAGGGTGGTATTAAAAACCTTGATCGAAAAGATGCGTTACATGTGCTTTATTAGCATTCCCTCTATTCTATGCGAGAGATTGCAATAACTCGCAGCAGGCACTTTACTCCATTATTTACACTTGGACAGTCCTCTCAGCTTATATGTTGTTGACATGCAAAGTTAACTTGCAGCCATGGGCTGGTAATGTTCTGAATTAAAACCGTCCGTACAATAGTTTGTACGTGGACTCGTTTTTAACATTTTAACTATGCGACTAAAGCTAATTCGAGCTTTGCCTTATATTGAAGAATGCTCCCTCACAGCTCTTGCTTGTGATGAATATTATTATAAACACTGTCGGGGTAGCTTTATGGAACTGTCTCTTTTTCTACCTAAAACTTTTAAGTAGGGCAATTAAACCTAACCACAGTACATTTATTTAATTTGCCTGTTATTCTGGAAATGGGAAGATAGGAACATTGGTACTGGGTTCATCGAGGTCCACTGTAGCATTGCATGTCTGTAAAGAATTTACCATTTCATTAGGCACAAATTGCAAACAGCTTTCCTAAATTGCAGTGCCACCTACCAACAACTGCACTTTCCATCTCTTAGTCTTGTTGAGAACTTAAAAGTTGTTTGAACAACGTGGGCTGAGCATCTCCAATGTTTTAAAATAAAGCATATGGGATCCTTGTCTTTATAAATAGAGGCATCGAGTACAAACGCGAGGAAGTTATGCTAAATCTTTATAAATCACTGGTTTAGACCTCAGCTGGAGTATTGTGTCCAATTCTGGGCACCACACTTTAGGAAGGATGTCAAGACCTTGGAGAAGGTGCAAAGGAAATTTACTAGAATGGTAGCAGGGCTGAGGGACTTCAGTTATGTGGAAAAACTGGAGAAGCTGGGATTGTTCTCCTTCGAGCAGTGATGGTTAAGGGGAGATTTAATAGAGGTGTACAAAATTATGAGGGGTTTTGAGTGAATAAGGAGAAACTGTTTCAACTGGAAGGAGGGTCAGTAACCAGAGGGCCCAGATTTAAAATAATTGGTATAGCCGGAAGGGGGGCAGGGGAAAGATGAGGTTTTTTTTTAACGCTGTGAGTTATGATGATCTGGAATGCACCACCTGACAGATTCAATAGTAACTTGGCTAAATACTTGGAGAGGTTTGCAGGGGAGTGGGACTAAATTGGAGAGCTCTTTCAGTGGGCCGGCACAATGGGCCGAATGGCATTCCTTCTGTGCTCACTGTTCCAGATTCTGATGGTTAGTTTGTAAATTGTTGTGCTCCTTAAGGTATCCAGTCCAGGTCTGGTTGATCCCCAACTCTGCGGAGTTAGCTGAGCTCGGCTGGGACACAGACCAAGAGTTACAAATGTCCTCTGTCGCGGGGCAAAGAATCCAGAGGGGTAGCATTCTAAGGCAGGGTTGCGACTCTAGATTGCTAGCCGCTGACTCTACTGGATGGTGCACGTGTGCTGGGTTATGTGGCAGCATTTTTCTCAGTGCTGCAGCTCACTGACTTTGTTTTTGTTTCTTTAACGCACCCAGATTGAGATCAGAACCACAGTTTGCCTCGTTACAAAATGGCTACAGATGTTGGTAAAGGAAATGAGTTAAAAAAAGACTGCTTTTTTCCCTCTCTCTTGGTGTACAGAAAGGGACCTTTAACAGAGTTGAGTGAAGATCTATGTTGGATGCAACATAACACCTTGGGGACTGAATTAGTTTCATCTGTTATAACCATTTTTTACAGCACAAAGTGCAGCACATGCAAAAGAAATCAAGCTTTCTTCTGGGGAAATGTGGCCCCTTCCTGCAAGTGTTTTTCAAAAGTAACATCTACGTGTCTGTTTTGTGAGAAATGGAGAAATAAATATGCATAATGCCACAGGATCACTTTGGACTTAAACAGATGGAACTTTATAGCAAGAATACTTGGACATGTTTAATAATTAAATGTCATCGTCTGGTAGGAAACAAGTGTGGGTGCATTACATTAGTCATCCTTTTTTAAATAAAAGTTAAAAGGTAAGTTTTGAAGCCAAGATGTTGTTAAAACTTTTTTTTCTCTTTTCAAAACTTGTATCTACTTTAGGAGGAAGAGTAAAAACATGGAAACGGCGATGGTTCATTCTCACAGATAATTGCCTCTATTACTTCGAATACACAACAGTAAGTTGCTAATTTAGATTCTGCTGTCTGAGCTTGTGGGAACATTACATTAATTTAAAATATACTATTGTCTTTCAACAATAAGCAAACCATTTATTTGCATTAATTCAATCTTCAAAGGCTGATGATAAATATTTAATTGGTATAAATCTGCATCATCAATGTATAATACATAAGAAGCAGGAGTAGGCCATACGGCCCCTCGAGCCTGCTCCGCCATTCATTAAGCTCATGGCTGATCTTCGACCTCAACTCCACTTTCCCGCCCGATCCCCATATCCCTTGATTCCCCTAGAGTCCAAAAGCCTATCTCCACCTTGAATATACTCAACATCCACAGTCCTTTGGGGTAGAGAATTCCAAAGATTCACAACCCTCTGAGTGAAGAAATTCTTCCTCATCTCAGTCTTAAATGGCCAACCCCTTATCCTGAGACTATGCCTCCTAGTCCTAGACTCTCCAGCCAGGGGAAACGATCTCTCGGCATCTATTCCGTCAATCCCCTTCAGAATCTTATGTTTCAATGAGATCACCTCTCGTTCTTTCATCCCAGGGATCAATCTAGTGAACCTTCATGGTTCCAAAGCACTGCTTCTAAGGCAAGTATGTCCTTCCTCAGATAGGGAGAGCAAAACTGTGAACAGTACTCCAGCTGTCACCAAAGCCCTGTACAATTGTAGTAAAACTTCCTTACTCTAGTACTCCAACCCCCTTGCAATAAAGGCCAACATGCCATTTGTCTTCCTAATTGCTTGCTGTACCTGCATGCTGTGTTTCCTGTACGAGGACACCTAAATCTCTCCGAACACCAACATTTAAAAAAAATTCTGTTTTTCTATTCTTCCTACCAAATTGAATAACTTCACATTTCCCCACATTATACTCCATCTGCCACCTTATTGCCCACTCACTTAACCTGTCTAGATCCCTTTGCAGGCTCGCTTTGTCATCCTCACAGCTTACTTTCCCACCTAGCTTTGTATCGTCCGCAAACTTGGATACATTGCACTCGGTCCCTTCATCTAAGTCATATATAGATTCTAAGTAGCTGAGGCCCAAGCACTGATCCTTGCAGCACCCCACTAGTTACAGCCTGCCAACCGGAAAATGACCCTTTTATTCCTACTCTGTTTTCTGTCCATTATATATTGCCCCAACCCCATGAGCCCTTATCTTGCACAGGAAACTTTGGTTTATCCGGAGGTTGTATATCCGGAATACTCGATCTAACGGCAAAAATCAGGAGCCGTTTTCTAAGTTTTTTTTAGATCTCGTTCTTTTTTCCCCCCAGTCAGCCACTGCAAGGTCTGTAGCTATAGCAACAGCTTCAGCTAGAGACGCTTGCAGCTGCAGCCGACTCTTTAGAAGCTGTTGCTAAGCAATAGTGTTTGTTGTCAGATACGGAGATGAAAACCTCCGTATGCTTCAGCATTAACTTTATATGTCTGGCAGTTTTGATAAATCGGCAACACGCCGGTGCCGGATATCACAAAGTTTCCTGTATGTGGCACCTTATTGTATGCCTTTTGGAAATCCAAATATACTACATCTACTCTGCTAGTTACATCCTCAAAAAACTCTAATAAATTTGTTAAACATGATTTCCCTTTCATAAAACCATGTTGATTCTGCCATATTATGATTTTCTAAGTGCCCTGTTACTACTTCCATGATGATGGATTCCAGCATTTTCCCGACGACTGATATCAGGTTAACTGGCCTGTAGTTCCCTGTTTTCTCTCTCCTTTCTTGAAAAGCGGGGTTACATTTGCTACCTTCCAATCCGCTGGGACTGTTCTAGAATCTAGGGAATTTTGGAAGATCACAACCAATGCATCCACTATCTCTGCAGCCACCTCTTTTTTTAGAACCCTAGGATGTAGTCCAGGGGATTTGTCGGCTTTTAGTCCCATTAGTTTCTCAAGTTCTTTTTCTCTACTGATATTAATTACTTTAAGTTCATCACTGTTATTAGCTCCTTGGTTCTCCACTAGTTTTGGTATGCTTTTTGTGTCGACTACTGTGAAGACCGATACAAAAAATATGTTTAAAGTTTCTGCCATTTCTTTATTCCCCATTATAATTTCACCTGTCTCAGCCTCCAAGGGACCAACACTTACTTTTGCTACTCTCTTTTTACATACTTGTAGAAGCTCTTACAATATGTTTTTATATTTCTTCCTGGTTTACTCTCATTCTATTTTCTCCCTTTTTATCATAATTGATTTGCTACCCAGGAATAAGCTATAGGTTATCACTCAAACTTGCACAGTGACATTCAGACTGAAGGATATTTCCTATTAGCCAATTTCAATCATAAATGTAGATATGTAAACATGTCGCACTGTAATTATATGCTTCTGCCAGTGGTGGTATTGGGTCTGTTGCATATGGAAGTGAAGCTGTTGCAAAGTAGAGACAATTATGAGTGGCACACAGTGCCAAGAGTGATCCAGTACTGAAATGAAACCATTGGGCCGAGTAAGTGTAGTGGAATTCAAACTGCTGGTGATACACTTCCACTCCTTAAAATAATCATCATTTTTATCACAGGACAAAGAACCAAGAGGAATAATTCCTTTAGAGAATCTCAGCATCCGGGAAGTTGAAGATCCAAGAAAACCTGTGAGTAATTCTCTTTACTTCATGATACTGTAGTACATCACACACGACTCTACCTCTTAGTGAATCAAAGAATTCTAAAACCACGCAATAAACATTGCCATTTTTAAGAATGTTTTTTCCGATTGTTTAAACATGCGAGTACAGGTAGACTATCCTTTATCTAAAAACCTCGGGACCAGCCGTGTTTCGGTTTTAGGAAAATTTCGGAAGGTGCACGAAAACACTTCGGTTTTCAGAGGTAATTCGGTTTTCGGGAGTGCGGATAAATGCGTTCTTTCCACATAAGCTGCTGGAATATCCAGGGTCTCCGCTCCTCAACTTTTGGGATGAAGAGTACAGACCCTGAATTCCTAAAAGCTATAAAAGACATTGATATAATTGTGTTAACAGAAACATGGTGCCAAAAGGACATGCCGACCCACTGTCCTCCAATGTACCATGAAATCATTGTGCCCTCAGTAAAGAACACTAAGACACGCAAGGGCAGAACCTCCGGGGGAATCCTGGTGTGGTATAAAGGAGAACTGAACAAACACATCTCATCACACGTATGGCTAAAATTAGATAAAAATATAGGAATAGCAAAAAACGATGTTTACTTATGTGCGATCTACATACCTCCAATAGAATCGCCATATTTTGAAGAGGAGATATTTGACACTCTCCACATGGAAATCAGCCATTTCCAGGCCCAAGGAAAGGTGCTACTATGTGGGGACCTAAATGCAAGGACAGGATGTGAACCTGACTTCATAGACCCACAGGGCAACAACCATGTGTTTGGCCAGACCCCTCTATATGTCACACCAGCCATCGCAAACCGAAACAACCTCGATTGTGTAATAAATAAAAGCGGTAGGGAGGTAGTGCAACTCTGCCGAGCCTTAGGCCTGTACATAGTTAACGGTAGGTTCAGAGGGGACTCCTTAGGGAGACTCACATATTCCTCAACTCTTGGGTCTAGTGTGGTGGATTATACAATCACTGACCTGGACCCCTGCGATATCAACGCATTCACTGTCAGGCAGCAATCCCCCCTCTCAGACCATAACCAAATAAATGTGTACCTTAAACTTTCTGCCCAAACTACAGACACAAAAAAGGAACCCATTAAGCTACATAAAATAAACCAGACATACAGATGGGCCCCAGACAGTGGAGATAAATTCATCACAGCACTAAATTCACAAAATTTAAAGAAAATCTATATGAGATCACCAGAGATGGTGTAAACATGGCCATAGAGGATATAAATATGATCTTCCATGAGGCAGCTGTAAAAGCCGACCTCGTGAAACAGAAGAGGAAGAGTCACAAAAGACAAAATAAAAATAAGAAATGGTTTGACCACGAATGCAAAAATGCCAGAAAAGACCTGAGAAAAATATCAAACCAAAAGCATCGGCAACCAAACAATCCGGACCTACGTACTAGATACAATGAAACCCTCAAAAGATATAAACACACCATTAGGAACAAAACACAAAACTATACCCACAAAATACTCGAAGAAATTGAAAACTCCACCAATCCAAAACAATTCTGGGAAATGTGGAATAACCTGAGTACAACACAATTGCAAGCATTACCAATCCAAGATGGCGACATCTGGAGAACACATTTTGAAAACCTCTACAAAGACATCCCAATAAACGAAACAAACCCAAGTCAACATCAGGTCACAGAAAAACTCCACACATTAGAAGCAACAATTAAAGACAACCAAAACCCTCTAGACTCCCCAATCACATGGAAAGAACTGGCCACAAAAACAAAATCTCTCCACCTAAAGAAAGCCTGTGGCCCAGACAACATCAAAAATGAAATGCTCAAGTTCAGCAATATGGAGATGCAGGGTGCGGTACTCAAATTATTCAACATCATATTACGTTCAGGCTGTTTTCCCGATATCTGGTGCCAAGGACTAATCTCCCCCATATATAAAAGCGGAAACAAATCAGACCCAAATAACTACCGCGGCATCTGTGTCAACAGTTGTCTAGGGAAGTTATTCTGCAGTATTCTAAATAGATTACTTGATTTTCTTAACAAACATAATATCCTCAGAAAAAACCAAATAGGCTTTCTTCCAAAACACCGCACCGCCGACCATATCTATACCCTTCACACCCTCATTGAAAAACATATACACCAAACAAAAAAATGGGAAAATATTCGCCTGTTTCATCGACTTCAAGAAAGCCTTTGACTCTATATGGCACGAAGGGCTCTATTATAAACTTCTTCAGTGTGGAATAGGGGGCAAAGTCTATGACCTTATTAAATCAATGTATCTGAAAAACAAATGCGGGGTCAAAATTGGAGACAAACGCACCGATTTCTTCACCCAGAGAAGAGGCGTCCGGCAGGGCTGCAATTTGAGCCCGACCCTGTTCAACATATACATAAATGAATTAGCAGACATGCTGGAGCAAAGCGAGTCACCAGGTCTCCGTCTCCTTGATGGAGAAGTGAAATCCCTGTTCTATGCGGACGACCTGGTTCTGCTGTCCCCCACAGAACAGGGATTACAGCAACAACTAGACCTACTCGACAAATACTGCCAAAATTGGGCTCTAACAGTAAATCTAAAGAAAACCAACATCATGATTTTTCAAAAAAGGCCCAGATGTCAGGAAAACAAATACCAGTTTACCCTCAGTGATACCACTATAGGACACACTATGAGCTACACCTACCTTGGTCTAACTATTACAGCATCAGGGAGCTTCAGCATAGCAGTGAATGCACTAAAAGAAAAAGCCCGAAGAGCCCTATATGCAATAAAAAGAAAATTCTACAACATCCAAATCCCAATCAAAATCTGGCTCAAAATATTTGACAGCATAATCCTGCCCATTGCACTGTACGGTAGTGAAGTATGGGGCCCGCTAAATCACCAAAGCTACACTAAATGGGAAAAACACACAATAGAAGCCCTACATGCAGAATTCTGCCGAAGCATCTTCGCACCCAAAGAAAAACGCCAACAAATGCATGCAGAGCCGAACTAGGCAGATACCCACTGATAATAAACATCCAAAAACGAGCACTAAACTTCCTAAATCACCTCAAATCTAGCTCCCCAGACACCCTTCATTTCAAAGCCTTTCAGACCCAAGAGCTAAACCCAGAAAAGAGTCCCCTGAGTCAGCTGCTACTGAAACTAAGTACTCAGCCGGACCCTGACCAGCCCCAGACCAACACAGCCGTCCAAACACCAATCCGAGTGAACCAAATCATTAAACAATGCAAAGAAACCTACCTGGAACATTGGAACAAAATAACCGAAAGCCAAAGCAGATTAGAATGTTACCGGGCCCTAAAAAGAGAATATAAACTGGCAGACTACCTCACGACCATCAGAGACACACCCTCACCAGGTACAGACTAAGCGACCACCAACTGGAAATTGAAAAAGGCAGATACAAGAAATCCTGGCAGCCTAGAGAGAATAGAATATGCGATCAATGTCTGGCCGGCGAGGTTGAAACAGAAATGCATTTCCTCCTAAAATGCGAAAAATTCAACACATCAAGAAACATATTCAACAAGCTAAGCCAAACAACCCCAGATTTCAAGGAACTGGATGACCTGTCAAAATTGAGATTAGTCCTGGGAGAAGGAGACAGACCATACCTTGGGGCCCAATATGTAACATGTCACAACCTGAGGACTGTTTAAAAGTAAGACTGTTTAAAATTAATATTGAACGTACCAAATGAAGTAGAAAGACTGTTTAAAATTAATATTGTTTAAAAGTAATATTGTATGTACCCAACAAATGTCAAATCGATTGACACCTACAGAATGTTGGAAAACTGTACCTTTTTGCTATGTAAGCTTTGGCAATATGGTTCTCTGTAAACTTTCATGCCAATAAAGCATTTGAATTGGAATTGGATACACTATCCCTTATCCGAAAATAACGACGATAAATACTGTAGTACAGTTTATTTGTAAGGAAAACATTCAGTAAAACTTCAAACATGTACAGGTACAAACTAAGCTAAATACCTGTACATAAACATGCAATAAAAGGTACATTACATCTGGCTTGAGGATCTTGGAGAAGAGGGTACATCAGTGTTGTCATCAGGTTGGAGTTGGACATCTGAAGATGGGCCAGGAACAGGATTCTCAAGTGATGAAGCATGACTACGACAGACGGCCTTTTTAAAGACTTCTTCCAGTCTCATTAACATTGGTTTCTGTCTAAGCAGTCTCTCTTTAATTGAGTAAACTTGCATAATCTCTTGCTCACTGATAAATGCACGTTTTTCAAGGCCAGCAATTAACTGATCACACATTGTCACCATATCGTCTATGGGGATTTTTTCACCTGTGTTCACAATGTCATCATCATCATCACTACTGTCCTCATGCTTGTCTTTATTTAACACCATTTCAGCAATTTTCCCATCACTCAACGAATTCACAACAGGTGCATCATTGTCAATGTTCAGCACTTCTTCGATGTCAGCTTCCTCTAACGTATTTACACTTTCGGATGATAAACCTTTGGCGTAAGTGAGGAGGTTTGATATCATCATCTTCTCCTGACTGACAGGAAAGGAAATCCTTCAAACTCGTCATCTGCAGGTCCATCTTCATGAAACATCGTTGAAGGCCAAAGTCTGTGCCAAGCATTTTTTAATGTTGGTTTGTCAACATCGTTCCAAGCATTAGCAACTGCATAAATGGCATCCTTAACATTGAATTCTTTCAGGAAGCTTTGGATTCCTTCGTCTCTGTTGATTGCATCAAGCATAGAGTTCAAAAAAACGTCTTTATACTTGCTCTTCATGGAGCGTAAAATTCCTTGGTCACAAGGCTGTATTAAAGATGTCACATTAGGGGGAAAGTTAATGCTGAAAACATAACTTTTCACAAGAAGTTCAGGAGGGGGATGTGCGGAGCAGTTGTCCAGGAACAATAAAATTTTGCAGTTTTCTTCCAGTCCAACTTGCCTGCAATGAGCTCGTGTCGCTGGTACGAAGTGGTTATTGAACCAGTGAGAAAATATTCCTCTGGTTACCCATGCTTTCCTGCTCGCATAATAATGCACAGGTAAATTGCATACACCTTTCAAACATCTCGGATGTTGGCTTTTTCCAATCACTACCAACTTTAACTTGTGTGTGCCTGCAGCATTGGCACACCCAAGAACAGTCAACCTGTCCTTCGCATCCTTAAAACCTGCTGGTGCACTCTCATCAGCCGTTGCTAATGTTTTTCTAGGAACGTAGCGCCAGAACAGAGCTGTTTCATCAGCATTGTAAATTTGTTCAGGACCGAGGTTTTCATCCGATATTTTTGCAAACTCATCTATGTAATTTTCAGCTGCTTCATGATCAGCAGAAGCTTTTTCACCACAGATTTTCAGATATCTTATACCATGACGCTTCTTAAATTTATGCAGCCAACCTTCTGAATATTCACACTCAACTTCAATGTTCAGTTCTTCATGGTATATTCTAGCTTGCTTTATGACCATCAAACCAGTCAGTGGCACACGTTCACCTCTGCGTTGTCGAATCCACTCAATCAGCACACGGTCAAGATCTTCATTTTTTGCCCTATGCAATGTTTTCCTAATTTTCATTAGTTTATGGTCATCACTGTCAGTGTAAAATTTCAACAACTTGTCTTTCTGTTTCTTTAAGTCATATACGGTGGTACTTCCCACACCATATTCTTCAGTAAGATGTCGCACAGACACACCACGATCAAGCTTCTGCAATAACGATAATGAGCGATGCTTCCTTCTCTGCTTCTCACTGTTACCCATTGGGGTATCTGCAGCTCTTTTTAGCATTTTCACATTGTTAAAAGCCAGCAAATATCTAAGAGAGCTGCAAATATCACACAGAGCAGCATAACACCTGCGTGGGTCAAGCAGCGTCGGGTTATGCTTTGCGCCACTTTCGGCTTTCTGGTTTCGGATGTGCGGATAAAGGATGGTACACTATCTCTTATCCGAAATTGGGTGGGGTACGGCGTCGGGGGTGGGGGTCGTGCGCATTTCGGTTTTCAGAAGTCATGCTTTGCTCCACTTTCGGCTTTGAGGTTTTCTGGTTTCGGATGTGCGGATAAAGATTTCGGTTTTCAGAAGTGCGGAAAAATGCTACACTATCCCTTATCCGGCTAGGCCTGTAAGTCGTGCGCCACTCTGGTCATGTCGTGCGCACGACTTACGCTGACCGAAAAAACCTTTGGTTTTTAGAGGGTTTCGGTTTTCGGAAGTCCGGATAAAGGGTAGTCTACCTGTATTAATCTTTACTTTGTCACCAAAGACGTGAATGGATTTTAATCTCAAAGTACTTAAATCCCCAAGAACAGTTATCCCAAGCCCTGATCTTGAGGGTAAAATTGTAGGGCTCCTATGTGGGCATTGAATTCCTGCTTTAACACATTGCTGTACGCAAAGCAGTAGATCATGGTTTACTCCGCTTGCCATTGTTCCAACTTTTAACTGGTGCAATTTCTAACAGACAAATGAGAGAACTTAATTAAAGGAAAGTGCAAATGCAAGAATCCCCTGCCCCATTACCTCCTTGTACCCTGTTGACACTTGCTGTCTAGGCTAACGGATGAGGAATGATACCTGGGTAAGGTATCAAAGGGCTACATAGAAACATAGAAGATGGGAGCAGGAGTAGGCCATTCGGCCCCTCAAGCCTGCTCCGCCAATTAATGAGATCATGGCTATTAGCAGTCCTGGAACTGTAGCTCAACAAGCAACATCCAAAATTTTGAGAAGGGGAAAAAAATTAGGAAAAATGCCAAATGAATTCACTAACCTGAGTACCTAATCCATGTTTGCATGATGGGACTAAACAAGGACCATGTCCAACAACTCTTGTTAGCTAACATTGCACTGAATGTTCCATTACATTAATCTTAGTTTGTTTTTCTCATCTACCAATTCTCTACCCTTCTCTCCAGAAGGTGTAGACCCTTAACTGACTATAGTTCCACAGATACTAAACCACCCTCGGGTACCTTGCTCAAGGGGCCATCCTTAATGTGTGGGCCTCGACGGTGATTGTCCTTATCCAATTGATCAGACGTGCATTTTCCAGCAGGAGGCACTGAAATCTGGGCCAACAGTTCCTCCCTAGCACATGGGTGCTGAGGCTAATTGTAGCACCCTGACTGCGATCAGCTAACTCAGCCCAAACCAGGTACCAAAGCCAAGCCCACTTGGGCCTGAACCATTGGGAGAGCCTCGGACAGATTTTACCCTTGGGTTCTGTGTGCTTGGTCATTTTATCTTTTCCATTTGGCTCATCTTCCACTGATCAGAGATGTGCCATTTATTATCCTCAAAGACTTGGTAACGTACACCTGCAACATCAAAGCTCATTTAACTTCACATAATTGCTTTGATCAACATCGTCTGTAGTTTTTAAAAAATTCCCCAGTCTCCTCTTTGTGTTCTAGGTTAATAATTTCTTTCCTGTATGTTTGGATGTCTGTCAGCCTTAGTTAGAGAATATTTCTTGATTTTCAAGTCTCTTCTGTGAGACTGGTGTCTTGTTCATTCTTGAGTGATTACTCTTCCTTTGATTATGTTGCTGAACACATTGGGAGCAGGGCACACAAAGGATGAAGATAATTTGATGTGCCCTCTTGGGCTCACATGAGCTGCAAGGCACTGCCCATGTTGATTGGCAACTTATTGACAACTACTCGCTGTTTTAACACCAGATTTTTTTCCATTCCTCAGAACTGCTTTGAGCTTTTCAATCCCAGCCACAAAGGCCAAGTAATCAAAGCCTGCAAGACTGAAGCTGATGGTCGGGTAGTCGAAGGCAATCACGTGGTTTACAGAATATCCGCACCAACACCAGAAGAAAAAGATGAGTGGATAAAATCGATCAAGTACGTAAATAGGGTTGGGTGTGCTGTTCTTTGTAAACTTTAATTTAAAAAAAAATCAGATGTGATGAGGACAAGGAACAATCAAGGACAAAAGTTAATGACACTTGGCAGTCAAAGAAATATCATAACACTTAGTACTGGATCACATTTTAGACTTGTGTATATCCACATGAAAAGGAAAAAATTGCAGGGCTAGATGGAAGGAGGACAAATTGGATAGCTCTTTCAAAGAGCTGGCAGAGGCACAGTGGGCTGATTCCATGAGATGAGGCATGGCGAGTCAAGTATATCTTTCCTTACATTCAGTCTAATGTTCTTGTTACACCACACCTCCCCAATTAATTAATTGACTGCACTCCACTTGCAAGGACGTCCACATTGTGGGTGGTTCAGTGCTGTGTTGCCTTTACTATTAACAGGTTGGGCTGCCATAGAAACCAGTACCTCATGGTACCACAACTGAGACGGATTACCAGCATCAGTCATATTCCCCACCTTCCCCTTGGACCTGGTGGACTCCCACTGCTTTAAAAACCCCATCTTAAGCTAAAGTTAGTGTGCTGTATATGGTTTTGGGTACCTAATAATAGAAGACAGAGCATAGATTGACCAGGATGTTGATAGGGAATCAAACTATAGGCATAAAGAGAGTTTTACAATATTAGCTGCCTTTGTTCCAGTGGAAATAGTTCTAAGAGAAGATATTATGAAGGGATCGACTTTCTTCCTGGATGAGGGGTCAGTAATTTAAGGTTCTGACTGACTGAGGACAGATGAAATCTCTTTCTCCAGAGGGTTATTGGAGCAGGGAATGTTTTGCCACATGGGGTGGTTGAGGCAGAGACCATTGCACCTTTTAATGTGAAAGTGGATAAATACTGTGCTGTAAACTTCTGTGGTTCACTTGGGAGTGTGCACACTTGTATATATGAGTGATATAAAGGAGAACTTCTCATAGTTGCTCCTGTCCTTAGAGGGTCATTGTTTTCCCCCCCATGGTATTTCAGCATCGGTCAAATAACATGGAGTGGAGTCATGGAGGTGGCCTGCTGCATGGAATTTATGGAAGTATGTCTATGCAAGTTTTAAACACAAATCCTGGCTAGCACAAGGTTATGCCCACTGTAAATGCTAACCAACTGTAGTGAGTAATTTGCCCCTAAACAACCCATTTGTGTAAACATTTTGGTATAGTGCTAGCACTCTATTATCAGTGTACCTTAAACACTCTCAGCAATGTTTATCCCAACTTTTCAGTATGGTGGTTAAAAAAGCAGAGGGGTCTGTTTAGAGACTGCTTTGTCCATCTGCCAACCAAGATTGTTCCACTGTTCAGTATAAACAGTTAATGTTTCAACGAAGCTGTACAGACTAACAGATTTTTATTTTGCAGAGCCAGCATCAGCAAGGACCCATTCTATGACATGCTGGCCACCAGGAAAAGGAGAATCGCCAATAAAAAGTAACAGGGAAGCGGACATGCTGGCTCCCAGTCGCTCTTCAGTGCTGAAACACATACCAGTCTTTGGAAGCTTTTTTAAAAAAAAATGAAGGAAGCTACATAATCCAGGTCCTCCTTTTTGGAGTTTATTAGGCATTCCTCTGCCTAGTTTTACAGAAGCCTTGATTTAAAACAAAAACTTCAACAGAAGCAATGTGCAGCTGTACAAAATTGTTGCTATTTTTTAAAAACATTTTTGCACAGGAACTAGTTTCTATCTAGGGGTAAATATGACATAGCACCTCTAACTCAGCTGGCCTGAGGCTGGAGTGTAAGAGGTTGAAAGACTGTTTTGCAAAAACAAATGAGCTGCATCTACATGAGGAAAACCAGTTGTTTATCAACATTTTTTATGTTTTATCAATATATAAAAAAAACCTGTAATCAAGTATTAATTTGAAAGACCAGGGATATGACTGATTTCCATTATAATAAACAGCTGTAAATACTTTGAATATCGCTAGAATGAGTAAAATCATAGAAAAAAAGCAGAGCATTAATCATTCTTGTTACAACCAGAGAACCATGGATTAGTGCTGTTTCTGGCATAAGTGGGAAGTGGAACTAAGTGCTGGATGTTCTCACCAAGAACGATCATAATTTAATATATAATCTGCACTATAACATGGTAATTGTATATTTATTTTCTTAGTGCAATTGCAAAATGTTTGTATTGTAATTGTTTAAAAAATCTAAACCTTAAGTTATGTGTAAATATTGTAGATTCCTTGTTTTGTTAAGACTATTGTCAATGGCCTGCAGAAATTAAACCTATTACAATTGGAAAAAAGATGGGTCCCTTTAGGTGTACTCTGTATCTCCCTCCCTACCTTTCTAACCTCTTCCAGCCCTACAACCCTCCGAGATTCTCTGCTCCTCCTATCTGGCCTCTTGTGCATCCCTGATTTTTAATCGCCCCACTATTGGCAGCCGTGCCTTCAGCTGCCTCGGCCCTAAGCTCTGGAATTCCCTCCCTAAACCTCTCCACCTCAAACTTACTTCTTTGACTAAGCTTTTGATCACTTGTCTTAACAGCTGTCGCTGTCTCAAATTTTGTTTGATAACTCTCCTGTGAAGCAACTTGGGACATTTTACTGTGTTAAAAGGCACAATGCAACATTTACAACCATCTTCAGCCAGAAGGGCTGAGTGGATAATCCATATCGGCCTCCTCCCAAGGCCTCCTCCCAAGGTCCCCACCATCACAGAAGCCAGTCTTCAGCCAATTCACTGCACGCCACGTGATATCAAGAAAAGGCTGAGCGTACTGGATACAGCAAAGGTTATAGGCCCCGACAACATCCCAGCTATCGTGCTGAAGACTTGTGCTCCAGAACTAGCCACGCCTCTAGCCAAGCTGTTCCAGTACAGCTATAACACTGGCATCTATCTGACAATGTGGAAAACTGCCCAGGCATGTCCTGTCCACACAAAGCAGGACAAATCCAATCCGGCCAATTACCACTCCATCAGTCAACTCTTAGTAATGGAAGGTGTCATCAACAGTGCTATCAAGCAGCTCCTGCTCACTGATGCTCTGGGTTCCTCCAAGACCACAAGGCTCCAGCCATCATTACATCCTTGGTCCAAACATGGACAAAAGAGCTGAATTCCAGAGGTGAGGTGAGCGTGACTGCCCTTGATATCAAGGCAGCATTTGACCGAGTGTGGCATCAAGGAGTCCAAGTAAAACTGAAGTCAATGGGAATTGGGATGGGGAAGGGGAAGGTGGGGGAGAAAAACTCGCCACTGGCTGGAGTCATACCTGGCACAAAGGAAGGTGGTTGTGATTATTGGAGGTCAATCATCTGAACCCCAGCACATTGTTGCAGGAGTTCTTCAGGGCAGTGTCCTAGGCCCAACAATCTTCAGCTGCTTCATCAATGACCTTCCCTCCATCATAAGGGCAGAAGTGGGGATGTCCGCTGATTGCAGTGTTCAGCTCCATTCGCAACTCCTCAATGAAGCAGTCCATGCCCGCATGCAGCAAGACCTGGACGACATTCAGGCTTGGGCCTGATAAGTAACATCCGCGCCACACAAGTGCCAAGCAATGACTTCTCTCCAACAAGCGAGAGTCTAACCACCGCCCCATGACATTCAGTGGCATTACCATTGCCGAATCCCCCACCAACATCCTGAGGGGTCACCATTGACCAGCAACTTAACTGGAACAGCCAAATAAATACTATGGTAACAAGAGCAGGTCAGAGGCTGGTTATTCTGTGGCAAGTGTCTCCCCAAAGCCTTTCCACCATCTACAAGGCATAAGGAGTATGATGGAATACTCTCCACTTGCCTGGAGGTCAAGAAGCTTGACACCATCCAGGACAAAACAGCCTGCTTGATTGGCACCCCATCCACTCCCTCCACCACCGGCATATCATGGCTGCAGTACTATCTACAAGATGCACTGCAGCAACTCACCAAGGCAGCTTCGACAGCACCTCCCAAACTCGCAACCGCTACCACTTAGGACAAGGGCAGCAGGCGCTTGTGAACACCACCCGCTCCAAGTTACACACCATCCTGACGTGGAAGTATATTGCCGTTCCTTCAGCGTCAGTGGGTCAAAATCCTGGAATTCCCTCCCTAACAGCACTGTGGGAGTACCTTCACCACACGGACTGCAGCGGTTCAAGGCGGCAGCTCACCACCACCTTCTCAAGGTCAACTAGGGGTGGGCAATAAATGCTGCCGTTGCCAGTGATGCCCACATCCCAGAAACAAATAAAAACTATATAAATTCAAGTTGTTGTTGGATAAAGCCAAGAACAATTTAGAACAAACCAGAAAGTGTAAAGCAGAGGCAGCAAGTGACAACAACAAACAAGAACCATAACTAAATATGTTGGGGTACTGGCTGCAGACTCTTGATACAGACATTGCAGCGTATCCTTTTATAATTATTTAATTAATGGGAGGAAGTGAACACAAAGCTTGCCTCCATTGAAATCCATGGTTTCATTCAAACAGACTGCACTCCATACAATCTCTTTACTTTCCGCAAGGGCAGAAAGTAATGAGCCCAAGTCGAACACTTATCCAACTGTAGTTAATTATACAGAGGAATTTATGTGGGATTTCCACTACACATTCAATCTATCATGGCAGAAAATGCATCACATGAAACCAGATTTGTACAGGCTAAAACAAATTACATTTATTTACACTTGAATACATACAGAAAATATTAGGCACTATTTATAAAGTACAGCGCAACATCTTTAAAATACACATATGTAGAATGTCCATTTAAAGAGCCAGTTGCTCTCAGCCTTTCTTAATTGCAAGAGATTGTAAAAAGACTATTATATTTCTCAGATAGGGAGTTTCACATAAAACATACAAGCCATGCAGCCTTTAGAAATCCAGTGAGGACTAATGAGTCACAGAAACAGCAACCTTTAAAGAAAGTAGTTTCATTGACTTAGAAACCCAAAAAACCTATATTGCCCCAATGATGCACGGGGAACCTTTTCAATGGAATCAGAACTCACGACAATGACCATGGTAATATCCATAAAATGGAGAAAAACAAAGATTCCAAGGGGGGAGGGAGGAGAAACTGGAGATGAAAGAATGATCACCCATTAGACAAGTTTTTTTTCTTGTAACCTGTATTATGGGTCATGAAATGAGAATGCAAATGGCATTTGGTTGTTGATGAAGAGTGCTGTAAGTGCCTGCATAATAGTCACTGCACTTCATTTGCATTTATACAAGGCCTTTCATTTTCAAAACATTTCAAAGCACTTTAGTGAATTTTTAAAAATTCATTCACAGCATGTGGGCGTCACTGGCAAGGCCAGCATTACTGTTTGAAGTTAAGAACGTAGATTGTATTTCTGTTATCCTATTGAAATACATGCACAGTTATAATTGAAAGAATCAAAGTAAAAAGTATCATTGAAGTACACTCTGGCCATACAAGATTATATAGGATACTTAGTCAATACTTGTAACCCTATCCCTTGCAGTATAAAACTAGGCATTAGTGCCCTTCACACAAAGCTGCCATATACCTCTGACTGACAGCAAATAAAGTCTACTTTTAAAGTTTTCAGTACATCAATCCACTGAAATGGTTGCTAGTCGAAGTACACTTCAGGGAAAGATTTTGTTGTCCCTAAGAAATAAACATCAAATTTAGTGTTATCCTAGGTCTAAAAACTGAAATCAAATTAGTGTTTTTAAAAAAAAAAATCACATTCACGAGGCTGTCTAGCACGTGTGGACTACAAAAATGCTGATTTCTAGACTATTGTCCTATCTGGTCCGGTTTCTCAGTAACCAATGTTATATTACTTACCTTTGGATTGGCCCTTTTCGTTCTTTGAATGTAGTGCAGATGCTAAATGCAAATGCATGGGTCACAGACAACAGCAAAGAATTTGAAGTTCTATTGATAACATGGTCCTTTTTTCCACCCATGCTGCATTCAGACCCTTGTTCTGGCAATGTTCCTGTTCTTTCAAAAAGTAGATGTAGCTGAGACCAAATTGACACAAAAAGGTAAACATAAGGAGGCTCTAAATGTACCAATACAGAAAGATAACAAAGGGGTAAAGCAGGCTTGCACCTGCGTGCTTTTTACAAGGTGCAGAAGGTAGCCACATCTGCGCTCAGTAATATTAGTCAGTACTTACAAGGATAATCTTGGCGTAGCTTCAGCTGTCAACTTAAACACCTTACTAATATATCAGATACCAAAAGCAATTGACGTTTGATCTGCTAACCCTAAGGTTCATGAGTTTTCTGAATGGTGAAGATGGTAATTCCTCCGAGGACCTTGATGTCTCCGCCCTCAGATAGACGAGTTGGTGCAACACTTCACCTGTCCAATACATCTGTGGATGGTCCTTCGCATGAGTGTTAATCCACCTCCAGTTAATTCCAGGTCTGATGTGGAGTCATGAGAATGCTTCCTCAATGGTGTGGCAGCTGAAACCCACGGTTTTTCTGTTGGGACATTCTTGCCATCATGATAGCTTGGCATCAGAAGAAGAGGTTATGTCAAGCTCTCTTGCCAAGTTCACAAGCTTTGCGCCTTTGAAACCCTTGGCAAGGTGTAAACAAAGCAATAGGAGTATTTGTGGCAGGGAAGGATTCATGGCAATCAATGCAAATCCTGACTCCAGGTGCCAACGTGAATCAGAGGCCAAAACCTAGACAACTGGCACCAAACCAACACAAACACAGTAACCCAAAAACACAGGAACACCTGAAAATCTTTGCACAAAAGACAGAAAAAAAAGTCATAGCTACAATAACTTTGAAAAACTCTAAGATAGTACTAAGGACTTTCTCGCACCCTACACACCGAGTCTGCTGTTGGGAATGTGACAAAGCAAAAGAGTGTGCGCTCCAGAATGAGGACAGATATACAGTTAAGTGAGGTAGCAGTTGAGAGAGCCAGCACAGGCATTATGGGCCGAATGGCCCCCTTCTGTGCTGTATGATTCCATGTGCATAGGTTTAAAGGGCAGTATCCTTGGGTACCTTAGCCTGATAGATATGGGAAGAATATCCTATTTCTATGCGAGATTTCATTTGTAATTCCACTGCCATAAAGAATTGAATGATTTCAAAGCAGAAGCAGCAAGCCCAGACAGATTTTAACCAAGCCAGATGCACCAAATGTTTTGCTCCTCCAAACTTTGCAAAAGCACGTGAATTTACTCCCTGATCTGCCTTTCAGATAGTCGAGAGAAATTATTTGCAGGCTGTGCCAAAGATGCAGCCTCGCCATGAGAAGTAGGAGCTCCAACACTTGCTGGGGATCTCACCCGGCTAACAATGTGTTAGCTTGATGGTGCTCGAGATTAACTTAAAATAAACAAAGCCACCTTCTTTTATCTGGTGGATTGTTTGTGGTTAAACAACAATATCCAGAACCATTGGGGTCGAGTCAGGTTGGAGAGTCACTTCCCCAACATAGGGAGATAAAAGGGTTTCAATATTGACAGAAATTAATTCAGGAAAAAAATAAACCTCTTTTGGTTATGTGCTTTACTTTATATTGCCTGTTCCTTTAGTTGAAAATACTACAGATCAGTCGAGAGAGAAAACAACTGAATTGAGGCAAAACTTTAATGCTACACAATGTTGGGGAAGGGGGAAAGCATGTTATAAAAGGAAAGCTTGATATCACACAACAGAGTATCCTTGGTGCTCTTTAAAAAAGGCAGCCCAGGTTTCTGCCACTGGCTCTGTTGGTGAATACGGAGCCACGCAGACCATAGAAGTCCCAGGTTCAATCTTTGGCTTGTGCAGAGTTAGCAAAATCGCAGCCAGGGCAGCAGTGTGGGTGCTACCATTATCTTCAGTGCCCCAAACTAGGGACAGAATCAGGCTCAACTGTTAAGCTCCCCATGTACACTCTTGAGGTTTAGACACAAAGGATGGCATTTTAGCAGGGTTGCCAGCATTTGTGGAAATGTAGCCCAGAATGAGCTAGCATCTTTAGGGGAAAGGGGGGCAGAAAGTTGAGGGGAAAAAAATCTCTCCTCTCCCTCAGCCCTGGGAGAGTGGTGAACTTGTGTCATCCAGGATTTATGGAGAGCTCGTAAATAATTTTATCTGTAAAAATTAAACCTCAAGTCAGAGAAAGACAGTAAAGCTACCATAAAAAAAACTTTTACCTGTTGCAATTGGAACAGAGTAAAAGCAACTGATAGACGGGAAGGAAAAAAATGGACTTCGAATCACAGAGCAAAATAGGACAACTGAGGCCAGTGTCGGGAGCGGTGAGAGCAGAGTTTCAGTGAGTATTTAAACTCACTTGCGCGGGCTTTTAAAAAAACAATTTTTTTTTCTCCCAGAGGCTTACCATCTCGCAGACCGGCGGCGGCGTTCCAGAGCCACGTCACGATTCAAAACGTGACGTGGGCAGGAGGAAGCAGCTGATTGGGTGAGTACTTATACTGCTCTATAGTTTGACAGTTAAGGTTCATAGTTTATAAAGTTTAGAAGGTCTTAATTTTGTGGTTATACTTTCTAAAATCACTATTGTGTAGAGGGGAGTGCTAGGAAACAAGGGCCCTTGAGTATATCATTTAATTGTAGTATAATTGGAGGTATTGATTTAATTTAAATTAATTAAAGGGTATGTCGTGCCAGCAAAGCTCGGCCCCATGGCATGCTCCTCCTGCACTATGTGGGAAATCGGGGACACTTCTGTGTCCCTCTGATGACCATGTGTGCGGGAAGTGTATCCAGCTGCTGCTACTGGCAGACCGCATTGCGGCGCTGGAGCTGCAAATGGATACATACTGGAGCATTCGCGATGCTGAGGACGTCGTGGATATCACGTTTAATCAGTTGGTCACACCGCAGGTAAAGGCTGCACAGGCAGGAAGGGAATGGGTGACTGCCAGGCAGAGTAGTAAGCGCAGGCAGGTAGTGCAGGGATCCCATGTGGCCATCCCCCTCTCAAACAGATATACCGCTTTGGATATTGTTGGGGAGGATGGCTTATCGGGGGAAGGCAGCAGCAACCAACTTCCTGGCACCATGGGTGGTTCTGCTGCACGGGACGGGAGGAAAAAGAGCGGGAGAGCTAGTGATAGGGGATTCTATTGTAAGGGGAATAGATAGGCATTTCTGCAGCCACAAACGTGACTCCAGGATGGTATGTTGCCTCCCTGGTGCAAGGGTCAAGGATGTCTCGGAGCGGCTGCAGGGCATTCTGGAGGGGGGAGGGTGAACAGCCAGTTGTTGTGGTGCATATAGGTAAAAAACAGGATGAGGTCCTAAAAGCTGAATATAGGGAGTTAGGAGGTAAATTAAAAAATAGGACCTCAAAAGGTAGTAATCTCAGGATTGCTACCAGTGCCACGTGCTAATCAGAGTAGAAATAGAAGGATATTTCAGATGAATATGTGGCTAGAAGAATGGTGCAAGGGGGAGGGATTCAAATTCCTGGGACATTGGAACCAGTTCTGGGGGCGGTGGGACCAGTACAAACTGGACGGTTTGCACCTGGGCAGGACCGGGACCGATGTCCCAGGGGGAGTGTTTGCAAGTGCTGTTGGGGAGGGTTTAAACTAAAATGGCAGGGAGTTGGGAACTTGTGCAGGGAGACAGAGGAAAGGGAAGCAAGGATAGAAGCAAAAGACAGGAAGGAGAAAAGCAAAAGTGGAAGTCAGAGAAATCAAGGGTGTAAATCAAACATGGCCACAGTAAACAATAATTCTAAAAGGTCTAAGAGTGTTAAAAAAACAAGCCTGAAGGCTTTGTGTCTTAATGCGAGGAGCATTCGTAATAAGGTGGATGAATTAGCTGCGCAAATAGATGTAGACGGATATGATATAATTGGGATTACGGAGACATGGCTCCAGGGTGACCAAGGCTGGGAACTCAACATCCAGGGGTATTCAATATTCAGGAAGGGCAGGCAAAAAGGAAAAGGCGGTGTGGTAGCATTGCTGGTTAAAGAGGAGATTAACACAATAGTAAGGATATTAGCTCTGATGATGTGGAATCTGTATGGGTAGAGCTGAGAAATACCAAGGGGCAGAAAACGTTAGTGGGAGTTGTATACAGACCCCCAAACAGTAATGCTGAGGTTGGGGATGGCATTAAACGGGAAATTAGAGATGCGTGCAATAAGGGCACAGCAGTTATCATGAGTGACTTTAATCTACATATAGATTGGTCTAACCAAATTAGTAACAATACTGTGGAAGAGGAATTCCTAGAGTGTATACGGGATGGTTTCCTGGACCAATATGTCGAGGAACCAACTAGAGATCAGGCCATCTTAGACTGGGTATTATGTAATGAGAAAGGATCAATTAGCAATCTTGTGTGTGGCCCCTTGGGGAGGAGCGATCATGATATGATAGAATTCTTCATTAAGACGGAGAGTGGAAGTAGTTGATTCAGAGACTTGGGTATTGAATTTAAATAAAGGAAACTACGATGGTATGAGCCGCGAGTTGGCTAGGATGGATTGGGGAATGTTACTTAGAGGGTTGATGGTGAATAGGCAATGGCAAACATTCAAAGATCGCATGGATGAACTACAGAATGTGTTCATCCCTGTTTGGCATAAAAAAACAAAAAAGGTGACTCAACATTGGCTAACAAGGGAAATTAGGGATAGCATAAGATCCAAGGAGAGGACATATAAATTGGCCAGAAAAAGCAGCAAACCTGAGGATTGGGAGCCGTTTAGGATTCATTAAGAGGGGGAAAATAGAGTATGAGTGTAAGCTTGCAGGGAACATAAAAACTGACTGTAAAAGCTTTTATAGATATGTGTGAAGAGAAAAAGGTTGGTAAAGTCAAGCATAGGTCCCTTGCAGTCAGAATATGGGGAATTTATAATGGCCGACCAATTAAATACATACTTTGGTTCTGTCTTCACAAAGGAGGACACAAAAACTCCCAGAGATGTTGGGGAACATAGGGTCTAATGAGGGAGGAACTGAATGAAATCAGTATTTGTAGGGAAATGGTGTTAGGGAAATTGATGGGATTGAAGGCCAATAAATCCCCAGGGCCTGATAATCTACATTCTAGGGTACTTAAGGAAGTGGCCCTAGAAATAGTAGATGCAGTGCTGGTCATCTTCCAAAATTCTCTGGACTCTGGAACAGTTCCCATGGATTGGAGGGTAGCTAATGTAACCCCACTATTTAAAAAAGGTGGTAGAGAAAAAACGGGGAATGATAGACCAGTAAGCCTGACATCGGTAGTGGGGAAAATGCTAGAGTCCATTATAAAAGATGTAATAGCAGAGCACTTGGAAAACAGTGACAGGATCGGACAAAGTCAACATGGATTTACAAAAGGTAAATCATGCTCGACTAATCTACTGGAATTTTTTGAGGATGTAACTGGTAGAATAGATAAGGGAGATGTGGTGTATTTGGACTTTCAGAAGGCTTTCGATAAGGTCCCGCATAAGAGACAAGCATGCAAAGTTAAAGCACATGGGATTTGGGGTAAGGTAGTGACTTGGATAGAAAACTGGTTGGCAGACAGGAAGCAAAGAGTTGGAGTAAACGGGTCTTTTTCCGAGTGGCAGGCAGTGACTAGTGGGGTACTGCAGGGATCGGTGCTAGGACCTCAGTTATTCACAATATATATATTAATGATCTAGTCGAGTGAACTAGATGTAATATCTCCAAGTTTGCAGACGACACAAAGCTGGGTGGGTGTTTGTGCTGTGAGGAGGATGCAGAGAAATTCCAGTACGATTTGGACAGGTTGGGCGATTGGGCAGATGCAGTATAATGTGGATAAATGCGAGGTTATCCACTTTGGTGGCAAAAACAGGAAGGCAGATTATCTGAACGGCAATAGATTGGGAAAAGGGGAAGTGCAACGAGACCTGGGTGTCCTTGTGCACCAGTCGCTGAAGGTAAGCATGCAGGTGCAGCAGGCGGTTAAGGTGGCAAATGGTATGCTGGCCTTCATAGCGAGGATTCGAGCAGAGGAGCAAGGATGTCTTGCTGCAGTTGTACAGGGCCTTGGTGAGACCACACCTTGAGTATTGTGCGCAGTTTTGGTTGCTTTATCTGAGGAAGGATGTTCTTGCCATGGAGAGAGTGCAGCGAAGCTTCACCAGACTGATACCTGGGATGGTAGGAATGACGTATGAAGAGAGATTGGGTCGATTAGACTTATATTCGCTAGAGTTTAGAAGAATGAGAGGGGATCTCATTGAAACTTATAAAATTCTAACAGGACTAGACAGACTAGATGCAGGAAGGCTGTTCCCGATGGCGGGGGAGTCCAGAACCAGGGGTCACAGTCTAAGGATAAGGAGTAAGCCATTTAGGACTGAGATGAGGAGGAATTTCTTCACCCAGAGAGTGGTGAACCTGTGGAATTCTCTACCACAGAAGACAGTTGAGGCCAATTCATTAAATATATTCAAGAAGGAGTTAGATATATTTCTTAAGGCTAAGGGGATTAAGGGATATGGGGAGAAAGCAGGGACAGGGTACTGAATTATGATCAGCCATGATCTCATTAAATGGTGGAGCAGACTTGAGGGGCCGAATGGCCTACTCCTGCTCCTATCTTCTATTTTTCTATGAAAGGAAAGTCATTTGAGGAGGTACTTCTGATGCGTGAAGATAAAAGTTTGAGTACACACTACTCCTCATCCCAAACAAAATATAGAGCCTTGAACCAGGGTATGAGGAGGTGGTGCTCTTTTACCTATTTTGCCTGTATGTGGATGTTGACATGTGCGCTGTGAAAGCAAATGCATTAACACGTTGCATTATACACATTTCTTTTCAGTTTTACTTCATGTTTGTACATTCTACAAATTTCACATGCTACAGTACAATATGGGCAGATCCATCCAAAAAGTCTCTTGACCAACCCAATTAATTAAAGTTAAACATACTTCAGTACAGCTCTGAACCACACACACTTTTTTTTGTAAGAATCACACAGATTACATTTTTGTTTTGACTTGTTTTCCTGATACAGGACCAAAGTTGAAATAGCTGGTATCACAGTTTGAGTGTGTCTCAGTTTTAATATAATTCACAGGATCCATTTCTGCCTGCAACTAGAAACTTTTAAAGTGACTGTTACAGTCGATAAAAGGGTAGGAAGCACCTAGTGTGCAAGAAAAGGCAAATGCTGCATTGCAGATCAAGCCCAGCATAAATATACACCGAGATTCTTTGCAATCATACTATGGCAGGGGATTGACCCCTTCAATGGTCAAAATTAAAAGACTTTTTTTTTTTTTTTTATAAACGATATGTACGTATCAGTATAGATTTGCCCTGGGAACATTTTAAAAGAAATTCAGTTGTACAAAGTGTACATCAATTTAGAACTGTAATACTAAAAGAAGAATTTACATTCTAAAGCCCTTTTGTTGCACAAATTATAACTTAAAATATTAAAGTATTCATAACCAAATTACTTATTTTAAAATTAAAAACTTGAGAACTGGAACAAATGCTCAAAATTTGGTATTCTAGGTTCATGTCATTTTGAAAGGTGTTAAAAAAAAGAGTTTCTAGTTTCAGACAGCATCCCAGTACAAATAAGTCACTGTTAAGATTTCTCTTATAAGTCTAAACTATTCTGCTTCTACTCTTATGACTGTTTTGTTCTTGAAAAAACTTTGGGTTCGTAAAATAAAATTTAGTGCTAGGTTTATTAAAACAAACCAATGATTTCACAGTCTGTTGCACTATTCCTGCATTCCAAGTAGCCATTTCCTGGTCCTATTCTCCTTTTTTGCACCAGTTTGCACCCGATATTTAACCACGAAAAATTACACATAACACATGAGTATTAATCAAACCTGAGTCTGTGGCTGAGCAGCATTCGAGTCTTTAAAAAAAATTCCAGGGTGACCATTTATATATTACAGTTATTTATACAGTATTTGTACAGTGTTCATCAAGGAACAGAAACTAACAATCCATTTCGGATTTTTCACTAAATGTGTAAATAAAAAAAATTTCCCCAAGAAGAAAACTAAAGTTTTCCCACCCGGTTGGTAAAATTCTGTACAGTATTTTAAGGAATAAAGCACCACATTCTGGATCCCAAAGTGTGAGTTCTTCAAAGGTTTCACGTTTTGTGGAGATAGTTTTACCCCATCACGTATCTGAATGAAAACAGAAGAGAAGTAATTAGCCTCAACGCTAACTAAAATGGTGAAAGCTGTTTTTCTGCTGCCAGTATACCAGTTCTCTGTGAGCCGAGCATGGAATCGTTGATATTCTCCCCGCTTGCTGTTTCTGAATATCTCCAGATTATTGTATACCAGTTACGTTACACTGGGCTAGTGGGTCAGCCAGCAAAATAAACCCAGCGATCAACGTTCGGATCAAATCACATGGTACAAATGCAGCAGGCAAACAACTTCCCCATCTCAACACTGCCACTGGCGGAAAAAACAAAGGCAGCAAATCCAGGGAGCTTCTTCCATGCCGTACTGCCTTGCAGTATCAGATTACAGAAGGGTTAACCAGACAGTCCGCACCATTGAGTAGCATTTACACAAGTTACGAATCTTATGTTTAATTTCTCGCAAACTTTTTAATTCATTTACAAATAGAAACTAAGCGCAGAGAAACTGGTAAAGGAGGTTAAAAACATAAAAGGAAACACTGGGGCCAGTGGAAGGTCCCAAAGATGGCATGCTATTAAGTTCCCAAGGGATTACACACACACAAAATGAATTATTCTCTTGTGTTCAGAGACCACAGGCTGAAGATGAAATGTTCCAGGAAGAGCCAGGGTGGGGGGTGGCGGGATGTAGGAAGCACTAAAATAAAATAGAAATTTCAGACACGGCGATCACGGATAGGCTAAGGAAATTTAAGGAAAACAAGGCCAATGATGGGAGTGGTTGAAGACATTGAACCCAAGAAAAATATCTAGAGTAATAATCCAAAAATATACATTGGGTAATGGAAGTCCCCAAATTACGGAAAACACGCACCAATTCAGATCAGCACTGCATCTCTCATAAAAAAAACTCAGTGCGATCACGCATTGGAATGAGTGAGTGAGTTACATAGAAACATAGAAGGTAGGAGCAGGAGTAGGCCATTCGGCCCCTCGAGCCTGCTCCGCCATTCAATGAGATCATGGCTGATCATCCAAGTTCAGTACCCGGTCCCTGCTTTCTCCCCATACCCCTTGATCCCTTTAGCCTTAAGAAATATATCCAACTCCTTCTTGAATATATTTAATGAATTGGCCTCTATGGCCTTCTGTGGTAGAGAATTCCACAGGTTCACCACTCTCTGGGTGAAGAAATTCCTCCTCATTCCTGTCCTAAAAGGCCTACCCCTTATCCTTAGACTGTGACCCCTGGTTCTGGATCCCCCGACCATCAGGAACATCCTTCCTGCATCTAGTCTGTCCAGTCCTGCCAGTATTTTATAAATTTCAATGAGAACCCCTCTCATTCTTCTAAACTCCAGCGAGTACAAGCCCAATCTACCCAATCTCTCCTCATAAGTCATTCCTGCCATCCCAGGTATCAGACTGGTGAATCTTCTCTGAACTCCTTCCATGGCAAGAATATCCTTCCTCAGATAAGACGACCGAAACTGCACACAATACTCAAGATGTGGTCTCACCAAGGCCCTGTACAACTGCAGCAAGACATCCTTGTTCCTGTACTCAAACCCTCTCGCTATGAAGGCCAACATACCATTTGTCTTCTTAACCGCCTGCTGCACCTACATGCTTACCTTCAGCGACTGATGCACAAGGACACCCAGGTCTCGTTGCACTTCCCCTTCTCCCAATCTATTGCCATTCAGATAATAATCTGCTTTCCTGTTTTTGACACCAAAGTGGATAACCTCACATTTATCCACGTTATATTGCATCTGCCATGCTTCTGCCCAATCACCCAACCTGTCCAAATCATCCTGTAGTTTCTCGGCATCCTCCTCACAGAACACATGCCCACCCAGCTTTGTGTCGTTTGCAAATTTGGAGATATTACATCTAGTTCCCTTGTCTAGATCATTAATATATATATTGTGAATAGCTGGGGTCCAAGGACTGATCCCTGCGGTACCCCACTAGTCACTGCCTGCCACTCTGAAAAAGACCCGTTTATTCCAACTCTTTGCTTTCTATCTGCCAACCAGTTCTCTATCCAAGTCAATACCTTGCCCCCAATCCCATGTGCCTTAACTTTACACGCTAATCTCTTATGTGGGACCTTATCAAAAGCCTTCTGAAAGTCCAAATACACCACATCCACTGGTTCTCCCTTATCTATTTTACTAGTTACATCCTCAAAAGATTCCAGTAGATTAGTCAAGCACGATTTACCTTTTGTAAATCCATGTTGACTTTGTCCGATCCTGTCACTGTTTTCCAAGTGCTCTGCTATTACATCTTTTATAATGGACTCTAGCATTTTCCCCACTACCGATGTCAGGCTTACCGGTCTGTAATTCCCCGTTTTCTCTCTACCACCTTTTTTGAATAGTGGGGTAACATTAGCTACCCTCCAATCCATGGGAACTGTTCCATGATCATTAACTTAACACCAGCAGGAATATTGACCAGCCAGTTTTGTTTAGCTGCTTTTGGTCAATTTGTTTTCGAAGTACTTGATTTATATTTCCTGAAGACTATCCATGGTGAACAGATTGGTGGCTTCAGTTATGAGGAGACTAGAAAAACAGGCTCTTTTCATTAGAGCAGAGAAGGTTAAGAGGTGTTCAAAATCTTAAAAGGACACTGGATAAGGTAAATAAGTAAAAACTATTTTGACTGTTAAGTCAGAAACTAGAGGGCATAAATTTAAGATCACCACCAAAAGAACAAGGGGAGAGGTTAGGAGAAATGTTTTTACACAATGTTGTTCGGACATTTCTTTTAAAAGTTATTATGGGTTCTGCTTCCACCACTGCTTTTTAAGGGGAAGTGGATAAATATTTACAAAAGAAACATTTCAAAGGGCAGGGAACAATCAGATTAAACCACATCTACTGGCTTACGCTCACATGCAGACTTAGTTACTTCCTCAAAATTCCAGTATAGTGAGGTTTCATCGCTCTTTAAACAAAACTTGCCCGACTACTCCCTACGATGCCTGCATACTTTAGATGTTTGTTTACAGCATCCTGTGCAATGCCCTCAAGCATTTTTATCACTATGGGTGTTTGATTAACGAGGCAGTAATTCCCAGGGTTGTTGCTTCTGCCTTTATGGAACATCGGGACTACATTTACCATTCTCCAGTCCTTGGGCGTGACTCTAGTATTTATGGAGCTATGAAAAAATATCAACCAAAGCATCACTCGCTTCCTCCTTTAATTCGAGGATTCTAGGATTAATCTCATCTGGCTCAGGAACCTTCTGGATATTTAGTCCTTCCAGTTTCTGCATAACATTTTTTCTAACCTCTATATGTGTTATGGAATACTTGTCCCATTTACTACGACTGGAATCTGTCTAGTCTGTCCTCCTTTGGGTAAATTGAAGATTCCATTCGATGCATCGCCCACAAGCTCATATGTTAGTCTTTCCTAGTTCACCCTATAATGAGCCACCTGTCCTTTGATCTTCCTTCTTCTTTTGGCCCCTTTGTTGTTGATCCAATGTTCTCTTACTTTTTTTTAGTTAATCCTTAGATACGTTTGTATAAATCTCACTCATCCGCACTTGGTTTCCTTATATATTTTTAAACATTTCTGTTTGCATTTTAGGTTCCTTCTAACCTCCTTATTAAACCACTGTGGTCCAGCATCCGCAGTATTTTGCTATTGTGTTGTGGTCTAGGTCCTGCTGTGTTTAACCTTTTTTAATAAGAATATACTTTTTTCCTCAGCCTGTTTTAGTGTCTTAAATACATTGGATTTTCTTCCGTTCTATTTTTAAGTATGGTTTGCTTATTAATTTGTCTCAAAACTCATCGCTTCAAAACTACTCTTCCACCAGTTCACTGTCTCTGGCTTAAAGCTAAGCAGTACAATGCTCTCTGGATCTCACAAAAGTTGATCTTAAACATGCTCTAGTGCAGAAACTTAACTGGACCAGCCACATAAATACTGTGGTTACAAGAGCAGGTCAGAGGCTGGGTATTCTGCGGCGAGTGTCTCACCTCCTGACTCCCCAAAGCCTTTCCACTATCTACAAGGCACAAGTAAGGAGTCTGATGGAATACTTTCCACTTGCCTGGATGAGTGCAGCTCGAACACCACAAGAAGCTCGACACCATCCAGGACAAAGCAGCCCGCTTGATTAGCACCCCATCTACCACCTTAAACATTCACTCCCTCCACCACCGGCGTACCGTGGCTGCAGTGTGTACCATCTACAAGATGCACTGCAGCAACTCGCCAAGGTTTCTTCGGCAGCATCTCCCAAACCTCTTCCACCTAGAAGGACAAGAGCAGCAGGCACATGGGAACACCACCACCTCCAAGTTCCCCTCCAAGTCGCACACCATCCTGACTTAGAAGTATATCGCCGATCCTTTATCGTCAGAGTCAAAATTCTGGAACTCCCTCCCTAACAGCACTGTGGGAGCACCTTCACCACACGGACTGCAGCGGTTCAAGGCGGCGGCTCACCACCGCCTTCTCAGGGGCAACTAGGGATGGGCAATAAATGCTGGCCTTGCCAGTGACGCCCACATCCCATAAAAAAAATTAAAAAAAAGATTTCTTGTAATTAGATAACTCAAACCTATGAGTTTTTCTGCATAGCTTTCGTCCACTAACCTGTATTAAAGTTTCCCTTCCATGCAGGCTTAGTGGGCTTTCTGCTCTTCGCATCTCTTTTCACCAGTCTGTAAAAAAATAGAAACCATCAATTTTACGTGCTGCTAATTTTCTCCAGTTATGATCCGTGTTCAATGCAATGTGTACAAGCACATCAGTTTATGAAGCACTTGAAATAATTCTACTCACATTGGTGAGCATTTTTAAAATTTATTTTCTGAACCAACATGTGCTTCGCCAAATTGTTATTTCTCAGGGAAAATTGGAGGTTTTGTTTTTACCAGCGTCGAGGAGTCTCAGTGTTGGAGAATGGAACACTTGCACTTAACTCTCATCAGATTTGAACATGCACAGGTTATATAATCTCAATTTAAAAGAAAATATTTTCAGAGCTATGAGGAAAGAGCAGGACTAATTGGATAGCTCTTTCTAAGAGCCGGCACAGGCGCAATGGGCCGAATGGCCTCCCGTCTGCGCTGTATGATGTTTCTATGAATCAGACTCCAATGGGCCTGTACTGAGGCAAGAACCAGGTCACAGTGTAAGCATGCGAGAGAGACACGCATTAACTCAGCTTGGCATTACTTCTTTCTGCGCTGATCTAAAAGCAACATCGCACCAGTCTGAGCTGGATTCAAACCCAACTCACGTTGCATAAACTTGGCTTGTATTCCCTTGAGTATAGAAGATTGAGGGGTGATCTGATCAGAGGTATTTAAAATGTTCTGAGATCGATAACATTTTTGTTAGGTAAGGGTATCAAGGGATATGGAACTACAGCGGGCAAATGGAGTTGAGGTACAGATTATCCATCATCTAATTGAATGGTGGAGCAGGCACGAGGGGCTGAATGGCTTATTCCTGTTCCTAACTCCTGGAAGTAACATTTTGTTAAGCTAACGTTCCACCTAATCCCCATTTACCAGATAGAAATTTACAATATTGCAGCTTTGTTTTTGTGCTGCAGTCCTGAACAAAATGCTCAAAAAGCTCAATCAGTATCAGAACATCACAAGAGACCCCATTTAAAAATAATCAGTAAATAAATTAATGTGCACATACCTTCCACCTTGTAGTATCCCTAAAAGAACCAACACTAGTCAAATCGCTCCTGCTGTCCGTTGGACCATGTTCCTTGTAACTGTGTGAATAGTGCTTTTCTCGTACTAGAAAAGGAAATCACAATTAAATTTACTTCAGCTATTAAAAAATGTAGCCAGCATTCAAATGTTCCATTTCAATTACCTCAATATTTGAGCGCTGATTATAAAAATCAGACAGCAAAACACTACAGCATGTTGGGTTAAAATGGAGCAATGGATGTGTCCTCGTGCCAACAGATGAAAGTTACAAATAAGATTTGTAAAATCAACTCCCTGATCCAGAAGAGACGGCCTCCCTCTGGGCCAGTGACGAACAAGCTGGTGAGCTCAGTGCATCCGACAGAATCACATCCAGTGAGTGGGGAGCAAGGTCAGGCTGCAGGTGGGCATTTCTGCAACTTGCTCAGACTAAATGCCAACAGTGAAAAGCCGACAGGCATTGCTACGCCACTTGAAATTAGTTTTAAAATCTTGAACATTTTAATTGGTGGAATTGGAATGTCTAATTCCAGCACCTCCACTAAAATTAAGGCATTCAAAATCCTTCAGCAATATTGCAGCAGCACTGCAAAAGGTTATTTGAATACAAGTCTAACTAAACATTTAGCTTGCGTTTTTAAAAATAGTCAATAACTTCCCTGGACTGTCCTTCAACCTTGACTCTCATCAGTTCTCCATTGGAATCCAGAGCTTTAAATTCCAACCTCATGGGGAGAACAAACTGGCTGGACCAGTTCACTGCTTCAGAAACTCACGCTGATCAGCCAGCAGTCTGGAATAGGAAGTGTAGTGACAGAAGGCAACTGCAGGAGGACAATCTAAAAGGAAGCTCTCTGTTGGCACACAGACCACCCACGTAATGTAACCCACGTAGTAATCAACAAAACTAACAGGCTTGGAACGCAATCTAAAGCTCATTAGTGGATGAAGCATTGTAGATTTATTCTCACTGTGCAACTTTCGACGGCATTGAGCCATTTTAAAGACACAATGGGCCGAATGGCCTCCTTCTGCGTTGTATGATTTTTATCCCTCAGAAAAGTTTAGCTGCCAATATGAAGCTAAAGCGTGACGTGGATTAACGGAACTGTGGTAAACCACTGTTAACCTGTACATGCCTGTGTGGTAAACCACTGTTAACCCTGTACAAGTCCAGGCATGTCTCAGCCCCTGGCTCCACCCCTAAGCCCGGGTATAAAGGTGACTCACCACCCTTCCCCCGGGAGCTCTTAGGATGGATTCACTAGCAGCATGCTCTAGTTCTTAGTCAATAAAAGCCTACTTCATATAAGTCCATCTCATAGCCTTTGGTATTGTTGATAGCGCATCAGGAACATTACTGAATTATATCCCAAACTTGTCAAGCCATAAACTATTTGGACTTCAATGAACAGTCTGGCAATTTCCTGTCAAGTCTTTTTTTTTTTAAAAAGGAGTTCTGCTTAATGTCACTACTTTTCATTAGATTTATAGTCTACCCAATTAAAATTTGCTTAATTTGAATGATCTGAATTGAAATCATTCAAAAAAAACTCCTGTTATTTTATTACAGTTGTTTACAGCAAGGTGGCATAGTGGTTAGCACTGTTGCCTCACAGCGCCAGGGACCCGGGTTCGAATCCGGCCTCGGGTGACTGTCTGTGTGGAGTTTGCACATTCTCCCCGTGTTTGCGTGGGTTTCCTCCGGGTGCTCCGGTTTCCTCCCACAGTCCAAAGATGTGCAGGTTAGGTTGATTGGCTATGATAAATTGACCCTTAGTGTTAGGGGGATTAAATACATGGGGTTACGGGGATAGGGTGGGATATGTGTTGGTGTAGGGGTTACGGGGATCGGGTGGGCTATGTGTCGGTGCAGGCTCGATGGGCCGAAATGGCCTCTATCTGCACTGTGGGGTTTCTGTGATTTCTGTGATCTGTGATTAATTGAACTATGTATTCATATAGTGCATTTAACATAGTGCTGGAGAGAGATGTGTCCTGGAGGAGTCAAAGACTGTTTCTATTTGGTTAGAGTTAAGAAACAGTAGAGGTACCATTACACTACTAGGTGTATTCTATAGACCACCAACAAGTGGGCAGGATATAGAGGAGCAAATTTGCAGGGAAATTAGAGAGAGGTGCAAGAACTATAGAGTAGTGATAATGGGGGACTTCAACTATCCTAATATAGACTGGGATAGTAATAGTGTAGTGTAAAGGGCAGAGAGGGGGAAGAATTTCTGAAGTGTGTTCAGGAGAACTTTCTTGATCAGTACATTTCTGGCCCAATGAGGGAGGAGGCATTGCTGGATCTGGTTCTGGGGAATGAGGTGGGTCAAGTGAAGCAAGATGGGGAACATTTAGGGAACAGTGATCATAGTATCATAAGATTTAGATTAGCTATGGAAAAGGACAAGGAACAATCTAGAGTAAAAGTACTTAATTGAAGGGCAGCCAATTTCAGTGGGTTGAGAATGGATCCGGCCCGGGTAAATTGGAATCAAAGAGTGGCAGGCAAAACTGTAATCGAACAATGGGCGGCCCTTAAAGAGGAGATGGTTCGGGTACAGTCGAGGTACATTCCCACGAGGGGAAAAGATAGGGCAACCAAAGCCTGGATGACAAAAGAGATAGAGAGTAAGATGAAGCAGAAAAAGGGAGCGTATGGCAGATGTCAGGTTGAGAATACAAGTGAAAACCAGGCTGAATATAGAAAGTTCAGAGGGGAAGCGAAAAAGGAAATAAGAGGGGCAAAGAGAGAGTACAAGAATAGACTGGTAGCTAACATAGAAGGGAATCCAAAAGCATCTATAGGCATATAAACAGTAAACGGGTAGTAAGAGGAGGAGTGGGGCCGATTAGGGACCAAAAAGGAGACCTACTCATGGAGGCAGAGGGCATGGCTGAGGTACTAAGTGAGTACTTTGCATCAGTCTTTACCAAGGAAGATGTTGCCAATGACATAGTGAAAGAGGAGGTAGTCGAGATACTGGATGGGATAAAAATTGATAAAGAGGAGGTATTAGAAAGGCTGGCTGTACTTAAAGTAGATAAGTCACCAGGAGCGGATGGGTTGCATCCTAGGATGTTGAGGGAGGCAAGGGTGGAAATTGCGGAGGTACTGGCCACAATCTTCCAATCCTCCTTTGATACAGGGGCGGTGCCAGAGGACTGGAGAATTGCAAGTGTTATACCCTTGTTCAAAAAAGGGTGTAAGGATAAACCTAGCAACTACAGACCAGTCAGTTTAACCTCGGTAGTGGGGAAGCTTTTGGAAATGATAATCAGGGACAAAACTGTCACTTGGACAAGTGTGGATTAATTAAGGAAAGCCAGCACGGATTTGTTGAAGGCAAATCGTATTTAACTAACTTGATTTGAGTTTTTTCATGAGGTAACAAGAGAGGGTTGTTGTGGTGTACATGGACTTCCAAAAGGCGTTTGATAAAGTGCCACATAATAGGCTTGCCAGCAAAGCTAAAGCCCATGGAATAAAAGGGACAGTGGCAGCATGGATACGAAATTGGCTAAGTGACAGGAAACAGAGTAGTAGTTTTTTGGACTGGAGGAAGGTATACAGTGGTGTTCCCCAGGGGTCAGTACTGGGACCACTGCTTTACTGGATATTTGTTAATGACTTGGAATTGGGTGTACAGGGCACAATTTCAAAATTTGCAGATGACAAGACTTGGACGTATAGTGAACAGTGAGGAGGATAGCGATAGTCTTCAAGTGGACGTAGACAGGCTGATGGAATGGGCAGACACGTAGCAGATGACATTTAACGCAGAAAAGTGCGAAGTGATACATTTTGGTAGAAAGAATGAGAGGCAATATAAACTAAAGGGTACAATTCTAAAGGGGGTGAATGAACAGAGAGACCTAGGGGTATATGTGCACAAATCATTGAAAGTGGCAGGGCAGGTTGAGAAAGCGGTTAAAAAAGCATACTGACTCTTGGGCTTCATAAATAGAGGCATAGAATGCAAAAGCAAGGAAGTAATGATGAACCTTTATAAAACACTGGTTTGGCCTCAACTGGAGTATTGTATCCAATTTTGGACACCGCATTTTAGGAAGGATGTGAAGGCCTGAGAGGATGCAGAAAAGATTTACAAGAATGGTTCCAGGGATGAGGGGCTTCAGTTACGTGGATAGACTGGAGAAGCTGGGGTTGTTCTCCTTAGAGCAGGTTGAAAGCAGATTTGATAGAGGTGTTCAAAATCATGAGGGGTCTAGAGAGAAACTGTTTCCATTGGCGGAATGGTTGAGAACCAGAGAACACAGATTTAAGGTGATTAGCAGAAGAACCAAAGGCGACATGAGGAAAAACTTTTTTACGCAGCGAGTGATTAGGATCTGGAATGCAGTACCTGAAAAGGTGGTGGAGGCAGATTCAATCATGGCTTTCAAAAGGGAGTTGGATAAGTACCTGAAGGAATTTTTTTTGCAGGGCTACGGGGAAAGGGCGGGGGAGTGGGACTAGCTAAAGTGCTCTTCCAGAGAGCTGGCATGGGCTTGACAGGCCGAGTGGCCTCCTTCTGTGCTGTAACCATTCTATGATTCTAGAAGATGTTCCAAGGTGCTTTACATAAGGCATAAGGAGGGTAACCGGCTTTGAGCCATAGAAAAGAGAGTAGGAGAGGCGGCTGAAGGCTAGCTTGAAAAAGGTGCGTTTTGTGGATGTTTTTGAAGGAGTGAGTTCTGGGAGCAAAGCCAAGGAAAGCTCTGCCACCAATGGTGGGGCAAAGGGATGGAGGTACACAGGAGGACTGAAGGGTGCAGAGGGGAACCATGATTGGAGGAGGTTACAGAGATAGGGACATACATTGCCGTGGGGAGATTTGAAGACAAAGGGAAAGGATTGTAAAAATTACATGCATTGCGGGATGCAAAACCAGTGCAGATCAGCGAGGAGCTTTGTTTGGGGGGGGGGGGGGGGGGGGAGGGGAGGGACCTAGTACAGATGCAGATGGCTGTGGTTTGGACGTTGGAGTTTGTAGAGGGTGGACATTAGAAGGCCAGTGGGAGAGAGCATTGGAGGAATTGATTCTGGACACAACAGTGTGGATAAGGGTTTCCGTTTCTGGGGAACTGAGGTGGAGACAGATGGAAGTAAGCAGTTGATGGAAAGGATGTGGAATCTGAAGCTCGGCTGCTGAATAGTAGAAAAAATAATTCAAGCAAAAAACAACTTTGAATGAACAGGAGCAGACAGTTTTGTCTTCCAACTCTGCCATTTTTCGACTGATCACCTTTAAAAAAAGTGTTGAACTTCCACTGATCATAGATGTGTAGAGCTTAACCCTAACCCCCCAGCTAAGAGTCGGAAGGGAAACAGGAACACGGAGGAAAAGTAAGCATTTAAAATCCAAGTCAAATATTTAATATATCAATGTAATAATGGACTTACAGTGTTCTTTATCCAGTTTTGAGTGAGGTTTGTGCGAATCACTGCCATTTTCGAACCTCTGCCTGGACCAGTCAGTATGATGGTCAGAAAGAGATCCTGATCCAACATGGTCCAAAAGATGCCTGTTTAAACTTCCTTTATGCTCGTTCAATATTTCCTCTGAAAATAAATAGTATAGTAATAAGGAATCACTAGAAAAAGTGGCATCTAGGATTTAAACATAATAAATGCAGCAATTTAGTGCAATGGTCTAACAGTCCATACATAACAATCACATTGGCTTTGCAAACAGTATATCAAAATAAGTTTAACCTTTAAAAAATGATGGTTAGAAATAATTTGGGAAAGGTATTCCTTGTTCTGGGACAGGTAATAGACAATCACCTGTCCCAATGAGATTCTACCCATCACAGATGCAGCACTAATTCATCATAGGTCTAGCTTTACTTTAAGCTACAACTGAGACCATTAATGCACTTTGCAATGCAATCTTAAGTTGATTACTAAAGGCCTGCTGTACATGCCCTAGGATGCCCAGGGGATAGGCAACAAATCCAATCAGGTCCAGCCTATTTTGTCCACCAGAGACAGGTTGGCTAGGTACTTTGAGATCTCAGCTTTTAACTTTACAAATAAAATTTCTCTAAAATATTCATGTAGTTATTCTGAATATATGGATTACCTGCTAGAATTGCTTTCAAAAGTTATTTTATTCAGCCATTACTGCTGAGAGGTCAAGCAGTCTGGTCCAGTACAGGTATAAAAACGTTCTTGTACCTGCTAGTACAGTTCTGGTACTGGTTCATTTAATGCAGCTGTAGAAGGGGCATTGGTGCCCTGTAGTGCCCGTTTGTATTTTTTTTTTTATTTGACATCCCACCCTCAAACCCGCCCCCCGCCACCCCCCCGTAAAGCCTCGTACTTCTGCTTGGGACACTCCTCAGAGCTTATAACTTCCAGATCCCACACTACGATGATTCAACGTCTGGACTGACAGGGAAGAGAATGGCAGGTACAGGTCTGCTACTGGTACCCTGCCGGTCCAACAGTGGTTTTGGAATTTGCATTAGTCAATCACTACCAATAACAGGATCTGATGCAGAGATTTAAACAGTCCCATTCGAACTCTTGCATGGTCAGGTGGAGCACCAGTCAAAGATCACTTTTCCCGGGAAGTTTGGTTAATTTAAAGAACTGTGTTTTTGCAATGCAGTTTTGGTATCTTAAACACCAAGCATAAGGATTCTGAAGAGAATAAAATGCAGATATTAAAATGATTAGCCCTGTGCAACAATCTTAAAACATTTACATTATGAATAGAAGTACAGTACATTAAAAATTTATACTGTATTTAAAACAAGCTAATATATTAACTGAAGTTTCATCCATTTTTTGTGATTTACCATTAACTACTGGGTGCCCCACATCTACAGATAATCAAAAAATAAAACCAGGTGGGGCAAAAGATATATAGAATTCTTGACCTTTATTCTAATTATAATAGTATATAAGTAATCAAACTTCAGGACATCTGGTCAAATTAAGGCTGGCTTTACAATTTCACTAAACATGGATTACAACTCAGCATTGTATCCTACCTCTGCTGTGGACATGGGAACCGTTCTGCTTGCTGTCTATATGTGCAAATTTTGCTTTCAGTGGCATTTGATCGTCACATGCTTGTTTACAGCTATGTATCTTATCTGCAGAACAGACACTTCGAGTTGGCTCACAGATCCTTTCCCATTCACTCGTGGAGTTAGCTGACCTCCCGCACTGGTGTTTCCTGGAATGATGGTGCTCTTTTTGGTAATGGCAGTCTTTGTCATCGTGATGTCGTTTCTTCTTCTTTTTCTTCTTCTTCCTGTGTTTTCTTTCATCAATCTCGGAGTTCACTTCAGACATATCCAATGGCTGTTGCCTAGAAAATGCAGACCGTAATCATCAGTGCCCAGCAAAATGTACATGACACAAATATACAGATAAGAACCTTTTGCGTTGCCTACCTAAAACATATTTAGAAACATATTTAGGTAGAAAGGACCATTATTCAAATTCTGTCCATGTTGCTACTGACATGAAAAAAATCAAAACCCTTCTCAGAGCTACAAGATGACGGAATGCTATTAAGATCACAAATTTCTCAGCGGATTTCATTTTCCCAAGTACTCATTACAATACTTCCAAAGTAGAGTCTCTCTAGGAGAAAGGATGACCTGTCTGCTACAGTCAAGTATCTCCAATGGTAATCAAATCCAAACAGATGTCTTATCTTAACTGGTACAGAGCAGTAGGAGCCTCATCCGATCTGGCAAATGGAAATCACATTGGTAGAGTTAGGGATTCTTTTGCTCAGCTTGGCGTTTACACAAATTGTTTGGTGAAAGCCAAAGGAGCTTCACCCTAAAGCCAACCAAAGTCATGGCAGCTCAACGCTAACACTGGGTGCAAAAAGTTGAAAAAGGTTCCAGTTCCCAACTCCAATCATTTCCAGCACTAACTCCACTCATCTTAAGACAACAGAAACAGAGTCATGGATCTGACCACGGTGCATGACCTTGATGAGCATTAATGCAGGTCACCTCATTCTCAGCCAACTTACAGACAGGCTGAAGCAACAGTATGTGCTGCAAAGATTCAGCTGTGTCTTGGTATCCCAGAGTGTACCGGCTCCAGGGAAGGCCCTGGCTGCCTCCACCCCCACCTTGGTCAAAAAGTGGAGCCCTGCATAGACAAACTGGGGGAAGGTGGAAAGGAGGAAGGAAAAAGATTTTAAAAGCTGCAAAATAATTTGGGAACTGTGTGAAGAAATTTATCTGTGTAGACTTTTGAAATATTTAAACAGTTTGATACATGTCAAAGTTCCAAAATACACTCATTTTGACTACTGATACAGGAGCTTGTGAACCAGTCATTGCTTCAATCACAAGAACGCCATGAGTTATACCTGTGATCTCTATCTCTGTGTTTGTCTTTTGATGTCTTTTTCTTCTTCGATTTCTTATGCTTTTTCATTCTTCTCTCCTCAGACAATCGATCCCGCAACAGTTTTCTGCATTTCCTTTCAACATCACTTGCACCATTCTCACTGTCACTGTGTTTTCTTTTACGCTCGTATTTGTTTTGCAGTCCATTATGCTCAAACTGATTGCTCCAAGTCCTTCCATTAGAGCCTGAGTTGTGTCTCTCTCTATGAAACTTATCTTGAGAAGAATGATAAGACAACAATGAGCCTGGCTTTGAATTGCAGTAGCTTTGCCTATCAGCTGGACACTCGTTATCTCTTTTATATTTATCAATTCTCCCGTCTTGATAATAGTCTTGCTTGTGGGAACAATTGCTGTAACTGCAACTTGCTGATTTTTCAAATTCCCTTTCATTTGGAGATGATCTTCTATCTTTGTGTTCCCTAGACCTGTGCCTGTAGTTGGAGTCACCCTTATAATTATCCCTTTGTAAAATTCTACTCTTTTCTGCACTAGTTCTTTCCCTACTTTGAGATTTTGCAGGGACAATAACAGAGCTCTCTTTCTCCTGAACCCGTTTTCCCTCTGGACCAGCTGCATCCCTGCTTGGAGACAGAATCACATCTTTGTAAGTGCTGACCTGTTCTGAAATACTGTTCTTATTTCGATTAGGACTTTCCTTAACAGGAGATTTCACCAAATCTGTTGGTTGCTGCTCTGGTTTCTGTGGCTTGTGTTGATTGGGGTCCTCCTCCTCTTGAGATTGATCTTTGTTGACATGTTGACTATTTTCCTCAACTACCCAATTCTTCTTTTGATTATTTGTTTCCCTGTCAGACTGATGCTTCTCAGTGCAACGATCATCCTTTCCTGCGGGACAGTTTTCATCTTGACTAGTCTTTCCCTTATTATAAGAGTGTTCCTTACTAGGTTGACTTTCACTTTCCAAGATACTTTTCTTGTCACTATTAGATTGAGGTTTATTACTGTGATTTTCCATTTCCAGTACCTTATTGCCTAGCTCTCGAGAAGATTGTTTCTTATTTTCAAAGCCGTGGCCATTGGTCTTATAGTCAACTATCTGCACCTCCTCTTTGCTCCGACTAGGTCTTACTGTTTCTTCAGTTTGGTTTTCAGTGTCATTATGTTTCGGGACTGCTTGTACGTCATGAACAGGACTCTGGTTGTTGGGATTGCTGTTAACAAGATGGCATTCATCGGTATTTCTTTGAAGATCACTGTTGCTTTTAAAGGGATCAATGGTGGATGATGTGGATGGCCCAGCAGTGGCTTCTTTTAATGGCGAGATCATCAAGCTTGCTTGTTTTTCAGCCATATATGCGTGGACGGTGTCTGCGTCACCACCACCGCCACTGTGATTTATTGCAGAACTGGCCTTTGAAGACATAAGCAAGTGGTTTTCATTTCCCCTGTAACAGAAACAAATTTTTACTGATTTCTTAAAACGTCTCAAACATCTGAACTTACAAAAAGGTTGAAAAAAGATGTGTAGACCATCAATGCTCACTCTACCAGTTAGACCATGGATTCCCATGAACCCCCCCCCCCACCCAATCAATAGTTCAGTGACACCTGCTTGTATTGATCATGTGGATACAGTGATGAAATCCTGTTTGCAAAAATCTATTTACATTAAGCTTGCACTTTCTCCATCAGTCATACTGACCAGTTGACAATTCTACTAAAGGTGGTGAGAATATCAAGATACCCTGCAGGGGTGCTGTCAAACCATAAACCGCCACTTTCAGCCGAGCTCTGCTCAGCTGTTTGAGTTGCGGGTGAGTAGCAAACAGATGAGCAATGCAGAGCAGCCATCCACGTTTAATTGCAAGTTACCTTTTGGAACCTCGATGTGCCAAAAGCATCCGGGAGACAAGGTTCATCATTTCTCGATTTATACTAGCCATTAGGCCCACATTTAAATGATTTATTTTTGCTCAGTCTTCTCAAAGTTTAAAAATACTTTTAGTACACCAAAGGGGAGGGCAGCTTGAGCAGCACATCAAGGTTGCTGATCAGCTTTTTACTCGGGTGTCAGCCTGGCTTAAATCAGTAGCACTCTCACCTCTAAGTTAGAAGATTGTGGGTTCAACCCCTACCCCAGGAACTGAGCAGATAATCTAGGCTGACACGCTAGTGCGGTGCAGCATTGTCAGGGGTACACTCTTTTGGACGAGATGTTAAACTGAGATCCTGTCTGTCTGTGAATGTGGAACCCACCGTTCTATTCGAAGAGGAACAGGGAGTCTTCCAGTGTCCTGGCCAACATTTCTCCCTCATCCAATTGCTGCTGGTTCCGCTACTCCATATAGTATTTTACACAAAAATGAACCTTTTACTATTTGAAATGTAGATTCATTAGGACGATAAATACTATAGTGCTAGTGCATCAAAAGTTCATTTCTTTTTTTTTACCAAATTGGATTATAAGTCCGTTTTTCAACATTCCTATATAAATACTGCTATTCAGGACCACTAATTTTACCTGGCTTCTTCTGAACTGTTTTCTTGGTTTATACTGCCTGAAGAGTTCTGCATTACGTTTTCAGCGTTTGGATTCAGAGGAACAGGACTAGCCTAGGGTGATAAAATATTTGAAACAATTACTAACTGATCAGAACAGCACAGAATAAATAAATATACTAGAATAGGAGTCTGATTTTCATTTTGTGTGGCAGCGCTTTACACAAGATATTAGTAATGTATTATGATGAGAATCCACACAGCGAAACTGTTAGAATCAGGAGTCATTTTCCATCCTCCAATGGCATTCACACTTCGGCTGCTCCAGATTGGCGTATTTGGGCATAGCGAGAAACCAAACAGGGAAGGATCCCTTCTCATCACTCAAATACAGATTGACCCAAGACTATAAGTTCACCATAAGTGAAGGACCCGGTGGCTCAGTTATGAAGTTCTCCTGCACAAAATGGAATGATTATGGCATCCCAGTTATTCAGAGTATTCTAAACACAGCACAAGCTACTTATAATTAACTAGATTTCCTGTGACACTGCTCACAGATAGTCCAAAACTCAAAGTGCAGTTTCCGAAGTTTAATGCAATCCCAGCCTAAATGAGACCGTGGTCCACCAGTCATTGTAATACAACAAATTACTGATAGAAGACATCATGCTTGACATGAGGTAAAATGATTCCACGCCAAATATATAGAAGTTACAATGCAGAAACAGGCAAATAATCCTAATTACATTCACCCATCTTGTTCCCATATTCTTTTCCTTCATCCACTCAAAACTTGACTGCTGACAGTGTTGCCTCAATCACAAAACCTGGAAATTATTTCCACAACAGTATAACTGTGCAAAGAAGTTTCTCTTGCTCTGTTCTAAATCTCGCATTTAATCTTGTATATTAGTTTATATAACTGAAATATACACACACAAGTGAAAAAAGCAATTTCTTCTCTTCTCATTTAACCCCCAATTACAACCTGTCTTTATTTTTTTTTTTAAACTTCAATTTGATCTTGTAAAAAAAACTTTTTTTTTTTTAAAAAAAAAACAGTCTTCCTTTTTCTCCCGACTTCTGCTGTCCATTTTCAAGGGGTGGGGGAGACAGCATGTTCAAAAAAATGATTTTTGATCGGCCAAAGGCTGAATTCTGAAAACAGCTCCATCAGTGAAAGGTTAACCAGTGGAAGACACTCATAATGGACAGGATCTGGCCAATCTGATGTGCAAAATCCAGAGAGAGATGCCAAAGGAACTTACGGGTTACTAGAGCTGATGAATAATCCATGGTGCTCAAAGGGTTAAAAAAAAATTGATTACAGCACAAATGCTGCAGTCAATTTATTATTAGTCACACTGAATAGTAATTCAAAATGTAGAGCTCCACTTCAAATAAAACTGCTAGGAGCTACAAAACATTGCAAATGGTTACGAGTAGTTTGCTTATATAAAACATAAAATATATATAGATAAGTGTTTCTATAAAATAGCATTTTCTCAAAGTTCTCTTCCTGCTAATTAATCTTTTAGAACCTTAGCTTGGATTCTCAATGTGAAGCTACAATGAAAAACCCAGCAACAGAAACATAGACATAGAAAAATAGGAGCAGGAGTAGGCCATTCGGCCCTTCGAGTTTGCTCCGCCATTCAATATCATGGCTGATCCTCTATCTCAATACCATATTCCCGCTCTCTCCCCATACCCCTTGACGCTGTGTGTGTCTGAAAATCTATCTATCTCCTTCTTAAATATATTCAGTGACTTGGCCGCCACAGCTGTCTGTGGTAGAGAATTCCACAGGTTCACCACCCTCTGAGTGAAGAAATTTCTCCTCATCTCAGTCTTAAATGTCCTACCCCGTATCCTGAGACTGTAACCCCTCGTTCTAGACCCCCCAGCCAGGGGAAACATCCTCCCTGCATCCAGTCTGTATAGCCCTGTCAGAATTTTATATGTTTCAGAATGCTGAAGCTTGTGCGGCAGTTCCACAGATTAATAAGAAAAGTCGTACACGTTACGGAACAAACTTTATTACCCACCTCGATGTGCATAAAATTACATCAAAAATAGAAGATCAGAAGTGCGCTGAAGGGTGTAACGTGCTTTAGGTTGAGAGGAGGGTAAATTAGTTGTGCTTTTGGCTCATTTATTCAATTCAATTCAATTTTATATGCCATATGTAACTAGTACAATGGAATGCTTACTCCCCGTAGGGACACGTCAGCTATTCGTACAGCGCCATGTTCAGAAAGTCAGTTCTTTGGCATCCAGTGGCAGTGGGAGCACGATGTCCCTCAGCCACTCCGTCCTCCTCGTCACCGCGGCCTCCTCCTCACTGTTGCCGGCTCGGCTCCACGTGTGGTGGCCTGCTTCTCCCGCTCACCCTCTGGCCACCATTCCCGGCTCCCCTCCTCCCAGTCGGACTGTGAGTCGTCGTGGCTGCTGCTGCTGCTCGATGCGCTGCACTGCCTCCGCCCGACTCGCCGAACACATCCTCCGGTCGCCGCGGCCTCCACATCTGAATCCCTCAAGTTTTCCAGCCTTGTAACATACTTCTAGCCACAGTTTAATCTTTACCATTTAAAACCTCAGCTCTGATGCATTTTGCACAACAGTGTACAATGGCTAGAAAAGCTACACAGTTCAGCAAAGGAAATGAGTTTTCTTCTTTACATCCCTGTTTCTGCTGCCATCTACTGGCCAAAATTGAGCAAGTGAAACCTGCACAAATAATCTCATTAAATTTCCCCTCCATATACTTGTTAAATCTAAGATGGTGACATGCAAATACGAGCACTGCAGTAGTGGAACGTAATGTTTCTTGACTGGCAAACTATTGAGTAGGATCAAATAAAATGTACCATCATTTGTTAGATCCTGTCATCCAAAAGGGTTTTTACTTTGAGTACATTTTTAAAACTAAAACTGTAAACCGAACAGCTCAGGAAAGGGGAGATGACCATCAGCCAGTTGCTGAACGTACAATCAATGGGAATCCGCTCAGTTTCAGGCATCACTGTGAATCTGCTCAGTCAGTAAGAAGAGACAGATGGAAAACAACCCTGCTTTAAAGGGTAATATAACAAGCAAACATTAATAAACCTAACTTCCACAGACTACTTACTTCATCCGCAGGTGATCCCTTTGTAGTTGATAAACCATTTGCAGAACAATTCACGGACTGCACCTGAGAAACACTGGATTCACACGTCTGATGATTCTTGCCACGATCGCCCGCTTCCCCAAGTGCATCAATTTTTGTTACAACTATCTCAGGCAGGTTCTCAGAGTGGGAATTGTCACTGGTGGCTATAGATGCAGAGTTTACTTTGAGATGTGCACTAGGTCCAGTTCCATTAATCGTTCCGTTCACCGTCTTCGCATAACCATTTTCCTTAATCAAGCCTTTGGGTTCTTCATCAGACTCCTCTGAAGATTCCTCATTATAAGGAACCAAAGAACTGGAAGGTCCTTTGGACTGACCGTTCACCATCAAGTGAGAAGAGGCAGTGTTCGATGCTACTGGCTTAGCAGCTGTGACGGCTGTAGCAGTTGGAGCAGAGGGTGGGGATCCTGTAGCCGAGGTTCCTGAGGTAGACGGAGACGCATTAGTATGGGAAATACTGGATGGAGCTTTGTACAAGTTCTCCAATGGACTACTGTGGAGGTTGGTCGGGGGCTGAGCCTGTCTTGGCCCTTGCTTGGAAGCCTGTATACTGAAGCAGAGTTTTTGCCGTTTGGAAGATTCAGGTATCACAGTTGGTCTGGGCAGTGACCGACTTGGAGAGGGTCCAGGGGGAGTAGAAATGGTCCTGATTCCACTTGTGCTGCTCGTGCTGGGTGCTGCGCTGCTGGGGACTTCTTTCAGGGAGCAGTTTCCATTTGTTAAGTGATTTGAGTTCTGCAATGCAGGAAAACAGTTTAGAATATTTCAAAATTAAGTTGATGTTAATAGAGCTACTTGAATATTCAGTATTAACACCCTTCATTCCAAGCACAAAATAAAATGGCCCAGACTACCCAACATCAATAGGGTCAACTTCTTTAATCACCCCTTTCCAATCTACTGTGTACAACAAAACCAAAAAAGAAATTAGATCACGATTTCAGTTCCAGGTCATGTAAAATTAAATTGCTGTTTTTCAACAAATACAGATTACCATTTCACCAAACTAGATGCTTTTTAGCATCTTCAATAGTCAATATTTGGTTACATACAAACAGAAGAATTGCCTTTGGGCTATTTTCAGAAATCTAATACCCAGCACAGGGCACAGAGGCTGAGGAGCAGCTCTTCACAGAACCAGGAATATGCCTGAATTTAGACAGGCAGGAAGTCTTTTGGTTCAAACGCCGCAAACAAAAACTGAACTTGACCATTACAGTTTAGAAAGCCCAGCGAAAGAAGAGGCCATTTGTCCAACCAACCCCCTCCATCCAGAGTCCACATACAACAGTCCAATCCTCTTAACGCAGTCACTTAATTCAAATTTTTAGCACTAAATTTCCACTTTGTTATTTATGTTGCTTAAATCAAATTATTAAATAATTTTTAAAAAATTAAGCACAAAAAATGACTGAAATATAGACAAGCTGTATGTAGGATGAAGGTTATAGATATACTAAATAGCATGTTGTTATTTCAATGGAGGTAAAGGAAGAACTTAGCATTCCTTAAAATGGGATCAACAGGTAGTGGGGCTATTAGGGAAGTCCACATTCTACATCACAACAGTGACTACACTTTAAAAGTACTTCATTGGTTGTAAAGTGCTTTGGGATATCCTGAGGTCGTGAAAGGCGCTATAGAAATGCAAGTCTTTCTTTCTATAGTGGACTTCCCTACTAGGCCCACTACCTGTCGATCCCATTTTAAGGAATGCCAAGTTCTTTACCTCCATTGAAATAACGGTGTGTTTTAATATCTATAACCCTCATCCTCCTTCAAACTGACACTGATATAGCTCTGTTTCAAAAGGTGAGAACTGCCCTTGAATTAACTCCCTTCTGTGGGCCTCTATTTCACATGCCCACTAGCCTGTGGAAGAAAGTTTTTGCCAATCTCTAACCTTAATCGAGGCTTGTGAATTTTGTAATTGTGTCCTCCAGTTCTATGCTCACTGTGCCAAGTTAAACAGCCTTCTTACTTCACCCTTCTCTGTACCTTTAAAGATCAGTCATGTCTCCCCTCAAAAACAGCAACAAAAAATTTTAGTCGCTTGAATCTTTCTTCAAAACTTATTCCCCTAAGGTCTTGTATCATCACTATTCTATGAACTCTTTCCTATGCATCAATAAGCTTTTTCAATTAGGATGAGTAAAACTGACCTCATCATTGATTTTTACAATGTCACTAATGACTTGCTTTCCTAATGCATCGTAGTAGCATCTGATTTCACTGGCTTATAACTGCCACTCACTGGCCAAATGCTTTCAGCATATGAACAGGGACCACTCCCAAATCCTTTTCAGCCTCTACTAGTCCTAATAGAAATAAATGCACATTTTAAAGAAGTGTAACTTGGAGGTATGTTGGTGGTGCAGCATGCTCATGTAAGTTCAAATTTAGGTGTGTGCAGATAAGGATAGAGGTTCTTGAGAATTGTGGGCTATTTGAGAAGCATATCCAATGGTTCGGAATACAGAGGGATATCTGCATTTTTGTAATTATTCTGCCCACCAGCTTATCTTTAAGTTGCCATCTCCACATTTCCTTTGTTGAAACAAAGGAATTTGGAAGCTGATGAGACAACAGGTAGTGATGCACCACAGTGACATTGGGGAGGGGAGAGAAAGAGAGTGGAAAAAGGGAGAAAAAGAGACAAGTGAGACAAATGTCATTGCGGCATGAAAGAAAACCCAATCATAGAATCTTACAGCACAGACAGAAGCCATTCGGCCCATCGTACCTATGCTGGCTCTCTGAAACAGCTATCCAATTAGTCCCTCTCTCCTGCACTTTACCCATAGCAATTCAATTGTCTGCCCTTCAATATTTATCCAATACCCTTTTGAAGGCTACTACTGAATCTGCTTCCACCACCCTTTCAGGCAGTGCATTCCAGATCACAACTCGCTGCGTAAAAACATTTCTCATCTCCCCTCTGGTTCTTTTGCCAATTACCTTAACAAGTAAAACAAAAGTCAGCAAGAATCAAAGAACTCTCAAGTATACATTCCTATAAGGAATGCCAAGTGCAGATTTATATAGGAATATGCCTTCCATACAAGGAGACATTTTGTAAATAGACTTTCAGGTTTCTGGTGAGCTGCATACAAGCAAAGGAGGAGAAACAGTAGTTTGGCTCAATGAAGCTCATCCTTCCAGTACCCTAGCTCTCCCATTCTAGTAAACTACCAATCCGATTCACAACAAAGAAACAAAATCCATCTTGGAGATTGAAATATTTTTCTTTTACATTTAGTAATAGTACAGGAATTCAAGCTAAAATAAGCATACCCAATTCAAGCATTATCTTGATTCAAAGTATCTGGAAATCCTCATTCACATAACAATATTTTTACTAAAAAAAAGTTACTGGGATTCAAGACTGAAGCACTTCAAGGTTATTTACGGCATAGTTCATGCAACTACATTGGGCTCAGTCAGTTCACCTCAGAAAGAAACGGTTAACTGATTGACCCAAATCAACCGATACCTTTTTATTGTTCCTACCTTGGGCGTGTGTGGAGGGAGCTGTGGTCCAATAAAACCAGACATAGTTTGGTTGGTAGCCAATCGCTGATTGACAGGTGGCCTTGGAGATGACTGGCCTAAATGCTTAGAATGTTCCGACCCATTTTTTGTGTCATGAGATCTGAAAAATTATGGATCTTTGCTTTAGTACAAAAAAAAGGTAAAGTTCTGAGGATACTGAAACTTCAATTAAAAATTTTTTTTGTTGAAGTACCTGATGTAAAAGAGCACATAGGCTTGCTGGTTTAGCACTGATCTGATGTCACTCGAAGATACAATAGAATCGTTCATCTGGTACCACTGTCCATTACTGGCCTGGGAATAAATTTATTTTCAATTTTAATTTCAAATATAGCTGCTAACACATGAAGGCTTGAGAAAGCTGATAAGTTTCCATTGCAAAATTATGTTCTGAAGAAATACAAGCAAATTATTGCATTAATCAAAAATCTACAAGCTGTATATAGAACATTCTATGCAAATACTTTTCTAGTAGTTTGATCATTTTAAACAATTACCTTGATATAACAGTAGTAATGTCCAGCATGGCAGCTGAATCCTGAATGTACCAATACTGCATACAGCACATACAATACTGGCTCTCCGTTTGACTGTGACATATAGGGCCGAACATCCAGATACTCAGAGTACCTCACATCCTAAAACGAAAGACTTAAATTAACGATTCAGTTACTAAATGTCAGTTTTCTTTCCTTGGTTTCTTAACTGATTATTCACCTCTCAGAAGATTAAATTAATTATGGAAAGTCCAAGACTGTGCAAATTACACATGGTTTGTAAAAAGGAGCTATCTTAATGGGTAAAGCAGTCTTTTTCCATGCTGTGATGCTCGGAAACAGAATGGTCCATGGGTTCTTCTATTTCTGACAGAAGGGTTATTCTTGGGGGCTCAGTCAGAGTCTTAGAGATATTCTATTGGAAATAAACAAACAGTCAAGCCAACAACACGAATACCTCACATTTAACCAACCTCACCCCTCATCGGGTAAAAGAATCAGAGTGATAATAGAATTTTGACCTGGGGAGGGCTGTAACATACTATTGCACTTCCCTGGCTAGATGCCGGAAATGGACCTCAGCATTAACAAAGAGGAACATTTATGACAAGTTTAAATGGAGGAAAATGAATGGGATAGCTGTACATTACAGGAACCGCCACATCAGAAACCTCCAATTTGCCATCCTTATTTAGAGTTGTTTTTTGAGCCCTGAAAAGCTGACTAGAATGTGTCCAAGGCAAAAGTTGGGATAAGTAAGGAGATTGTGAAAGGGCAAAGATAATTCACTTAACGGAATGTTTTAACATGCTCTTACAAGGCAGACAATCTCCCACCTCCACCCCATGGAATATCTTGCCTGAACCACTTATGGCATTAAGACGAATAGAACTTCTACAACTGCAAAGTACCTTTGTGATCTTTCCACCTGTAAAGTTAGCAAAGCGTTTCAGAGAGAGTGTCAGCACATTTGAAGCTCGATGGATGGTGAATCTCTTTGAGGCAGGTACCATTTTCTTACACCTGGTTTCGTTATAAAAGAAATTTAGTGTTAGAAATCAACTAGCAATCTATTTCATGACCATGTAATAAATTCAAAACTTATCATGGGAATCTCTGTGTTTTGTTTTAAATGACTATACATGTCAAAGACATTACTCAATTTCAGAATTTTCTTCATTCAGTAATGGATTAATCAAATGTGGTCTAGGAGCTAAAGGTCTGACTTTTCAGCTGCAAAGGATTAATCCAACACATTTGAGACAACTGGTCAATTCTTGGCTTGGTTGTTTCACAGATTGCCTTACGCAGTCTATTTCACTACCAGCATACGTCCAGGTCCTTGGATACCAATGATGCCAAATTGTACCTTGCACCATATTGCACAGACTATGCAACATCTCCTGCAATGCCCATCGTTAGAGGAACCCTGCACTGTTGCAGATCTTGCCGAATTCAACAACAAGGCGCAAAAATGTGTCCAGTTCTGGCTGGGCTATGTATAGACTGTCCGTGGACACGATAAGACGACCAAAAGGTAATTTAAACTTAAAGTTAGCAGGCTATATGTACCTTGGGGTTAATAAACCGCAAATAACTTTATAGACTGTTAAAGTATGTTTTTACAATGCCACAATTAGCTGCATCAAATTCAAAACCTGGACTGAGTTATCAGTTTCATCCGAATTATGAAGGCAAGACCGACCCTGGTGCTTTTACTGATATTTGTCAAATAATAGGACTCCAAATAAATCAATTTAAACACAGTGGAAATGAAGGGCAGATTTTAAACACTATTAAAAGATGAAAACACAATATTCACTGCTTGGTTTGTTGATGGCCTGCAAGAAAACTGGTTTAAGAGGGGAATGTTGGTGTATGGTTAAATACTTTGCATGTTTTCTACAGCATTCAATTTCAAACTACCTACGTTTTAAAGTTTCACCCAGTTGTAGAATCATAAAATGACTGGGCCCTGGTCTAAACAGCAGAAAATGTGAGATTGAACCAGCTCCAGATTGATGCCAGTCAAGAAGCCAATCTATTTTCCTAGAATGAGTGGCTCCTTGGCTATGTGGAGGAAACCCTTAACTGGGATAACTGCGAAATGATGTGTGCTATTTCAAATCCCATATAGGGCAAGTATTTCAATGGATAAAGGAAAACATCTACGTGGGAAAGTGCGTAAAGCACTTGACCCTATACGGTTACTTTTTTTTAACAAGAGCTTATTGTACCTCTGGTGATACTGTTAGACAGCACAGAAGCTAACACAACTCACAAGAAAGGGAGATGAAGTTTCTCATGTAAATTATACGCCACTATAAGGAAGCAGTCATGTATGCCATACGCACAAAAGAGTGCTAGTGTTTCCAATTTAGCAGTTATACAGCAATTTAGGGGTACGGTAGCATAGTTGTTACGTTACTGGACTAGTAATCCAGAGGCCTGGACTAATGATTCAGGGACATGAGTTCAATTCCCACCATGGCAGCTGGAGAATTTAAATTCAGTTAATTAAATCTGGAATAAAAAGCTACCATCAGTAACGGTGACCATGAAACTACCAGATTGTCGTAAAAACCCATCTGGTTCACTAATGTCCTTTAGGGAAGGAAATCTGCCGTCCTTACCTGGCCTGGCCTATATGTGACTCCAGACCCACAACAATGTGGTTGACTCTTAACTGCCCTCTGAAATGGCGGCTCACCACCACCTTCTCAAGGGCAATTAGGGATGGGCAATAAATGCCGGCCGTGCCAGCGACGCCCACATCCCGTGAATAAAAAAAACTTTAACTTTCATTGACAGGTACAGTAAAAAGGACCACCCCAGGGGCATAGTCTCAGGTCGGCCATTTAAGACTGAGATGAGCAGGAATTTCTTCACTCAGAGGGTTGCGAATCTTTGGAATTCTCTACCCCAAAGGGCTGTGGATGCTGAATCGCTGAGATAGATTGATTTTTGGACTCTAGGGGAATCAAGGGGTATGGGGATAGTGCGGGAAGGTGGAGTTGAGGTCGAAGATCAGCCTTGATCTTAGAATGGCGGAGCAGGCTCGAGTGGCCGCATGGCCTACTCCTACTTCTTATGTTATGTTATGTTCTTAGGATGGCTCAGTGCGTAAATGAAATAGCCAATGTGAAACTGAGCCACACAAATCAGGAAGGTTCCAGGTTTCACCCCTGGTTTGTGCTGAGTTAGCTGATCTCAGCCAGGGCAGTGACAGGAGCATTTTAATTGGTTTCAGCACCACTTGGGCAGGAGGGGGGGGTGGGGGTGGAAACCCATTTCTGCTCCTATGCTGTATCCAGAGACTCCTCCTGGAAAGTAACTGATGTGCAGATGTTGGCTGAGGGCAGGGTTAGGGATCAGCTGTGATGCCTCCCCACAGTTGAATAGGCTAGACATTTTCATCATCTAGCCTTTGTGTGAAGAGTCACTTGGGTATGACACAAGTAAGCAGATGGAAGCCTGCAGTGGGCAGATGGAGTTAAAATACAGATCAGCCATGATCTGGTTGAATGGCTTCCTCCTGTATCCATGTTCCTAAGTACACCTCATGAGTCAGCACCTTTAGCTGGGCTGTCCATAGTTGAATAGCCTGGCAACATACACTGCTTAGGCAAGTGAAACCACACTGAATTTAATAGCAAGTACTCTGGGAGCTGTAATTATCCACTCATCTGACCCTCATGTAAGCGACAGTTCCCAGGGGGTATTGTTAGAAACTGGTGGCACAGTGAATGTGCAGCTCCTTTTTCACTGCGTTTGAAATTTATGCCTTAGTTATATCTATGTGACAATCAGTAATTACGCCTCCAGCAACAAGTAATATGTAGTGGCAATAAAGGACAAACTTTGTTAGTCCTGATCAATGTTCATTTGGAGAGCACATATGAATGGCACTTAACACAAGATTACATAGTTGGCTAAACACAGCACCAGTAATTAAATCAAAAGGAGCAACATGGTTGAATCTAATTAACAGCTGCCATAAAGGATTTAAGAACAAGGGTTTGTCTATTAATTTTATACATTGATATAGGTGGAAAAATCATTGAAACAAATTTGATGCAGATATTTATCCATAGCACAGAGCCATGTGTGTGGTCTATTTAACCCTATGGCAAATTATTCAGGGAAAGGGAAAAAAATGACGCTTAATGCACTGCTGGTACATCTGCAATGGAAAGGGAGCCCCAGGGTTCTAAACAAAGGCTGTGAAATAGAGTGTTTGGGCTAGAAGGTTTCGCATTTATCAAGGATTTACGCCTTCGTCTTTTGGAGAACGATACAAAATGCTGAATTGTAGGCTGCTTTCCGTTGCCTCATCGCTTGCCAAAACGCTACACCAGTGAAGGACAAAATTCAGCTAATAGCCATGAATGGATCAACCCAATACAGACACTGCTTAAATTGAATGATTAATCCTTTGATCTTATGAACTTACATTGGGGCCTGTCTAAGAAGCAATGAATAAGTGTATGCTGGTCCTTGGAAAGGATCGTGAATGTGATCCACAAGGATTTATCTGGAAAGGACAATTGGATGGCATGGTGCATGGTAAATAACATATATACAGGAAACTCTTTGGTATCCGGCACCGACAGGACCGGGATGATGCCGGTTGATTAAAAATTCCGGATGACGGAGAGGGTTATCTACCGAGGCTATTTTTAACAAACAAAAATTAAAAAATCAAGAAATGTGCAGTATACAGTAATTGGGTACTCACCTACACCGCAGGAGAGTCAGACTCCTGTTATTGAGGTGTTCGGACTTCCGACAGCGCCAAGAAGCCGAGTAGTGGCAGTTTGGAGAATTACCCCCACTGACTAACTCAACCACCACGGAAGACTCGGACTCGGCAACATTTCCGGTTATTGAGGTGTTGTTTTCGGAGTATGAATTTTGCCGGTTAATAGAGAATTCCGGATATTTAGGTGCAGTTTAAACGAGAGTTTCCTGTATATATATTTGTTTACAGCTATGAACAATTTAGAAAGCACACTGTGACCCTTATTTAAACTGTGAAAAATTACACAAAAACACGTTAGTTTTATAAAAATGATGCTGTTAAGCAGTCTAGGCTTTATCAACAAGTCAACAGAATGGACACCAGATGGCTTGCTCGTGTCCTGGCCAATGCATTGGTGTCATTCTCAACCTTAGAAACTGACACCTTTTTTTATATAAAAGAGAGACTACAATATAGTTACAGAAATTGAAGTGCTAACTAATATTTAATGCACCTGCCAGATGTATTTTATTGCAAATGTTTGAAAGCAGAGGTAAATGTATTCAAATGCTAACTACACCTAAGTTAATGGGTACTGATAAGTAATTGTAGGACTGCACATCTCTCAGCAACTATTATATATACTGGATAGTCAGGAGTGATTACAAGCCTGTAATCTAATTGAAGGGTTCAGTGACAAATAATGAGAAGAGTTTATAAACATCTGAACCCCACAACCTGATTATGTAATTAATCATTTCCCATTACTTAAAATTATCTTGAACATTTGTTAGTCTTGTTTTCTGACTGTCATCCTGTGCCTGGAAGCTGTAGGCAGGTTTTGCATCAACGGTGAGGAACTTCAGGAGGGTGAGGGGGAGGGTGGAAAAGACCCAATGTACCACGATAGCACGTTGGAGCACCATCGCGCTGGTACACAGTGGTAAGAAACAGCTTTGAAGCCGCTATTGCCCCTATAATGGATTACTGATCCCAGCCACGGCATCCTTAGGAGGCATTGAGCAGAAGCCAGGCATCTCCCCACAAGATGGAAGGGAAGAATTGGGTTATTTTCATATACCTCCAGATCTCAAGTTGGATAGCAACATTGGCAGAAGCCTGGGGCAGACAACACTTTCCCCTACTGTGTTCTGCACAGAATGATCTTAAATGGAGTGCTTCTAAACAGAGTGTTAAAGTTGGGAATTTGGAGAGAGTGGAAGTCTCTGCTAAGTACTGGGTGAGTATTAGCTGTAAAAAGTGAAATTTAGTTTAATGTTTTGAATTTAACGTAGAACTTTAAAAGTTGTAGTTAACAGAAACTGCCCGTCAGTGGCAGTTAACTGTCAGCTGTAAGTGCTTGTCTTGAATAGGTGCCAATTAATGTGAGCAGGGAGCTGAGACATCACTTGTAACTTGGGTGTGGCTCCAAGGGTATAAAGTAAACGCTATCTGCGGATGCACAGTGTGATCTTAGAGTGTTAAAGTTGGGAATTCAAAGCAGAGGGAGAAGGGGGTGCTGCTTTTTGCCTCCACTACTTGTGTGTTGTGTTACAGGTAAATATTTAATTTCACGGTATTTAATTTAACTCCAACGGTACCCTCCTCCTGTCGAACTGCTTAGAACATGGCCTCGTCATAACCAACACCTTGTCCCGTCAAAGAGACAAGAACAAGGCTTCATGGCAGCACCCTCACTCCAAGCACTGGCATCTGCTGGACTACATCATCGTCCGAGCGAGGGACCACAAGGACATCCGCATCACCCACGCCATGACAGGAGTTGATGACTGCTGGACAGACCACCACCTAATCCGCTCCGTCATCTCCATCAATGTAGCCCCAAAACGGCGGCGGCAACAGAAACAATGCCTCAGGAAAATTAACGCTGGAGCACTCAAAGACCCCACTAAGAAAGCACTATTCAGCCTGCGCCTCACAAACAACCTGACGACTCCCAGTGATGCAGAGACACAGAGTGCCCACAGCGCCTGGTCTGCACTCAAGGCCTCCATAATCAGCACCTGTGAAGAGACGCTCGGTCACTCGACCAGGAAACACCAAGACTGGTTCGACGAGAATGACCAGGAGATCCAGGAGCTAATAAGCCGCAAGCGCAAGGCATTCCTGATCTGGAAACAGCAACAGAACTCGAGAGCAAGAAAGCAGCTCTACAGAAGCCTGAAGGCCGAGGTCCAACAAAAAACTCGCGACCTAAAGAACAGATGGTGGGTGGAGAAAGCGCAGGAGATCCAGCAGCTAGCTGACAACCACAACGTGCGTGGATTCTTTAGCGCAGTCAAGACCATCTACGGCCCAAGCACCCAAGGCCCTACCCCACTGCAGGCCAAGAACGGAGAGGTACTCATCAAGGACAGAGAGGCAGTCAGTGCCTGCTGGAAGGAACACTTCGAAGATCTCCTTAGCCGTGACTGTCTTCGACGCGAGTGTCCTCAACTCCATCCCACAGCATGATACTGGCTACCATCTCAGCACAACCCCAGCCCAGCATGAGGTTGAAAAGGCCATCTGACAACAGAAGAACAAGGCCTCAGGAGCAGATGGAATCCCCGCCGAGGCACTAAAGCATGGCGGAGAAGCACTACTGGCGCAAATTCATGAACTCATTTCTCTTATCTGGAAGGAGGAGCATATGCCAGGGGATCTCAGAGATGCCGTAATTGTGACCATCTTCAAGAAAGGTGACAAGTCCGATTGCGGTAATTAGAGGAGTTTCCCTGCTGTCTGCCACAGGGAAAGTCATCGCAAAAATCCTCCTCAATCGCCTTCTCCCAGTGGCCGAAGAGCTCCTCCCAGAGTCGCAATGCGGATTCCGCCCACTAAGGGGCACAATGGACAGGATCTTCACCGCACGTCAATTACAAGAGAAATGCAGGGAACAGCACCAACTGCTGTACATGGCCTTCTTTGATCTCACAATGGCCTTCGACACTGTCAACCGTGAGGGACTATCCTCAATTATCCTCAAATTCGGCTGCCCTCAAAAGTTTCTCACCATCCTCCGCCTGCTTCACGACAACATGCAAGCCGTGATCCTGACCAACGGTTCCACCACAGACCCAATTCACGTACGAACCGGGGTCAAACAAGGCTGTGTCATCGCACCAACGCTCTTCTCGATCTTCCTTGCTGCAATGCTCCATCTCACCCTCAGTAAGCTCCCCACTGGAGTGGAGCTAATTTACAAAACAAACGGGAAACTGTTCAACCTCCGTCGCCTCCAGTCCCGATCCAAGGTTGTCCCATCCTCTGTCGTCGAATTACAGTATGCAGACGATGCTTGCGTCTGCGCTCACTCGGAGGTCGAACTCCAAACCATCGTCAACACCTTCACCGAAGCGTACGAGAGCATGGGCCTTACACTAAACATCTGTAAGACAAAGGTCCTCTACCAACCTGCCTTCGCCACACAGTACTGCCCCCCGATTATCAAAATCCACGACAAGGCCTTGGGCAACGTGAACCACTTTCCATACCTCGGGAGTCTACTGTCAACAAGGGCAGACGTCGACGACGAAGTCCAGCACCGCCTTCAGTGTGCCAGTGCAGATTTCGGTCGCCTGAGGAAGAGAGTGTTTGAAGACCAGGACCTCATACCCGGCACTAAGCTCATGGTCCACAGAGCAGCAGTGATACCCGCCCTGCTGCATGCCTCAGAGACATGGACCATGTACAGCAGGCACCTCAAAGCATTGGAGAGGTACCACCAATGCTGCCTCCGCAAGATCCTGCAAATCCATTGGCAGGATAGGCGCACCAATGTCAGTGTTCTTGCTCAGGCCAACATCCCCAGCATCGAAGCTTTGACCACACTCAATCAGCTCCGATGGACGGGTCATTGTCCGCATGCCCGATACGAGACTCCCAAAACAAGTGCTCTACTCGGAGCTCCGGCACGGCAAGAGAGCCCCAGGTGGGCAGAGGAAGCGCTTCAAGGACACCCTCAAAGCCTCCTTGAAAAAGTGTAACATCCCCATCGACACCTGGGAATCCCTGGCCCAAGACAGAACAAAGTGGAGGAGAAGCATCCGGGAAGGCACCGAACACCGAGTCTCTTCGCCGGGAGCAAGCGGAAGCCAAGCGCAGGTAGCGCAAGGAGCGCACGTCAACCCAAGCACTCCACCCACCCGCCCCTTCAACCACCGTCTGCCCCACCTGTGACAGAGACTGTAGGTCCCATACTGGACTCATCAGTCACCTGTAAACTCATTTTTAATGTGGCAGCAAGTCATCCTTGGTTCCGAGGGACTGCCTAAGAAGAAATATTTAATTTCACCTACCTAAAACTAGTGATTAGTTAAAAACTAAACTATAAGCTAAGTTAATTAAATACTTCAATTTTAATTAACTAAATAAATAAAACAAGGTTATAAAGGGATGGCAGTGCAGGTGGTGTGCCACAACTGCAGCATGTGGGAGTTTGTGAAGAGCATCGCTATTCCAGATGACGACGTCTGCAGTTAAGTGTCTGCATCTCGAGGAACTTCAGCTCAGAGTTGGTGAGCTGGAGTCGGAGGTGCAGACGTTGCGGGATATCAGAGCGGGAGAGTGCAATCTAGATACTTTGATCCAGGGGGCAGTTACACCCCTTAGATTAGGTAGTGGTACACGTCTGGTTAATGGTCATGGACAGGATGGTGTGACTAACTCGGGCAGGTAAGTGGACCCAAGGTGCAGTGCAGGAGGAGCCTCGGCTTTTGCCCTTATCCAACAGGTATGAGGCTCTTGTTGCCTGTGTGGATGAGGGCAAAGTCTGCAGCGTGGAAGAGCATGGCACCATGGTACAGGAGGCCACTCAAGTGGGGGGAGTGAAAAGGAATGTTGTAGTGGTAGAGGGGATAGATACTGTTTCCTGCAGCCACAATCGGGAGTTCCAAAGGCTGTGTTGCCTGCCCGGTGCCAGGGTTAAGGATATCTCCTCACGGCTGGAGAAGAATTTGGAGTGGGAGGAGGAGGATCCAGTTGTCGTGGTCCATATAGAAACCAACGACATAGGTAGAACTAGGAATGAGGTTCTGCTGAGAGTTTGAGGAGCTAGGGTCCAAATTAAAAAGCAGAACCTCAAAGGTAATAATCTCTGGATTGTTACCCGAGCCACGTGCAAATTGGCATAGGGATAAGCAGGTCAGAGAGTTAACTGCGTGGCTCAAAGAGTGGTGTGGGAGGCAGGTGTTTCGATTCATGGGGCACTGGCACCAGTACTGGGGAAAGAGGGAGCTGTTCCAGTTGGGCTGTAGATAAGGCTTTAAACTAAAAAAGGGGGGGTTGCGGAGGGATCAAGTGAGGGGAAATTTAGAAATCTAAGGAGAAAAGTCAAGGCACTGGAACAGTGTAGCGATTTGGGTAAAGATAAGCAGAGTGTGACAGGAAGGGACAGAGAGTTTAACGGTAATAGTGCATCAGCAAATAAGGTGAAAGCAGGGGATAATGGTAAAAAAGTTAAAATTAAAGGCTCTTTATCTGAATGCATGAAGCATTCGTAACAAGATAGACAAATTAGTGGCACAAAGAAATAAATGGCTTTGATCTAATAGCCATTACAAAGACATGGTTGCAAGGTGAGCAAGGTTAAGAACTAGATATTCCAGGGTACTTGACGTTTCAAAAAGACAGGCAAAATGGAAAAGGCGGGGGGGGGGGGGGGGGGGGGGGCAGGTGTGTAGCCCTAATAAAGGATGACATAAGAACAGTAGTGAGAAAGGATCTTGGCTCGGAAGATCAGGAAGTAGAATCAGTATGGGTAGGGATAAGAAATAACAAGGGGCAGAAATCACTGGTGGGTATGATTTATAGGCCCCCAAACGGTAGCTATACCTTTGGAAAGAGTATTAATCAACAAATAATAGGAGCTTGTAACAAAGGTAATACCTGTACAATAATCATGGGGGACTTTAATCTTCATACAGACTGGGCAAATCAAATTGGCAAAGGTAGTCTGGAGGACGAGTTCATGGAATACATTTGAGATAGTTTCCTAGAACAATACTTCATGGAACCAACCAGGGAAGAGGATATTTTAGATCTTGTATTATGTAATGAGACAGGGTTAATGAGTAATCTCATAGTAAAGGATCCTCTGGGGAAGTGATCATAATATAAGTATTTCACTCAAACTCAATGTGAAATACTTAAGTCCAAAACTAGAGTCTTAAACTTAAATAAAGCCAATTACTGTACATAGGTATGAGGGGCGAGTTGGCGAAGGCAGATTGGGAAATTAGATTAAAATGTATGATGGTAGATAAGCAGTGGCAAACATTTAAAGAAATATTCCAAAATTCTCAACGAATATACATTCCATTGAGAAATTAAAAACTCCACAGGAAAAGTGATCCATCCATGCCTAATTAAAGAAGTTAAGGATAGTATTAGATTAAAAGAAGAGGCTTATGATGTTGCGAAGAATAGTAGCAAGCCTAAGGATTAGGAGAGCTTTAGAAACCAGCAAAGGATGACCAGAAAACTGATACAGGGAGAAAATAGAATGAGTGTAAACTAGCAAGAAATATAAAAACAGACTGCAAGAGCTTCTACAAGTATGCAAAAAGGAAGAGAATAGAAAAATTAAGCGTTGGTCCCTTAGAGGCCAAGACAGGTGGAATTATAATGGGGAATAAGGAAATGGCGGAGACTTTAAACAAATATTTTGTATCTGTAAGAAATCGTGAATTGGAAGAAATAACTTGAGACAAAAAGTCTCTTCAGGTGGGTGTTAGAATAACTGGATGGACGCTTAGAATTTGCTTATGTTCTTGGTTCCCTGCGGATGTTCTAACATTCTGCACCGTGGCAGCCATCTTGTTTCCAGACTAGCTGTCTGCTGTTTGTGTGCTAAAAAGGTTGTTGACTGTATCTTTGATAATCTACCCTAGGCCCACCCCTAAAGAGAGAGTATAAGAGATATCTAAAGAGCTTTTAGCACAGACGGTGAAGGGAAGGGAAGAGCTGTGCGCGCACGCCAGCCCTCTGTCCGACCGGGAACGATACCAGCTGCTTGTCACGGTCATATGTCTACGTCTATCTTGATTGCGTGTTGTACTTAACTTAAACTGCCGCTCCTTAATAAAATGCCTTACAACTCCTAAGACCCTTTGGGTAATGTGTGTGTGACCTGTGATCAAAATCTTACATATCTGTCTTCACAGTAGAAGACACAAAAAGCATACCAAAAATAGTGGGGAACCAAGGGGCTAATAAGAGTGAGGAACTTAAAGTAATTAATATCAGTAGAGAAAAAGTACTTGAGAAACTAATGGGATTAAAAGCAGACAAAGAATTTCGACGCCAGGCGAAGCGGCAGCTTTCGACAAACTTGATGGCAGCACCAAGATCGTCACTACGTCTGATCCATTCACCTTGGACGAACTAAATGCAGCCCTATCGTCAACCAAACCTGGAAAAGCTGTTGGTCCAGATGGTGTTTACCCAGAATTCCTAAACGCACTGGGACCCAAGGCGAAGGGATGGTTGACCTCCTTCTTCTGAGGTACTGGCAACTGGTAAAATTCCACCTATTTGGAAGGAGACTAAAATGATTGCCCTCCTGAAGCAGGGGAAGAATGCTTGTGAAGCCTCCAGCTACCACCCATCTCCTTACTTTACACTTGTTATAAAGTGCTGGAGAAGCTACTACATCACAGACTAGCCCACATCATCGAGCCAACCATTCCTAAAGAGCAAGCGGGCTTCCGGAGCAGCCGTAACTGATGCGATGAAGTGGTAGCTTTAACAATGCACATCAAAGCAGGCTTCCAGCGCCAGCTCAAGACCGCCATAGCACTCATGCACCTGTCAGCGGTGTATGACACAGTATGGAAGCATGGACTGCTTTTCGAGCTCTCCACCATTTTACCCTGCAGAACAACAATCCATCTTCTCAACTCCATGCTTAGCAACCGACGCTTCTGTGTGTACTCTGGCACCCAGAAAAGCAGTTATAGGACATTGAACAACGAACTCCCACAGGGTTCTGTCCTGGTACCCATGTTATTCAACGTTTACACCAGTGGCCTGCCCAAAACAGAGTCCCACAAGTTCGTAGATATGCTGATGACATTGCCTTGGCCACGCAAAACATGAATCTGCCCATCACTGAAGAGACTCTAACCAGTGGTTTATAGAGGATGGAGGCGTACTTCCGCCGATGGCGACTTCGGCCAAACCCGCAAAAGACCGTCACCTCGACATTCCATCTCAACACCCATCAAGCAAACCAAGTTTTGAAAGTCTCCTTCTGCGGCGCAAAGGTAAACCATGCCAAAAAAACTATTTAGGAGTCACGCTTGATCGCGCCCTGTCATATAGATAACATCTCCAGAACCTTGGGAAGTAACTAAAGAGTAGGGTCAACTTGATCCAGAAACTCGCCGGATCCACATGGGGAGCAGACGCTCAAACCCTCCGTACAGCAGCACTCGCCTTGGTGTACTCTACAGCGGAGTACTGCTCTCCGGCATGGCTATCAAGTCTGCATGTCAAATCCGTTGATGTCCAGCTGAACTCTACTATGAGAATTATCATCGGTACGACACCAACACCATGGCTACCCATGCTTGCAAACATCGCACCACCACACCTACGCCACGAATATGCAGTCTCCAGAGAATATAACCACTACACCAACAAAGTGCTGTGGCATTGAGTGCTGCTAGAGTTTGGTAAGTGGGAGAAAAGTCATTTAAGTGTATTTTGTGAATTTTAGTGTGTTAAAAAGTTAATTATTTGAAGTGAGTTTAATTTTTTAAGTGTATATTAAACTGCTGGGGAGTTTAAACCGGAAGTAGAATCCGGGTATAAAAGGGGCGGGACTAGTGCTGTTGCACAGAGTGCTGTGGCATTGAGTGCTGCTGGAGTTTGGTAAGTGGGAGTTTTCGGGCAAGTGGGAGGTGAGGGTGTGTTTTTTGCTCTGTTTTGTTCCCCACTCCCAGACTTAGACAGCACTGCGGAAGTGGAGCAGCGAGACGAGTCAACCAAAAAGGCCCCACAGACAGTATTCAAGGAGGAGATTGGTGATCAGCTGGTTGGTTGGTTTTCTTCCTTCTCTTTTACACCTTTAAGTTGGTATGTCCTATTGAATAGTGGTGTAATATTATCATCTATATCGGGGCAGAGGGTCTTCATAACTAATAATAAGAAATTTAATTAATTACATAGATATGGGTGAACAGGTGATGTGTCACTGTTGCGAAATGTGGGAGCTGGTGGACCCCATTGAGGCTCACGGTGATTACATTTGCGGAAAGTGTTTGCTGTTAGAGGAACTCAAGCTCCATGTTAAAGAGCTTGAGACCGAGCTTCAGACACTGCGACACATCAGGGAGGGGGAGAAGTTCCTGGACTCTATGTTTCAGGAGGTGGTCACACCTATGAAATTAATTAATGCAGATGTAGTCCGTGGTCAGGGACAGGACGGTGTGACGACGAGTGAGGCAGGTACAAGGATCCAGGAGGTAGTGTTGAAGGAGCCGCAGCCCTTGCTCTTGTCAAGCAGGATCGAGGTTCTTACTCCCTGTGAGGGCGGGAGCGGGGACTGCAGGGAGAATGAGCAACCTGGCCACAGCACCGTGGTACAGGGGGCCATTCAAGTGGAGGGAGTAAAAAGAAATGTTGTAGTGGTAGGGGATAGTATCATTAGGGGGATAGATAGGGTTCTCTGCAGTCAAGAGCGGGAGTCCTGAAGGCTGTGTTGCCTGCCCGGTGCCAGGGTTAAGGACATCTCTTCTGGGCTGGAAAGAAACTTGGAGTGGGAGGGGGAGGGTCCAGTTGTCGTGGTCCATGTTGGTACAAACGACGTAGATAGGACAAGGAAGACGGTTCTGTTAAAGGAGTATGAGCAGCTAGGGGTCAAATTAAAAAACAGAACCTCAAGGGTAATAATCTCTGGGTTATTACCTGAGCCACGAGCGAATTTGGCTAGGATAAATAAAATTAAAAAGAGTTAAATGCGTGGCTCAAAGACTGGTGTGGGAGAAATGGGTTTTGCTTCTTGGGACACTGGCACCAGTACTGGGACAGGAGGGAGCTGTTCTGTTGGGACAGACTCCGCTTGGCCAGTGCTGGGACTAGAGTCCTGGCGAATCATATAACTAGGGCTGTAGAGAGGGCTTTAAACTAATTAGTGGGGGGGAGGTTTCTAGAGAGCAAATAATAGAAATGACAACGGAGAAGGTCATAGACTTAGGTAGCAGTGGGGGAATTAAAAAACAGAACGTGTCAGAAGAGACAGAATGTATGGAGTAAAAGGTAAAGTAGTAAAAGGGGAAAAAACAGGAACTAAGTGTCACAAAACATATTTGAAAGTTCTTTATCTGAATGCACGTAGCATTCATAACAAAATGAATGAGTTAACGGCACAAACAACTACATATGGGTATGATCTTGTGGCCATTACAGAAACATGGCTGCAGGGTGACCATGACTGGGAATTAAACATACCAGGTTATTTAACAATCAGGAAGGACAGGCAGGAAGGGAGGGGAGGTGGGGTGGCTATGTTAATAAAGGAAGGAATCACTATAATACAGAGAAATGATATTGGGTCAAAGGAGCAGGATAGTGAAACAGTTTGGATGGAGACAAGGAATAATAAGGGGAAAAAAAACACTAGTGGGCATAGTCTATAGGCCTCCGAACAGTTGCAACTCTGTTGGACGGAGTATTAATCAGGAAATAGTTGAGGCTTGTAATAAGGGAACAGCTATAATTATGCGGGATTTTAACTATCATATTAACTGGACAAATCAAATTGGGCAGAGCAGCCTTGAGGATGAGTTCATTGAGTGTATTAGGGATGGGTTTCTTGAGCAGTATGTAACTGAACCGACCAGGGGGCAAGTAACCTTAGATTTGGTCCTGTGTAATGAGACAGGATTAATTAAAAATGTCCTAGTAAAGGATCCCCTTGGAATGAGTGACCATAACATGGTTGAATTCCATATTCAATTAGAGGGTGAGAAGGTTGGATCTCAAACAAGCGTGCTGAGCTTGAATAAAGGAGACTATGAAAGTATGAGAGCGGAATAGAGTAGAGTGGACTGGGAAAATAGATTAAAGGGTAAGACGGTACATGATCAGTGGTGTACATTTAAGGAGTTATTTTACAACTTCCAAAAAATATATATTCCACTGAGGGAAAAAAAGGTGTAAAAGAAAAGATAGCCATCCGTGGCTAAGTAATTAAGGATAGTATCCGACTAAAAACAAGGGCATATAAGGTAGCCAAATCTAGTGGGAGGATAGAAGATTGGGAAGTCTTTAAAAGACAGCAAAAAATAACTAAAAGATTAAGAAAGGGAAGATAGATTATGAAAGTAAATGAGCAAAAAATATAAAAACAGATAGCAAAAGTTTCTATAGTTATATAAAAAGAAAAAGGGTGGCTAAAGTAAATGTTGGTCCCTTAGAGGATGAGACCGGGAAATTAATGGTGGGAAACATGGAGATGGCAAAAACGCTGAACAAATATTTTGTATCAGTCTTTACGGTAGAGGACACTAAGAATATCCCAACACTGGAACACTGGACAAACAGGGGGCTCGGGGGGGGGGGGGGGGGGGGGGTGCTAAATACAATTAAAATCACTAAGGAAGTGGTACTTGGTAAATTAATGGGACTCAAGGTGGATAAATCCCCTGGACCTGATGGCTTACATCCTAGGGTCTTGAGGGAAGTGACGTTAGGGATTGTGGATGCATTGGTAATAATTTTCCAAAACTCCCTGGACTCAGCAAAGGTCCCGGCAGATTGGAAAACTGCTAATGTAACACCCTTATTTAAAAAGGGTAGTAGGCAGAAGGCTGGAAACTATAGACCCGTTAGCCTAACATCTGTGGTTGGTAAAATGTTAGTCCATTATTAAGGAGACAGTAACGGGACATTTGGATAAACATAATTTAATAGGACAAACTCAGCATGGTTTCATGAAGGGGAAGTCATGTTTGACAAATTTGCTGGAGTTTTTTGAGGAAGTAACATACAGGGTGGATAAAGGGGAACCAGTGGACGTAGTGTATTTAGACTTCCAAAAGGCATTTGACAAGGTGCCACACAAGATTATTGCTCAAGATAAAAAAAATCACGGGATTGGGGGTAATATTCTGGCGTGGGTGGAGGATTGGCTCTCTAACAGAAACCAGAGAGTTGGGATAAATGGTTCGTTCTCAGACTGGCAATCAGTAACTAGTGGTGTTCCGCAGGGGTCAGTGCTGGGTCCCCAACTCTTTACAGTCTATATTAATGATTTGGAGGAGGGGACCGAGTGTAACATATCAAAGTTTGCAGATGATACAAAGATGGGAGGGAAAGTAGTGAGTGAGGAGGACATAAAAAACCTGCAAAGGGACATAGACAGGCTAAGTAAGTGGGCAGAGATTTGGCAGATGGAATACAATACTGGAAAGTGTGAGGTTATGCACTTTGGCAGGAAAAAATCATAGAGCAAGTTATTATCTTAATGGCAAGAAACTGGAAAGTACTGTAGTACAAAGGGACCTAGGGGGTCCTGGTGCACGAAACTCAAAAAGTTAGTATGCAGGTGCAGCAAGTGATCAAGAAGGCCAATGGAATATTGGCTTTCATTGCTAGGGGGATAGAATATAAAAATAGGGAGGTATTGCTTCAGTTGTACAAGGTATTGGTGAGACCGCACCTGGAATACTGCATACAGTTTTGGTGTCCATACTTAAGAAAAGACATACTTGCTCTCGAGTCAGTACAAAGAAGGTTCACTCGGTTAATCCCGGGGATGAGGGGGTGGTCATATGAGGAGAGGTTGAGTAGATTGGGACTCTACTCATTGGAGTTCAGAAGAATGAGGGGCGATCTTATTGAAACATATAAGATTGTGAAGGGGCTTGATCGGGTGGATGCGGTGAGGATGTTCCCAATGATGGGTGAAACTAGAACTAGGGGGCATAATCTTAGAATAAGTGGCTGCTCTTTCAAAACTGAGATGAGGAGAAACTTCTTCACTCAGAGGGTGGTAGGTTTGTGGAATTTGCTGCCCCAGAAAGCTGTGGAAGCTACATAATTAAATAAATTTAAAACAGAAATAGATAGTTTCCTAGAAGTAAAGGGAATTAAGGGTTACGGGGAACGGGCAGGAAATTGGACAGGAGTCTAGGTTCAGAATGGTCATGACCCTGTGGGTAGTGGAGTGGGCCCAGGGGCCGTGTAGCCTTGTTCTGCTCCTACTGTGTTCTAATTCTGTGTTAGATTTCAGGAGATGGTTTTATTCCTGTTCCTGGCTGGGGTGGAGATCGCCTTTACAGAAGGTAAGTACTGTAGAAAATATAGGGACAGAGTGATCTCCTGGACGAGTTTCGATCGCCTAGATGGGTCGGAGAGGAATTTCCCAGATTTTTTCTCCCAAATTGGCCATTGGGTTTTTATCTGGTTTTTCGCCTCTCCCGGGAGATCACATGGGTTCGGGTGGGATGGAGAGTGATAGAAGATTTGAGGTTAGGATCAGATCAGCCATGATCTTATTGAATGGTGGAGCAGGCTCGAGGGGCCGATTGGCCTACTCCTGCTCCTATTTCTTATGTTCTTATAGAGTCATAGAGTCATACAGCACAGAAAGAGGCCCTTCGGCCCATCGTGTCTGCGTGTTAAAGACATGCCGATCCAGGCCGACTTGAACAACCTACCACCAACCCATCTCAAATCTAGAAGGCCATTTTGGACCGTTGCCGAAGCCCTTCAGCGATCTCCCCTCAGCCTTGATGACCGATGGCGGAATGCTTGGAAGAACTGCGACATACGGAATGGAGTCCTTATAGAGGACCCCACAGTACAACCTGAAGGATCAAACCTTCCCCGCAAACAGTGAACAACCATCAACTGCCTCCGAACTAGTCATGGTAGGTGCTGCCACCTTCGCCATAGATGGAAGATTAAAGCATTCCCATCGTGTGACTGTGGAGCTCCTAATCAGACCCTGGAGCACATCATTGAGCACTGCCCTCAGAGGAAATTCGCAGGCAGCCTACAAGATATCCTCGCTGTTATACCGGAGCTTCGGCCTGGATATCCAACTTAAGATACTGACATTTGATTTGCTTTGCTATTACCATATGAAAGAAGAGGAGAGTACTTATCAAACATGCTTCCACTTCGCTGCTAATGCTCATCTGTAATTTTCTATTTGGAGGTGTGAGAAAACAGACCATATTCTCTTACCCCATTTGAAGTTTCCCAAAACCACATCAAACCAAACTACACCTTAACACTCTGTTAATACACCAGTGAAAACGTTACTGGGTCTGTGTTTTAAAACGTGCTGTTGAGGTTGGTGGACAAATATACTTCTCTTTTGGATGGGTGATTAACAAACATTTCTGTCTGCTGCATTTTATACTCTTACGAATTTCTGTGGCAAACTGGCAGTGCAATCAGATGTTCAAAATATTAAAAATATTTGTGATATTACGTGCAAATTTATATCCTGTATAGACCACACTATAACTTCCCATTACTTTACAAGTTACATATACATATACACTGCAAGTAAAGAGCCTTAGAAATTGGTGGGCCTCGTCATTTCTGCTGCACCATGAAACTGCGAATGACGCAGTTAGTGCGCCAGTGAGTTGTGTCATGTTGGTGAAAGGGTAGTTAGTGTTGTAAATTAGTGATGAATTTCACATTCAGTATACATTCTTCATCAACATGCTTATATATAAATTGAAAACTGCAGGCAAAAGCATTGTTTTTAAATCCATCTTGATTTTGCACATTTGTTTTACCTCCTAGTTTAACTAAATGTCATTTCACTAGTAGTTTTAACTCTGTACTTGAGAACTTTTTAAACATCGTATGTATTCTGAAAAAAAAAAAAAATTGGGATACCAACCTATAAATAAGGTTGTAAAATAATGAACGTGGCAATACTGAGATAGTCAGCTGTGTTACCAATTGGTCAAATAGTGCAATGGCATCATGGACAGAATGATTCAGTATACATGGAAGGCCACTGCCATGGTCATGAAGAAATTAGTATGTTACACACACAAGAGCTATTCAACAACTTACTAACAATCTTTATTTTGGTAATGAGAATGATTACTCACTTGGTGCATTTGTAGGCATTTTCACCATCCAGCTGCTCAGGCTTTACAAACTGCTCCAGAGCTTTTGTGATGTTTGGTGCAGTCTATAAAATATTTCATATTTTTTCCACAGATAATTAGAAGACAAAAAAGGATTTCAATTGGGAACTCTTTCAAAAAACTAAACGTATTTTAGAATTTTAAACGTATTTTAGAATACTTCTAAATAAAACACGTACACAACGTATTAATCATTCTGGATTTTATAGCTGCTCTTTCAAGCATTAAACTGAAAATTCAATTCCATAAAAATTCATGCGCAAAATAAAGTTGAATTACAGCACGCCAGTAACCAAACTGGCCAGTAATACAAACAGTTATAATAATGAAAGCAGTGTAAACAAGATCAGAACTTGGCTTGGCATCAAACCAGCAACACACACTCTCATCCTTTGGTCATACAGGTCACAAGCTAATATTTACAGGGTATTCAATGCGAGAAGTATGTATCTCCTCCCCACTCACCTGATATCAGATTTACGCCATTATATTGTACCAACATTTAGCATACAAACTATTCATAACAGATAACATCTACTAACAAATTATAAATCGGTGCTCTTCTAATTTTGACAGAAACAAAAGATGACTTGTGACATCTGGTGGGAATTTGCAAACATTTACGGGCTGGTGTGCTTACAATGTGTGTTGTCTGATAGTTGATTCTGGCCATATGTCTAAATTCCTTCTCTATAATATGATATTGTATTTTAGAATAATTGTGCTATTGTTGCATGCCAAGATATAATCATTCAACACAGGAGGTGGTCATTCAGCCCATCATGCCTGTGCTGGCTCTCTGAAACAGCTATCCAATTAGTCCCACTTCACTGCTCTTTCCCATTAGCCCTGCAAATTTTTCCTTTTCATCTCTGGTAAATCTCTTTTGCACCCTCTCCAAGGCCTTGACATCCTTCCTAAAATGTGGTGCCCAGAATTGGACACAATACTGCAGCTGAGCCCTAACCAGTGATTTATATCAGTTTAGTATAACTTCCTTGCTTTTGTACTCTATGCCTCTATTTATAGAGACAAGGATCCCAATTGCATTTTTAGATATGGTTTTTTCGAAATGCAATTCTGACATCAGCCTGCAAATAGTGTGACCGGTCTACGCAACTGACTGAAGACACAGGGAATGCCTGCATAAAGTCTAGTGCATGGTTTACAACATAGTTAGAGCAACTGTTAATTCTGGGCAGTGTCACTGCTGCAAGAGAAGAGCTTGAAGAGAAAATGCACTTCTGGATCGTGAAGAACAAGACCTATTCACGGGAAATGCTGTACAAATGTAGAGAGAAGAAATGGCATCTTAAAAATGCAAATTGCAGCAGCTAGCTAAGAATAATGTATTCCAATACCTTTATTTCCAGAGCAATGTCCAAGTATGGGTCATATGTGTCAGAAACTCCTTTGCAGTTTAAACATTTTACTAAAATAGGAAAAACGTCGTTAGAAAAATGCTCTGCAAGGCAATATATAAATCCATATATACAAGGGCTATAAAACTTTCAACAATTTAAATTTCAACACTAAAGACCTTCAATGCAATACAATATCTAACTTTTCGATGATCGGTTATTTTGTCACTCAGCAAACAAAAAGCAGTTTTCATTTACATATGCATCCATTTTCCTAAAATCATTACATACATATAAAACCACTCTGATTTTTAAACAAATGCAACATACCTCTTGACCTTAAGTACCCGCCAAAAATTTGATATACCATTGTGGTGGCCTGAGTTTGTCTATCCAATCTACAGAAGTATCAGAAAGAACATTAAGTCTATTTTTCACGATAAAGTCATCTTCAGTTAAACTTAAAATTAACCACCACTTTAGTTCAAGGCAGCTTGGTGGCAGGGCACATTGGTACTCGCACTTATGATTTCGCAAACCATGAGCTCCCAATCTTCACTGGGCCATTAGAAGGTGACACAAAACAGAGGCATTACCCTTCCGAGGGGTGGAGCGAGGAAAAGCAAGAGTGGAAGAAAGCAATTGGGAATGTCCAACTTTAGTAATTCTCTTGTGCTTTGAACACCCACTCTGGCGACATCAGCAACAGGGAGGGTCCTGTGCATTCCAAACTGATCCCATAGGAAACAGAACTACAGAACAGACTACAAGGCCGCAGAGTGGCCTGCCATGAAGGAAATTTGATTCAAAGGTCTTGTATGGTGGTAAAAGAATTGATGTCTTAGTGAAATAAAACTCTGCCAAGTATTATTTTAATCTGCATAAATCTATTAAAAAACTTCTATACTTCTCCTTTACCAACTGTGGCAGTGATCTTCAATTTCTTTGCTGTTTGTTTGTATTTTTAAGATAGCATTATGAAACTGTGGCCATTTGATACATTTTACTGTAGGCGTATTTTACATTATGCAGCATATGCATTCAATCTTTGCACAGACATTAACACTCATTGAAAGTATTGAAAAAGAAATAGTCCTTCTAACTATCTTGAAATTTTCATTTCGGCTTGTACTCACTTGTTGCTTCCATTTAGGCATGCTTTCTGGAGAGCATCAACAGTGTAACGCAGGAATTCGTGTGCATCTTCTTGGTTTCCAAATCGAAAATGTTTCGCTATTCCTAAAAGAATGAAAATTTAAATAATGGAATTGACTGGTATACAAGTCCAGAATATTTTGAAAAATTAAATTTTTAGTACAAATGAGCTTGAGAGTTTGTTGTCATGGCAAATGTTTATCCCACAAGTTTGGGAGGGAACAAATATGAAGAAGAGAAACTATGACCTGTGCTGAATTGGTTGACCATAGACAGGGCACCCATGGGCACAATTGTCCTCAGTGCTCTGGACTAGCAAGGGGAAAAGAAATCAGTGAGGATTTCCAGTCCTGATCGTTATGCCAATGACCCCTGCCGAAACATGACTGAGGACAGGATCAAGCTTAGGTGTGATGCCCTCTATGTCTAACAGCCTTTTTACATGAGCACATTGATCACGAATCTGAAATACCTGTGAGGTGGTTAGCAGTTCATGAAGCTATTCCCCATTAGGAATGATATAGCCTGTCCCCAATGGCTCAGTTGGGAACAACAGAATGCAGCTACCATATAGGTTGTAGGTTTCATTTCCTGTGCATTTTCTACATTACAACAGTGACTACACTTCAAAAGTGCTTCATTGGCTGTTAATCGCTTTGGGACATCCCATGGTCGTGATAGGCGCTATATAAATGCAAGCCTTTCTTTTGCTGAGTCAGTGGGGACACTACAAGTCAGTATATCAGGCCCAGGGAACAAAAATCAGCCAGAGGTTCCACTTGTCATTGCCATCCTATGGCACTTTCTGAAGTGCTTAGAAATGTGTGACTTCGGGATTGGGATTGACTGCGAAGTCTGCCACAATCAAATAAGCTTGCTGTCCAGGCTCGCAAATGAACCTATTCCTCAAGGAGAAAAGAAATATCACATACACAGAATCATATTGATTGCCTCAGAGTATCAAACCAAAATCAATACTCATTAAGTATTAAGGTATTAAGGTTTTAGACAACTTTCAATTTTCTACATTTCAGCATTAAAACAAAAACAGCAAAATTAAGAGTTTCCACAATTAAAAAATCAATTAACAAAAGAGTGGAAAAGTCCAATGCATATATTAAAACAATCCATAACCAGTCATTAGGTAACCTTCAAATAGAGGGCTCATTCCGGACTTGAGTACAATCTATTGTATACCATATGGGTTAATTATGGACTCTTAAAAATGCATACGTGTGCAGAGTCACAATAATAAAAAATCAAATATTCAATATTACATTTTACACTGATTGCAACTAATGTCACAATTAGTCACAATAACAGCTTAAACCTGAATTGAGTTAACACACAAACCCACGGAAGTACAAATATTTCACAAACTTCACTGCACAATGACAATTAATGAAGATGGCAATTTGGATATCAATAGACCATTATTAAATACAGCATCAGCCAACAATGAGGTAAAATTCTTGAAATAAACCTTCTGTATAAAACCAAAGCAATGTTTTTGCCAATTTATTACTTAGATAATCTGTTTTTTCCTCTAACCACCACCAAATATCAACAATTTTCAAGTGGGTGTTCAGATACATATCCTATCTATTAAACCTCACTGGTATCAAACTGTGGAGGCATAAGATTTTCTGCAAGTACAAAATATGATTTAGCAATTTCAAAACACCGGATATAAACTGAGGAGATAGCAATGAAACTGGCAGTTTATACAACATTTTATTTTTTTAATATCAATGTAAAATACCTCTGTGTAAATGCCAACAACCAAAGAGCTGTCTGTCAAACTGGATAGGCCAAAGGTAAGCTGGTCTATTCAAGCTATTGAAAATTGCTATTACAGAATTGTCTGGGCAGTTCATTCAACATTTCCACTTAGTGAACCTTTAGTCTTACTTTCCTGTAGCTCACTCTCCAATTCGCAAAATATTCTTGTGTTGCTTCACACTCCTACAGGCCCTTGTACAACTCTGTCAACCAGCAATTTGGCACTGGCATCATACACAATTAATGTCCAATGTAAAATGCCTAAACATCAGGACAGCTGCACTAACTATAATGCCATGAAGTAATCTACCTAGACAGAGGTGACTTCATTGTTTAAACTGATACTAACATGCAAAAACAGTATTATTCAGGTGCCCACAGAGAGTCTGTTTCCAGCCAGCAGTAAATAAATTGAAGTGCCCGCCAGCTACCAGAATTCCACAAATATATAAAAATGTCTAAGATTTAAAATGACAGATTTTCACTTCATCACAGTTATATGTATAGAAGATCCTTACAGTCCAGATCTAATATAGCCACCATGGTATGCAAACTAAAGCTATGCTTGACTGAGTTTACTAACAATAAAGTACTTAATGTACTTTAAAAAAAATACAAGAGAACATGCATTTTCTTTCAAAATGCACCTAACTTTCTATGAATTGCCATAAAAAGTTAGCCCATTGCACCAATCAGCAAATGAGGTGATTATGCCCATCAAGAGAAAGTATGCATATATTCTTAATTTCAATTAAACTTTTCTTTTGGTGCTTGCAGTCCCTCTGTCTATTTCTAGTCAGATTCAAAATCTCTTACCAGGAGCTCTCGTTTTGTATGGTCTACACAGTATTAATTATAGTATAATTTCTGAAAAGAGATAACTTACAAGAATGCACTGAAAGCACCGGCACAACACATTGCATCACAGAATAGCAGTAGGTTCAACCACTTAGTTACCAACTCCAGCCATACCAATATGGAAAGATGCCAGTCAGAGTCCTGGCAACCATGCTGTGCACAGGCTAATTGTGTCATATCCCTTCAAATCATCCCAAATACATAAAAGATTCCCAGTAACGCAAACAGCGCTACTTCAATGACAATGAGTGTATCTCTTCATTAAGCAAATCATTATGATTGATTTCAATCCTGAAATGCTTTAAAGGGGACTGCTCAGATAAACGAACGCCAACTCTACTCTTTCTTGCCACTAGAAAATTATACTCGTGATTCAGAAAGTTCCAATCTTTCTGTAGCACAGATTACATTTTGTACATAGGAAGAGTAAGGAGGGCAGAAAATTTTAAAGCAAAGTACCAAGAGAATAAAGTACATTGTCATTAAAAGGTTATCTTAAAACTAAAAAGGGCCTGATTTTCAACAATTCAGCACTCGCAAAAAAAAAATGTTTTAGCACTTTGTTTTGTGTGCGTCTGTCATTTTGCACTATGCATTTTGGTATTTTTTTTGGCATGTTGCAAATTTGTGCATTGATCAGGGTACCAAATCAGTAATCACAAATGCAAAGTTTCTCCCATTTTTAATGAATGCATCAAGTGTAGAGGAAGTTCCTTATAAGTTTGGTAAAAATCTAATAAAGTCTAACTTACTGAGGTCACGAGTCAGTGCTTAGGTGCTGTATCCAGTTCACCTACTGATTTATCAAAAGGTACCACGAGTCTGAAGAGAAAAATCACTGATCAAGTTTGGTGAAAATCAGATAAAATGTTAAGTTACTGAGGTGATAAGTTAGTGTTCATGTATAAAGGTCTACAGAAGCACAGTCCAGCACACCAAGCATGCCCATTTTCAAAAGGAACCCCTGAGATAATAGATAGGAAGTCACGAGTTCTGTGAAAGTCCTCATGAGTTCTCAGGTTATTGAGATGTAGTATCAAATGAAACGGCTTTTATTTTTTTAAAAACTGTACATCAAAACCTCCTTATATTAGCCCTTAAACTTAGCCTGTATCCGGTACAGCATTTTTAAGAATCCTTCCCTCATCAGCAGGTCTACTGATCGAGGGACTGTTAAGTCAAATTCTATTTTTGCTACATGGGATACTGGTGGGAGTTTTTAAAATAAGGATTTTGGGGGAAATTGCATTCCGCCCATTTTTACACAAAAATTACAAACCAGCGGCCTAGTCAGTGGTTTCAAGTCACGAAAGGCAATAAGGTTTTCAAATTCTAGACATACAGTGCAACCTCCATTATTCACATTTCAGAATTTTTGTGCAAAATATTACCTTACTGCAAAGCCTGCTAATACTAATCTCCTCCTGATACAAGTTAACCTTATGGCAAAAGAAAGATTAAACCTATTTTTTGTTACTTGTATTGGACTTGTCTTTAATCCTGTGCCAAGAGTATTCTTGTATCTTCATGCATGCATAATCAAAATTTGGAGAATCTATTGTCTATCAATTTTCAACATCCATTGCGGGACGCTACACTAAGGCAGATGATGGAGGTTGCAGTGTATTGTTATTTTGACAGTTTATTGAGGTTAGTTACTTCAAGGAAAAAAACAATTCTTACGTCTGAGGTCGTTAATGACGGACATAGGCTTGATGACATTTCCAGAACTGGAAAAGACCTGGTTAATATGATTCTGCATCATACACATCATACAGAATCCTTGTTCATTACCTACAAGGAAAAACAATGACAATGATTGCCTCTTTACTCAGTGAATCAGACAATATGCTGCTTTATAGCAATAGGGAAGTTAGCAAAAAAATTTCAGCAAGTGTTACAAGTGTGACGTGACATGGCCCTTCTGCCTTCATCAATTACCACCCCATCACTCATTTTCCTTTGCTCTCTAAAGGTACTTGAATGTATTGTCATCTTTCAGCTGTGTCATCTCACCAGTAAATCACTGTCCAAATCACTCCAGTCCAACTTCTGACCTTTTCACAATACCAAAATGGCAAAAATACCTGAACCAAACTCCCAAATATCCTCTGTGGCCTTGGTACATTATCCCTCTTCATCAATTCCATTAAGTTTGACACGGTTGACCATACCATCCTCCTCCAACACCTCTCCTTGTTCAGCTTTATGGAACTGCCCTTGCATGCTTCTACTCCTACCTGTCTAAACAATCAGAGTATCTCTAGCAATTGCTTTTCCCACCCTCGCAGTCATCTTCAGAGTCCCCCAAGAATCTATCTATGGCCCTCTCCTCATCTGTGTGCTGCCCCACAGTACCATCATCCAGAGACATGGGGGTCAACTTCTACATTTACACCAGTGACACCCAGCTCTACATCTCCATCATCTGTTTCGACCGTCTCTGCACTGTCAGGCTGCTTGGCCAACATTTAGCCCTGTAAGAATCTCAACTGCTTCAGGCTCAACACTGAGAAGACTAAAACCATCATCTTTGGTCCTCATCACAAACTCTACTCTCTGGTCACTGATTCCATCCATCTAACCAGCCACGCACTCGGGTTAAACCAGGCTGTTTGCAACCTCGACATCCTATTCAACCCCGAGTGTAGCTACAGAGTCCACATCCTCTCAAATCACAAATATCGCTTATTTCCATCTCTGCAACATTGCCCACCTTGCCACTGAAGCCCTTATACATCCCTGTCACCTCTGGCTTTCCTTCCTCTGCCTTCAATAAACTCCAACTTGCCCAAAACTCTGCTGCGTGCATCTTGTCCCATACCAATTTGTGCTGCCCATAACTCTGGTCCTTACTGATCTGCATTGGTTCCTCATCCACCAATACATCAAGTTTAAAACCTGCAATCCTTGTTTTTAAATCCCTTCATGGCCTCACCCCACCCAATCGCTGCAATCTCCTCCAGCTCATATCTATATCAAACTCTCCATTCCATTTACACTGGCCTCTTGTGAACCTACACCCCTACAACTGCAATTTCTATCGTAAATCCCTCCACCTTTCCTTTTAAAAAAGTTGTCAAAACCCATCTCTTGGACCAACTTTTGGTCGCTCCTCCTAATCTCTCGTTTCCATACAAGCATCCGTTTCTTTTCCATACACGCTATCTGTGAAGCGCCTTGCGACTTCGCGTTAAATACACCAGATCAAGGCAAGTTGTTGTGTGACACAGGATGGACACATTATAAGCAAGACTTTTAACATGTACATTAAAAACACCCACTGCAAACTGATTTTCAAATAGGTCACACAAAAAACATGATTTTAAACCATAATATACAGCAACACACTCATTCAGGCAGTTGTTCAAAAGCTTGTAAGAGTATTAAATATGAAAAAAAAAGTTGTAACAAACATTGAAGGGACACATTAGTGTTGGGGAGAGCAAGAAATGTCACTGTTAAGCTCTGCAATTCTCTCCCTAAACCTCTCCACCTCTCCCTCCTCCTTTAAGATGCTCCTTGACCAAGCTTTTGATCCCGTCATAATATCTCCTTATGCGGCTCGGTGTCAAATTTTGTTTGGCAACGCTCCGGTGAAGCACCTTGGGACATTTTACTACGATAAAGGTGCGATATAAATACAAGTTGTTGCTGCTGTTGTTGAAGTACACCCAACCCAAATATAACTGCAGATGCCGAAAGAACCGAATGCTTTCTACATGTCAGGATACATCCAATGCTAGCCTGCGGGAGGTCCACCATAATGGGTCTTCAAAGACCAAAAATAACTCTTCCAGCACTCCAGGAATTCGATTTAGGCTATTCTCAAGAGGGCATGTGCCGACAGTGTAAACCATCTGTGGTGCTGATGGCAAATTGTTTCAAGTTCATGTTTAAAATGCTTTCGGCAATGAATTAGTGTTGCATAACATACTGACAGTGGTGCCATAACATAACCTCCCTAACCTCGTCAGGGATTTACGTGCATGATTCCCATCCAATGCCATCCTGACGTCAGTCATGCTAAGAGGTCAGGTACTCCCTTATGAGGCGAGAGAAGACAGACAAAGGTGGTGAAAATTGAAGATTTAAAGGCCGAGTCACCACATCATTCCCACACATCTTTCAACAGTAACTCACCACTCACCCACACTCAGGGGCGAGTATAGTACATAACGTAGGGAGACAAAGAAATTAGGAAGCAATCAAATTCAGTACAGAAAGGCTGTATGTACATACATGTTCTAGAATGTTCTCGGGAAAGCATGTAGTTTGCAAGAGGTGGCGTATAGGTTAAACACTGCAGTGCGGAATTTAGGAAGCAGGTGTTGCCCAGGTTTTGGAGGCCAGCTCCTATTTTGTGCATCTGTTGCCATTTCAAGGAGATTTTTTCTGCTGGAAACAGTATTTTCTGTGGAGGTGCTATCCCATCACCACTGCCCAGTACATCTGAAATTAAAAAAATATGAATGGTGGAAAATAACTATTTTTAAAACTTTAGCATTAAACAAAGCACATCAGGACAAATGATTTACATCAAACACTGTTTACACAATTGTATAACATGATGCAGGAACAGACAGAAACAGGGTGGTGGATTCACCATGAACCTTATATGTAGTATACCTTGGGGTGTTAAATTGCATGGCAACTAAAAATATACCTCGCACAACTAAAAGCAGCGTTAAAGTGTGTCAATTACTTTAATTTTGCTAGCAGTCTACTCTTAATTCAAAGTCACTTAAATCGAATTATTTGATAATTCCTTTTTAAGCACTGAATTCCCACTTTGCTGTTGTTTACATTGCTTAATTATTGGATAATTCAAAAAAATTTAGTGCAAAAGTGACTTTGAATCATCAGTAGACTGTACGCAGCCTACTTGGTGCTCCAACAGATTGTGGGGGTGCTCACTAAAGATTAGGTTCTTCCCCATGATGGAAGCAACCCAAAATTGCACTTGATCCGCAAGTTACGCCAGGTCACATGTCTCGAGAACAGCACTAGTATAGGCTCATAGCAATAATAATTAACCACTTTGAATGAGGCAGTGTGCGTCAAATACTTGAGAGTATTCAGTGTCAACATCCAACATTCCACAGTCAGATAAAGCACAGGTCAGATACCCTCTACTCTCACACCCAAGCACAAATTTCAGAACAGGCACACCCTATTGTTGTGGATTTGTTCCATTTCTGTGACTTTTTTTAAAAAAATGGAAAATACTTGCTCTTGTAAAACTTTTATCTTTTTTTCTAAATTGCAATGAATTTACTGTGAAATACACTGATTTAACAGCTCCAGCATATAATGTTGAATCCTCACTCATTTAAGCGAAAATGTTAAGCAGTGCAGCAATGCAATAGAATAATGGGACAAAAGTGGACGGGCTCTTTTGGAGTAGGGAGATTAAGCAGGAAGCAAAACTTAGCAATGAATCAGAAGAAAATAAATACTTTTTGACTATTTGAAGGAAAGCAAATATATCCACCAATAAAAAAATACCAAGATGTAGAGATGACAGTGGCTGAATATGGTCAAAATTAATATGGTCAAAATTAATATGGATAATCAGAAATATTAAGACAGAATTAAACAAAAATGTAGGTCAAGCAAAGATTTAATATACAAGGAAACACCCAAAAAAGGGAACTAGGAATCATGCAAAAGCCAGTTTAGAGTAACTGGAAGATTTAAGAGGACAATGGAGAGATAGATTACAGATAGCAGAAATATTTTAAGCTATCCAAGCGTCATCTTGGCTTAGTTGGTACCGTTCTTACATCAGGGACAGAAGGTTAAAGCACCATTACACAACTTGACACCTCCGTGTGTTAGAGGGAGTGCTGCACTGTTGGGAGATGCTGTCTTTCAGGTGCAATGTTAAGCCACGCTCCTGTGCCTGTTCAGATGGATGCAAGTGATCCCATGCCACAATTTGAAGAACAGGGATTTAAGCAACCACGCACCATACACAGACTAACTGGTCACTCGTCTCATTTGCTGTTTGTGGGGCCTCGCCGTGAGCAATTAACACCTGCATTTGTCTACATATGGTGACTACAATTTAGAAGTAATTGGCTGTGAAGCACCTCAAGACATCCTGTGAACATGTTAAAGCATGATCTACATAAAAGGAGAAAGGAACAGAAGGATATGCTGATACGGCTAGATGAAGGAGGGTGGGAGGAGGCTCGTGTGGAGCATAAACACCGGCACGGACCAGTTGGGCTGAATGACCCGTTGCTGTAAAATCTATGTAATATGCAAGTTCTTCCTTTCTAAGGGAGTGGCCGAAAAGGTCAGGTTAGTGGGCCCAGTCTAATTGCACACCATGATCAGCTGTAGCTTGCCAGGAAGATCAACAACAGCCGGAGCACGGCTGCACAGCCATGCTGTAGATACAACTGATTCTGTTGTAAATATTGAGAACAGGAAATGTATTTAAGAGCAATAGGAGAGATTCCTACTGAGTTTCAAATGGAAACGGTACAAACCATTCCGATTTCTTTTTGCTTGCAAGAGGATCAAATGTAGTAATACAGGGTTCTGGTTCAAAAATCAGTTAAAACTGCTTTGTGCTTCTGTCAGAGCCAAAGTTGTTAAAATACTTTGTAAATGTAAGTGTCAATGCTGTAGTACTTACAATAGAAATCAGTTGAAACTGGCTGTCAACAGGTCGGCAGCAGAACAATGAGAGGCTGGGTTTAAGTTGGCAGTTCAAATATAAATTATTTGTGTACATGCAAGTTTTGCGTTGCCAGGCAACTTACAAATATACAGGCACCCATGAGAGGACGTAGTTAAGTTAGTGGATGAGCGTTAATCAGCATTTCTAAATTACCCACATTTTCAGAACTGACAAATTTGTACAAGTTAATGGTAAATTAACCAGCTGGGTTGCCAATAGGAAATGAGGAAAAATGAAAAAACATTTGGCAAGTTTTTTATTTTATTTATTAATTCACAGGACGTGGGTGTTGCTGGCAAGGCCAGCATTTATTGCCCATCCCTAGTTGCCCTTGAGAAGATGGCGGCACGCTGCCTTCTTAAACCACTGCAGTCCGTGTGGTGAAGGTACTCCCACAGTGCTGTTAGAGAGGGAGTTTGAGAATTTTGACCCAGCGATGAAGAAAACAGCGATATATGTCCAAGTCGGGATGGTGTGTGACTTGGAGGGAAACTTGGAGGTAAACTTGGAGGTGGTGGTGTTTCCATGTACCTGTTGACCTTGTCCTTCTAGGTGGTAGAGGTCACGGGTTTGGGAGGTGCTATCGAAGAAGCCTTGGTGAGTTGCTGCAGTGCATCTTATAGATGCAGCCACGGTGCGCCGGAGGTGGAGGGAGTCAATGTTTAAGGTGGTGGATGGGGTGCCAATCAAGCGGGCTGCTTTGTCTTGGATGGTGTCGAGCTTGTTGAGTGTTGTTGGAGCTGCACTCATCCAGGCAAGTGGAGAGTATTCCATCACACTCCTGACTTGTGCTTTGTAGATGGTGAAAAGGCTTTGGGGAGTCAGGATACGAATCACTCGCCACAGAATATCCAGCCTCTGACCTGCACTTGTAGCCACAGTAGTTATGTGGCAGGTTCAGTTAAGTTTTGGGTCAATGAGGACCCCCAAGATGTTGATGGTGGGGGGATGTGACGATGGTAACGCTATTAAATGACATGGGGAGGTGGTTAGATTGTCTCTTGTTGGAGATGGCCATTGCCTGGCACTTATGTGGCACGAATATTACTTGCTATCATCAGCCCAAGCCTGTTGTCCAGTTATAAATGGGAAGAGTGACTAGTAGAGTTCCACAGACATATGATTCGAGATATTCGAGGAAATTATTTCCTGTATTATAAAATTTGCTGATGTGTATAAGGGAGATTCATAGCATTCCAATTATTCTGGAACCATTAAGCAGCTGCTGCAAGGGTGGGTTTTAATACAGATAAATGTATTTAAGGAGAGGGAAAGAGGGTCAGAGCAACTGCTTGTAGGATTAAATTAAGCAAGCCAAATCCCACTTTGGTAATATATATTGTAAAAGGACATGTAAAGTACCTGTACACAATAAAGGGATAGCCATTAGCAAAGATGAAACTAGATTTGGGTATGATTATTGAATGTTTATTGAAAATTTTCAATCGATGGGAAGCTGGCAACAAGAACTAGGACAGAGAGGACGATTAAAAGCACACACTTGGTAAACCTGATGTCCAACTCCCAAACCAGTGCAACCTGCAGCTCCCACCCCATAAGACTTTAGTACTGCCAACTCACGTAAGTTTGACCCAGCAAATTTTCAATACATTTGCTAATTAGAGAATTTGTTCAGTAAACTTCATTGTTGGTAAGGACTTTTTGATCAAGACGAAGCCTCATCCAGAGCAAATTTCCGCAGTACGAGTACAGAAATGAGGTGAAAAAACAACAAATTCAGTACAGAAAACTTTTTTTTTTTTTTTTTTTACATTACAGCAACTTTACAGCGCAGAAACAGGCCATTTGGCCCAACAGGTCCATGCTGGCGTTTATGCTCCATGCGAGCCTCCTCCCACCTTACTTCGCCTCATCCTACCATCATATCCTGCTATTCCTTTCTCCCTCATGTACTTATCTAGCTTCTCCTTAAAGGCAGTATGCTATTTACCTTAACTACTCCATGTACTAGCAAGCTCTACATTCTAACCACTCTCTGGGTAAAGAGGTTGCTCCTGAATTCATTATTGGATTTATTAATGAGTATCTTATATTGATGACCCCTAGTTTTGGACTCCCCACAAGTGGCGACATCTGCTCTACATCTACCCTATCAAACCCCTTCATAATTATAAAGATCTCTATTAGATCATCGCTCAGCCTTCTCTTTTCTAGAGAAAAAGCCTCATTTACAATTAAAAGGTTAAGTAAAATGTCAACCTGAATTGCAATTATTTCTTTGGGGTAACTCAACAATAATTTTCTCTCTCAACTTGCTCTCTTCTATTTGACTTTTTCTGTTTGACATGATTCTGCCTGTTAAAAATAATTTATTAGGATAAGTCAGCGGTGCAACAGCCGACCCTGAGCAAAGGAGAGGAGCAGCATATCGGAGTCAGAGGTGGGCACTGCCTTGTGGAATAGACTGTACACCGTGTATCGTCACCAATGCTAGGATGCATCGACGGCACTGGATTACAAATCAATGAGATACTGTGTGCACTTTTGGACATCCAAAAGGGCATTGAAAGCACTAGAGACAGCTCATCAACAGACAACAACGGTAATTCTAGGAATTTGGGATCTAAATTTAAGAGACTCACGTGATTTTCAGAGAAAGGTTGGGTGAAAGGCAATGGGAAGAGAAACTCGGCCCTGCTGCTCTTTAAAATGATGGAAGCATAAATCTAATAGAAACGAGCAAGTTATTTAATTTGAACTGGGAGCACAGAACTGGAGGATACAAGGATGAAATTAACCAGCCTTAAGCGAGACCAGAGCAGGACATGTGGAACAGATGTCAAGCAAATGCAGTGTTAACTCCTTCAACAACAACAAAAACTGCATGTTGAACTTACTTTGATCTTTTTGCACTGGTTGCTTCGGTTTCTCTTGTAGAGACACTGCATTGGTGTACAAAGCAGCTCCAGGCATCGGCCCTAAGATTTTGTTCTTCGGTACCTCTGTAATAGGAGATGTCGCACCCCAACTTGCAGTCCCTGACTCCATGTTCTTCCCTTTGACAATTCCAGAGAAAGGTGCCACAGAGCTGCAGGTCTGGTGCTTGCAAGCTGCAGTGTTCGAGGCCTCTGTCACTTTGTCAACTATGGTCATTATTCATTTCTGCAAGAATATGGTTAAAACAAAGATAGTTATTTAAGGGAAAGCTATTAACTACTAAAACTTAACTGGTTTGCTCTATAAATATCCCAACCCCTATAATGGATTTGGCATTCAATTATTCTTCGAAATAAGTTCTCCTCTCTATATACTATATAAACATTCCCTTAAACTAACAAATCCCAAGGGGAAAATTTGACTTTATGCTCTTTGCCCATGAGAGCACTGCATCATCTCATGACTTTCTTACCATGCATCTCACTGCAGAGGTACAAATAATTAGTTCAGACTTTAACTCACTTTTTACTGGCCTCCAAAAATTTCAGTGGTCTGAACACATAAATGTCTCAGTTTTATGTTCATTCTTTCGACTTTCTAATACATTTTGATGCGTCAAGGATGAGAAAAAGTCATGAATTACTCTTAAAATATAGTTTCATAGCTGCCTTTATCACTGCATGCTTTTTAAGGTACTTATTGAACACCACAACACTGCTGCAATATTGAATGCCTTTATACTTCTATTATGGTCAAGACTACATTTTGTACATCTCCCGTAACAGCATTGACTTCGTGCTTGGAGTACAGTTCCACCAGCGCCAGTTGCCCTCCAGTGCCTTGCCTAAGTGATCATTCTTCATGAGGGATACCAATGCCAATATGGCATTCAACCATTTTTTTGGGGTGGGGGGGCAAGGTCACAGCTGAACTCAATCCTGTTCTAATCCAATGTCTACACATGTACATTTCCGAGCAGGGGTGCTATATGGCAATCGGGAGTGGGAATTCTGGATTTTGCCTTCCTTGCCCAAAGGTTCTGAGGCCAATTGCAGTGTCCATATTGCTACCCTAGCTGAGATCACCCAACTTGGAACAAACAGATTTGACTCTGGGATCTTCCTCATTGGTATGGAGAGAGGGGAAGAGATGCACTCTCTCTCAACCTAGCATGTTTCATCAAAATTCACTGTATGCCACTGTCTTACAAAGACTTGTTCGTGGTTCCAAGCCAGAAAATGTAACACTTAAGGGAGCCTATCCCCTATGGTGAGGAAAGGACTCCAGGGCAAACTGAAAAGGACAATACGAGAAACCGCTCACTTTTCCCATGAAACACCAAACACCTTACTGCAATGAACAAGCTGTGCCTCTTGGTGGATGTTGGGTTGTAGGTGGGAACCATTCACAGGACGATATAAACTTCTTTTTTTAAAGGGTTAACTATTATTTTTTGTATCTGTAACTCCTGTTGTGGTCAAGTACTATTTTTGTGTGAAGAATATTGTAGGGTAGACAAAGGGAGATTCCAAATAATTTTCTGGCCAATGTTGTGGGACCAGAGATGCCTTATCCATTTCTGGCCACATACACATAACCAATTTGAAAAAAAAGAGACACAGAATAGGGGCAAGAACTGAAACTGAAATATGCCAAATACAGGAAACTTTGTGATATCCGGCACCGACGTGTTGCCGATCTATCAAAAGTTCCGGAGTAGTGAGCGGGTTATCTACCCAGGCTGTTTTTAACAAAGAAAAATTTAAAAATCAAGAAATGTGCAGTATACAGTAATTGGGTACTCACCTACAGAATGTTGTGTTAAATGGATGGTGAAAGATGCTTAAGTACAGTACTGCCAGTTGATGGTAATCCATAACTCTTTAATTACTTAACAGTAAAACAAAACTTATAAACGACTGTGCAGTGCACCAAAACTTAAACTGTACAGTACAGTATAAAGTACTGTACAGTGGTTGACTGTACACTTATTCCAAGCCAACTGGTTCATCAGGAATATCCATGTCAGCTGGGTCATCAGGATCGTGCACTTCCAACAGATTCTTCAGGCACTTCCACTGCTCCAACTCTTTGGGAAGCTTTCCTAAACATGTCCCGGATGTCTGCTTGCTTCGTGGACTCTTGCCTCCTTTGTAGAAAGGTGGAATGTAGAAAGGTGGAATGCAGAATATGGAGCTGCATAACTTCTTGGGCAGAATAGCAAGAATGGCTTTCAGCAAATTTGAGTAATGAAGCTAAATCTCCTGCAGCTTTAGCCCAAGAAATCTTGTTCTCTTCAGAAATCTCATCCTCTTCAGTTTCCATCTCACTTTCCTTTTCTTTCCTTGGATTCAAAACATTCTCCATTATTTCATCATCACTTAGCAAATGCACAGCAGCAACTTCTCTATCTGCATCAACCCACTGCTCAATATCACATTCACTGAGGTGACGTAGAGGGTTTGCTGGGCCTACATCTTTCAGCATGCCATCCATTTCCATTACTGCAGCCTTCTGCAGACGAAGATTGAACACATGAAATTCCTCCTCTGAAGAAGAACCTTCAGCAAACATTATAGAACGCCACAATTTGCACCAGGCTTGTCTCAAAGTGTGACCTTTCACCAATTTCCAGGAACATGCAACATTAAAGATGGCATCTTTAAGATTGTATTCCTTATGAAATGCCTGAATACCTGTATTGTCATCTTGGCTTATCAGTCTACGTAGGAAGTCTTTCTTGTAATGACACTTGAGATTTTGGATAACGCCCTGGTCCATGGGTTGTATGAGAGAAGTTACATTTGGTGGCAAATAAATGGTGAAAATATTTCCAGAAACCAACTCGGATTCATGCGGATGGGCTCTACAATTATCAAGCAATAAAATGCATTTGCTATCTTCAGGTTTCCCTATTCTACGGAAATGTCCCCTCACAGATGGAGCAAAAGTATGATGGAACCAATTTGAAAAGATTTCCTTATCCATCCAAGCATTTGCTTGAGCTTTGTACTCAACAGGTAAGTGCCTCACATTTTTAAATGCACGGGGATTTTTATACTTCCCAATGACGAGAAGTTTAACCCGGTGTGATCCAGCAGCGTTCGCACATGTTAGCACGGTTACACGATCTTTATTTTTCTTGTAACCTGAAGCATTAGCCTCACTAGCCCCAGCAAGTGTTGATTCTGACAAAAACCTCCAAAATAAGCCAGTTTCATCGGTATTGTATAGCTGTGCTGGCAACAAATCATGTTGCTGCACAATCCAATTGAAATAATCGCAGTATTCTTCTGCGGCAGCATCAGCTGATTTCTTCTCCCCGCAAACATCGAGTCGTCGTATCCCATGCCGTGCCTTGAAGCACGATAGCCATCCATCAGAGAAAGCACACTTGTCAGTGAGCTCCATCTTTGCGTAGAAATCCTTCGCTTTTTCGATTAGCATGGGTCCGGAAATCGGAACACCCTCTGAGCGCTTCAGAGCAAACCACTCAAAGCACGGTATCCAGCTCTTCAAGCTTAGGCTTACGAAGCGTGCGCCGTTTCTCTACACTCTTAGATGTCTCCGAGCTTGCATAAAACTTGAGCAGCTTATCCGTCTGCGCTTTGATGTCGTACATTATTGACGAACTGATTTTGAATTCATTCATAATGTGCATACACTTCGCTCCCATTTCTAGTCGTTTGCATATATCAATTTTCTGTTTTAAAGTTAACACCACTCTCTTCCTTTTGGTTGGATCAACTTTTGGGATTTCCATAATGCAGTCCAATGAGTTGAAACAGCGTTGGAGACACACAGTACTGTACTGGAACCCCAAAAAATGGCGGATCAGAAGAGGCTACCGGCAGCATGGGAGACACACAGTACTGTACTGGAACCCCAAAAAATGGCAGATCAGAAGAGGCTACCGGCAGCGTGGGAGGGTGAGACTCCTGATGCAGGGTTTCTGAGGTGTTCCGACTTCCGATAGCACCAAGAGGCCGAGTAGTGGCAGTTTGTAGAACTACCCCCACTGACGAACTCGGCAACCGTTGGAGACTCGGAACCGGCAACATTGCCGGTTACTGAGGCGCTGTTTTCGGAGCATGAATTCTGCCGGTGGATCGAGGTTTCCGGACATATAACCTCCGGTTAAACCAAAGTTTCCTGTAGTTTTATGAACACCACGATGAGCTGATTTTCTATCTACCAACTGAGTTAATGGTAAGAGTCAAAACCTAGTGAGAACCTCCGACCCATGCACAAAAAGTGCATCCGAAGTACATACGCAGTAATCTGTATACCTTATTGGACCCCTGATGAAGTATTGGATGAAAGCTTGACTTGAGAGTGGGAGAGCCAAGAAGCTTCTGGAACATCCACAGGGAATCAACTTGGCTGATGGTGCTGGCCCCTCAACACTGGCAAGTCTCTCCAACAGGGAGGGTCTTAAGTCTTAATGTCCATGGTCTTACTCCTGTGGTGACCCTGTTCACGTATGGGAAAGGAGGACTGAGGTATCAATTCAGGGCAGCTATGCTCCCTACAGGTGAAACTTGTCAAAAAGCACGACTGGAAAGAGGGAGGTAAATGGGGCTCAGTTGAAGGTGCTTTGTGGAAACCGCCATTTCTTAGCCCCTGTGCTATTTATGTTTGATGATCACCTCCAGTTTTCAGATTCAATTCCCTTTGGACCTACCCTGGAACTTGAGGCCACAGCAATTATATCAGCTAGTATGCATCGTTACTGCTAGCAGGATCTTCCTAAAGCTAATACAGATCTTTAAAAAACTGAACTTAACATAAAATCTATAGGTAAAAGTCATCAATGTATACTCATAATAAAACACATTTAAAAAAATCAAAATTCGATCAAGTTAATACAAAAATATACATGGCTAGAAAATGTCACAATAGCACATATTTGCAGCTGCTGCCAATAGAGAAAATGGCAATGAATGTCTAACAGGCACTATATAAGGCAGCATGGAAAGATGTAATGGAATATGATGCTCTCTCCAAAGCCTTGGTATAGAATATTTAACACTGGCTATCGAAAGCTATAGCATGCTGATGTATTTCCATGTAACATCATAGCTGAGGGACATAGGTTTACAGTGGCAATCATCCATTAATCACAGAGTCATACAGCACAGAAGGAGGCCATTCGGCCCAGCGTGCCTGTACCAGCTCTTTGAAACAGCTATCCAATTACTCCCACTCCGCTGCCCTTTCCCCATAGTTCTGCAAGTTTTGCCCCTGTCATTTTCATCTGAACCATCAGATAAGCAGTGCATCCCGCTGTAGTGAACAGAGGAAAAGAACAAAGAGAAAGTTGGTACTGACAGCAATTATGGTGCACATGAATTAATGGGGGGCGGGGGGAAGGTATTGTGTGTTATTATTATTTTTTCAGTCTGTAGTTAATTATATAAATACTACAGGTATCTTCACATTATATCAATGTGTGGCATTAAAAGGGCAGGTAAGGGCTTTGCTGTGAATGGAGTCACTTCTTCACCTCTACCTGTGCTCTAACTCCACAGAAGTAAAAAGCCTCTTTCTTGCCTGGATTATTTGTATTTTTAAAGCACTTTATCGTGTTGGAAGTCTCAAAGCTCTGCATACAATGAATTACTTATGAAGGCAAACATTCGGGCAGGTAGCTGAGCCATATAAACCAAGGAGGTCTCTGAAGCAATGCCTAGTCTGTGCTGAATCAGCTGTTCTAGGTGGAGTCCAACTGACCTCAGAGCCCTGGGTTATGAAGAGGAATAAATGGCTGGGGTTTGTATCCCTGATCACTAGCAAGAAACCACAGCTAAAAGTGGGAGTGTGGAGGTCAAGCAAGGAGAGGATAGGCTTAGCTAATGGCCTGCCACTCTCACCAAAGGCCACATTGAAATCAATGCCCTTACGTTGAAAGGAATGGGGAGAACACTGTCTAGAGAAAGAAAAGGTGCTGTTTGGGGTGGGGAGCGAAAGATTAGTGTTTACTTTAGAACAGTTGGAGGCTAGTTATTTTTCCTGTTCAAAAAAGCATGCAGCAACACCATGCTATATGCTTTTTGTTGAGTATATTCCAGGCTGAGATAGATAGATTTTTGGACTCTAGGGGAATCAAGGGATATGGGGATTGGGCAGGAAAGTGGAGTTGAGGTCGAAGATTAGCCATAATCTTACTGAATGGTGAAGCAGGCTCGAGGGGCTGTATGGCCTACTCCTGCTTCTAATTCTTATGTTATGTTCACTGACGTACAGATTTTACTCGAGTTAAATTGTCTTTGAATTTACAGGTAGCAATTTTTCTTAAGTTATAGATTTCCAGCATAGGAAACCTGGAGTTAACTGAATATTTATTAAGGGTTAAAGACACAGAAGTTATTTAAAAAGTTGGAAAGGTGTGACTTTTTCTGATAGTCAAGCAGCTCCAGGCCAGGTCTGGTACGTAACAGCTCAACAAGAGTTAAGCCATCCAATTTTATTCCCTCAGATTTTTGTAATTTATATCAGTACAATACAAAAAATATATAATTACCAAAATGTATTGTTAAACTTTTTATATCAATTAGTTATCTTTTTCTGTAACCAATAGACAGACATTTTCTCATGAAAAGTGCATTGTGAACTGAAGTCAACTCTATGTTGCAATGTTATCAGAAAATTGCCTACAATTTCTTCAACTCACCTCTGAAAAACATTTTTACTTTACCTCAAAGTCCATAATGATATAGCCACTATATTCCTGTTTTAAGCAAGTCACACTGTATCTCAATTTGTCTGTTAAGGAAGACAGTGCATATAACTGAATTCCAATGATCTTGTAGGTATAAAAGGAGACTGGATGCACAATACCCATAGGACCTGGGTTTAAATCCAGCCCAGACTACCAGGAAGAAAGTTTTCTCGGCAGGCGATAAATAATGTGTTTGAACAATCTCAATCCAACTAATGGGTAGGAGCCTGCACTACAAAACTCCCTGTAATCTGAAACTGGCTGTCAGGAATTTAACAATCTGAAAGGCCAACACTTGTACACAACAGTACAATTGAAATCCTCCTCTGATGTTGCCAATTCAGGCTCATTGTTGGGTACATCAGAGGAAGCTTTACTCTGCAACGGGCTAGGATATACCTGACCTGGGAGGGCTTGATACCGACACTGGCTGCCTAAAATAGAAATGCATTTCATTTCTTAGCACTGATATCTCCTCACCTCGATGCAGCAAAATATTCACCTCACATTTAGAATACAAGGCAAATACAACTGGTTACAAGGCAAACACCAGTGGTTTAAAAAAAAAGCAAAATATAATTAACTTCGACATTCGGTGGTTACGTCCTTGAATTCTTAAGCAAGAAATGCTGAGTAAAGTGGGTGAACTGAGCAATTACTGTAAGCAACGATGCATACTAATTAACACAGTGGAAACATGTCAGCACCTCTCCAACATCAGGAACTCACGCTGCATGGGGAATCACAAATGCAGACACACGCCACAATTCCACTGCACAGAGCCGTGCAGCACCAAGTTGCCAAAATCAGTCGCAACAGAAGAGAATGCTAATCACAATTAAAACTAATGATCTATCATTGTAAAGTTTGCTGCGGTCACAGGGTAGTTGTGGCCAAAGTTGGGAAAATCATTGTGATGTCAACATCATACATGGTGGCAAGGCACAAAATCTGAATACGTTGCTAAATGTTTAATTCAATGATCAACAGTTAATACATGGAGGTTCCAGATCAAGAGTCCTATCCAGGCCCCATCCCCGTGTGCTTTGCTGTTTGACTCTTTGGCAAGATAACTGTTGAAGTGGTGAACAGAACAAACACTGATGTTGACTGGGAATATTCTTAAAACTGACGCACCCTAACTGTTTCTCAATTCACTGGATAGACTGAGTATCATACGGACAATTACAGAGGTTGATAAAATGTTTACGGCCTATGATGATCACATCACTATTGCACTTTAGACTGAAGTTCACATCATTGAAATATGTTAAATAAAACTTCATATTTTGTCAAATTATGCAAATATTGAAATTTGTTTAAAAACCACAGTAATTACGGGCATAATCATATGTAACAAAACATACATGACATTTGTCAACGGATATCATTAGCCTAAATTATAAATCGATACTCCCCACCATCCATATCCTTTCTGAAGTCATCTGACACTATATTTTATGGCCATCACAAGGGATGGGTAAACTAAGTGGCAGTGTAGTACCAAATGTGTGTACAATAGTAACAGCCATGCATTCCAAAAGTGGACATTGATATATAAGCGCTATATAAATGTAATATTTAATTAAAAGGTTCAAATCTTCATTATGCGTGCAAAATCCCCCATGCAGATCAACACCAACGGTATTCTGCAGAACTTTCATTCACTGCACATAAACTGCTCTTACAACTGAATACATATTCCATTGCTATCTAAGCAACAAATTAGGCTTGCAAGCAATTTAAAATACTTCATCTCAGGGCAATTCTATATTAGTTCAGACTCAAAACCTAAGGTTTTAACAGGACAAGAAGAAATTGATGGGTGATGTCATTAAAATTAGTCCTCTGGAGTTATCCAATAGAAATTGCTGACTAGTCACAGTTGCAGCTACAGTGACATCATTTTAGGACACATTAGTAGAAAACACCTTCCACACCCTCACACAATACAGGTAAATTTACTTCACGTGCATATTTACTGAGCATCCCATCATTCAGTAACCAAGAAAGTAAAGCAGACAATGATCAAAAAACACTTGCTGCTCTGCTTTTCAGCTTACCATTTTACCAACAAACACACAAAAAGGTTAAAGTTCAAATGCACACTCCGTGTGAACGAATATTGAGATCACATGTCCAACAATGGTATCTATTACTCATTTTTTATTTACTCATCAGAAATGCAATTACTCACATCCGGATTCCCAATTAGCCACGTGGCTAGTGGCCAATATATTGGACAACACTGCACTGAACCTCAATGGCCGTGTAAAAGCTGATACATTGTATATAGTTCTCACTTTAAACCATCACATTTGAAACGGTTTTCTTAAACGCAACAGCACATCCAGAGCAAACTCGAGGTTGCTTATTTACTTTTTCGATACCTTAGAACACAAAAATTAAAATCCTTTACCTCAATAGCGCAAAAGAAGTCACTTGAAAGACAAGAACAAAGTATAAAATTGTGATAGCTTCCAATCTGCAACACATGCACAAGTGAGGAATTACCATACATACTTGATATTCACAAGCAATTTTATATTACTGACTTCAAAATGATTGGGATGGATTAAAGTGTATTACCATTCTAATGTTTTCCCAATTCTTGTACATGCTTACTAAACGAAAATGACCCCATCAGAGCTGAAAAATTCAACAAGACGACAGTTACTTTCCACCTTTTGCAAGCTGAGAAATTAATTGACCAGCCCATCAGGTACCACTGCAGGCACCAGTTTATATTACGCTGTTTACTGCTTTGGTTCCAGTACGACATGTCTTAAAAAGCTTCATGCTGCTTAATGGATAGGTTTTCTTTTCAACCATGAAAAACTTTCCTAAACTGTAACCAGAGGAAATCCAAGTTTAAAAAAAATTCCTTTTGAAATAGACAGTGCAGCAGGAAAGAGACACAGAAACCAAGCAGGAATGAAAACGGAAATGCACAGTAACATTACTTCCAAATCGGTGAATTCCTTGTTTTTGCTAGGCAAAAGTTGGGAGGTAATTGTCCTTTTTTTCTAGCCATGATAGGGTCCTAAATTAACTGTATATGGCAATATGCAAAATCAGCATAACCATACCATTTAAAAAATCATTCTCGGAATGTGGGCATCACGGACAAGGCTGGCATTTATTGCCTATCCCGAGTTGCCCTAAATCTCTGTAGCGTTTTGATACAACTGAGTAGCTTGCTAGGCCACTTCAGAGAGCAGTTAAGAGTCAACCACATTGGTATAGGACTGGAGTCACATATAGGCCAGACCGAGCAGGACAGCAAGTTTCCTTCCCTAAAAGGGGAATGAACCAGCTGGGTTGTTAAGACAATCCAACAGCTTCATGGTCACTTTTATTGATATAATTTATCAATTACTCTCTTTGACAGCATTTTCATGCCAGGTATTTCATCATTTTGAGTAAGTAACACAAATAAAATTTGTATTCAAATAATGGATGCATGGCACTAAAGGTGCAAAATTGTAGTTTTGCTGCTCCACATAGAATCTGATAGGAATAATAAGTTTTTTGTACGAAGAAATCTTAAATATCCAGTTATTTAAATGAAGCAATGTAAATAAGTGAAGTGGATATGTAGTGTTAAAGACAAATTATCTCAGATAATTTGAATTAAGAAATTTTGAATTGAAACAGTATACATTCTCTTCCCATTTCTGATCAGCGCCACCGTTAATGTGATAGAATCTTCTGATCTCTATTTCACAGCATTTCTAGATTTTGAGTGTGACTTTCCAGAAAGAATTCCATAAAACCATGGGAGAAGCCATTACACTCTGCTATATCTGCAACTGGAAAAGCTGTTGCTGTTTCAATTAAAATGTACTTACAAAAAGATCAGACAACCAACGAAAATAATTGCTCATTTTATCTCATGACTGTGCATTTTAACAACTTATAAGCGGCTTTCTTTAATTTTTTTAAAACTTGTATAGCAAAACAATAGCTTCTGCAAAGGCGAAAACGAAAACCTTTTCGTTTTCCCATGTAGGAAAAATCCGCGCTTCTATTCAGATGCAAATCTCGAATTTTTTTTGGTACTACTAGCCAGTAAAACGTGCGGTTGGTTGTAAAGTGACTTGTGAAACAATTCATTCAAAAAAAAAACAACCCAACCCTGGCAACAAACAAGAGAGTGAAAGGAGCTCCGCCTCACAACTTGTTCAACACCCCCCTTCCACCACGGGTGGCTTCTTCAGCCTTCACAAGCAGAAAGCCCCCCACTCTCTGAGGAGGAGATGATGGGGGGAACCCTTGCCCCCTTTTTACCCAAGGTTCGGTGCGCCTGTGGTTGCAAAAAAGAAACCCACCCGCTCCTGGAAAAGGGAAACAAAGCGGCGGCGGCTCCTGGGTTAGTGACACACGCACGCGCGCGCGCGCACACACACACACACGTGCGCGCCTCAGCGCCCCCTCCCCCTTCCCTCAGCGAGGGGGCAGCCGGCTCGGGGCCTACACCCCGCAGCTGCACAAAATGCCTTCGCTTGTTATGTGTATGTATATCTATGGGTGGGGGGGAATTACCACAAGACGGAAAGTAAGCCCCCCCGGAGGAACCGCCATTAAACCGAACAACAGTTGGAGGGGGTTAAAAAGCGGGGAGGGCGAGCAGTAACCATGGGAGGATCACCGGTCAGGATGTGAGGGGAGGCGCTGTGTGTGTGGAGCCGCTTGCAAGTTACACGCGAAGGTGGAGGCCCGAGCGGGAGCCGCGGCCTCGATTAGCGGTGGGTGTGTAGGGGGGGGCCGTACCGTACCCCCTTCCCCGAGCCCCCGGTACATACCCCGAGTGTTTCCATCACGACGGCGGCAGCGCGCAGCGATAAAGCCCCCCAACGATTACGACACGGAGCGAGCTCACAATCAGCACATCCGGGCACCGCGGCCCGGCCCACAACGCACCGCGGGGGGAGGGAGGCGGAGCCGCTCGGCAGCGCCGCCGGCGGTGGGAGGGGGACGCTGCACCGTCCCGCGACAGCAGCGCCGCCCTCGCTCGGAGGAGATTACTGCAAGCTGAGGGAACTAGTGGGACAACACTGCCGAAAACCCTATGAATGGCTTCTTAGATAGCGCTGGGTTGGGGAAAGACAAGTTAGACCAGTTTCTATATTCTACTTTCTAGGTGTCAGCCTGGCTGAGTTGGTAGCCCTAGGAATCACAAAGTTGTGGGTTCAGGCTCCACTCCAGAGACTTTGGCACATAATCTTTGCTTTAGTAGCAGTGGGATAGTCTTGGGCTTTGTTAGCACTGGGGCCGACTGGAATTTGGCAGTGTACAGGTCTTTTGATTTGTGGAGGGGGAACCTGGAGTTTTTGCAGAACTGTGAACTGCGAATCTGAGGTTTGACACACGTGGGATTGGAATGCAAGGCTTCACTCACTGGTGGGTTCGGATTCCTGGTGTCTGACAGACCGGAGGGGAGGGGCATAGCAATGGCCGAACGACATTGAGTTGGGTAATCCCATGGTTTGTAGCATTGGCTTGTGGCGTTTAAAGAATATCTACAAGCATTAAACCTGTCTGCTCTTTCAAGTGGATGTAAAATATCCCATGGCACTGTTCGAGCAAGAGCAGGGGAGTTCTGGCCAATATTTATCCCTCAATCAACATCACTAAAACAGATTATCTTGTTGCTGTTTGTGAGACCTTTCTGTGCACAAGTTGGCTGCTGCATTTCCTACATTACAACAGTGACTACTTCAAAAAAGTACTTCATTTGCTGTAAAGCACTTTGGAACGTCCTGAGGTCATGAAAGGTGCTGTAGAAATGCAATTTCTGTAATGGCAGTAGCTCTCTGAGCAATAGGTCTCCTTTGAATGGCAGTATCTCTCTCTCTCTCAAGGGCAGTAACTCTATCTCTCTCTGAAGGGCAGTATCTCTCTCTCTCTCTCTCTCTCTCTCTGAAGGGCAGTAACTCTGAGTAAACCATTTAAGACTGAGATGAGGAGGAATTTCTTCACCCAGAGAGTGGTGAACCTGTGAGATTCTCTACCACAGAAGGCAGTTGAGGCCAATTCATTAAATATATTCAAGAAGGAGTTAGATATATTTCTTACGGTGGCATAGTGGTTAGCACTGTTGCCTCACAGCGCCAGGGACCCGGGTTCGAATCCGGCCTCGGGTGTCTGTCTGTGTGGAGTTTGCACATTCTCCCCGTGTTTGCGTGGGTTTACTCCGGGTGCTCCGGTTTCCTCCCACAGTCCAAAGATGTGCGGGTTAGGTTTATTGGCTATGATAAATTGACCCTTAGTGTTAGGGGGATTAAATACGTGGGGTTACGGGGATAGGGTGGGATATGTGTTGGTGTAGGGGTTACGGGGATTGGGTGGGATATGTGTCGGTGCAGGCTCGATGGGCCGAAATGGCCTCTATCTGCACTGTGGGGTTTCTGTGATTAAGGCTAAAGAGATCAAGGGATATGGGGAGAAAGCAGGGACAGGGTACTGAATTTGGATGATCAGCCATGATCTAATTAAATGGCGGAGCAGGCTCGAGGGGCCAAATGGCCGACTCCTGCTCCGATCTTCTAAGTTTCTATGAAGGGCAATAGCACTCTCCCTCCCTCTCTCTCTGAAGGGCAGTATCTCTCTCTCTCTCTCTCTCTGAAGGGCTGTATCTCTCTCTGAAGGGCTTTTTGTCTCTCTCTCTCTCTCAAGGGCTGTATCTCTCTCTTAAGGGCTGTATCTCTCTCTCTCAAGGGCTGTATCTCTCTCTTAAGGGCTGTATCTCTCTCTCTCAAGGGCTGTATCTCTCTCTCTCTCTCTCAAGGGCTGTATCTCTCTCTCTCTCTCAAGGGCTGTATCTCTCTCAAGGGCTGTATATCTCTCTCTCTCTCTCTCTCTGAAGGGCTGTATCTCTCTCTCTCTCTGAAAGGCTGTATCTCCCTCTCTCTCTGAAGGGCTGTATCTCTCCTTCTCTCTGAAGGGCTGTATCTCTCACTCTCTCTGAAGGGCTGTATCTCTCTCTCTCTCTCTCTCTCAAGGGCTGTATCTCTCTCTCTCTCAAGGGCTGTATCTCTCTCAAGGGCTGTATATCTCTCTCTCTCTCTCTCTGAAGGGCTGTGTCTCTCTCTCTCTCTCTCTGAAGGGCTGTATCTCCCTCTCTCTGAAGGGCTGTATCTCCCTCTCTCTCTGAAGGGCTGTATCTCTCCCTCTCTCTGAAGGGCTGTATCTCTCCTTCTCTCTGAAGGGCTGTATCTCTCACTCTCTCTGAAGGGCTGTATCTCTCACTCTCTCTGAAGGGCTGTATCTCTCTCTCTCTCTCTCTCTCTCTCTCTCAAGGGCTGTATCTCTCTCTCTCAAGGGCTGTATCTCTCTCTCAAGGGCTGTATCTCTCTCAAGGGCTGTATCTCTCTCTCTCTCTCTCTCTCTGAAGGGCTGTATCTCTCTCTCTGAAGGGCTGTATCTCTCTCTCTCTGAAGGGCTGTATCTCTCTCTCTCTGAAGGGCTGTATCTCTCTCTCTCTGAAGGGCTGTATCTCTCTCTCTGAAGGGCTGTATCTCCCTCTCTCTCTGAAGGGCTGTATCTCCCTCTCTCTCTGAAGGGCTGTATCTCTCCCTCTGAAGGGCTGTATCTCTCTCTCTCTCTCAAGGGCTGTATCTCTCTCTCTCTCAAGGGCTGTATCTCTCTCTCTCAAGGGCTGTATATCTCTCTCTCTGAAGGGCTGTATATCTCTCTCTCTGAAGGGCTGTATCTCTCTCTCTGTCAAGGGCTGTATCTCTCGCTCTCTCTCTCTCTCTCTCTCTCTCAAGGGCTGTATCTCGCTCTCTGAAGGGCTGTATCTCTCTGAAGGGCTGTATCTCTCTCTCTCTCTGAAGGGCTGTATCTCTCTCTGTAGGGCTGTCTATCTCTCTCTCTCTCTCTCTGTAGGGCTGTCTCTCTCTCTGAAGGGCTGTATCTCTCTCTCTCTCTGTGAAGGGCTGTAACTCTCTCTCTCTCTCGGTAGTTCCGGGGTTGTGGCTCAGCCTTTGAGTGACAGTAGCTGCCTGGGACTGTGTGGTTTTTCTCGGAAGCGCCCGTCTCTCTGACCCTGATGCTCAGCGGAGCGAGTGGAAGCGGGGGCTCGGGCTCGGGCTGCCCCAGCCTGTCCCCCCCGCAGGACATCAGCCAGGACATGGAACAGCCCCTAGTCAAGCTGGCCCTCAACCTCCCGCAGGAAGGCCCGGCTGCTTTCGATGGTAAGTGGCGGGCCCACGCCGCCCGGGCTGATGCAACCTGTGGTCCCAGCGCTGGCGGCGACGCTCAGACCCAACCTCACCGCTGTGCAGCGCCCTGCGCCGTCCTTCTGCCATCAAGGCGCACTACAGTCATCGAATGACAGAGCACCGAGGAAGGCCATTCAGCACGTCGTGCCTGTGCCGGCTCTCTGCAAGAACTGGTCCCACTCCCCCACCCTGCTCTTTCCACACAGCCCTGCAAATTTTTCCTTTTCAAATATATATCCAAGACCCCTTTTGAAAGTTTACTATTAAACTGTTTTTTTTTAATCCACATCTCCCCTCTGGTTCTTTTGCCAATTACCTTAAATCTGTGTCCTTTGGTCACTGACCCACCTGCCACTGGATAGAGGGGGGGGTATGTACATAAATCTTTGAAGGTGGCAAGGCAAGCTGAGAAGGCTGTTACAAATGCATTTTTGTGTACATATACCCCAGGTCTCTCTCTTCCTGTGGCCCCTTTAGAATTGTAGCATTTACAAGTACAAGTTGTAAAGAAAGAGAGAATTTGAATTTCCATAGCGCCTTTCCTGACCTCCGGACATCCCAAAGTGCCATACAGCCAACGAATGACTTTTTTGAAGGCTGGTCACTGTTGTAATGTAGGCAATTTGCGCACAGCACTTGTATAACCCGGTATATCATTTTCAAATTCTTTTTTTAACTTTTTTTTTTGATTGAACTTCTTACAGCATTTAATTTTGAAACTAAAAGCTTGTATGAAAATGTCATTGCAATGTTTTATTCGCAGATGTGATAAATCCATGTAGCGAGACAAGGAACTCGAAGAGGCGAGGTATGAGGATTAATACGAGTGCTTTATTGAACGACTGCGAGACAACCAGGCAGGCCTGCTTCCAGGCATTGCACCTTTGCTGACCTTAGCAGGAAGCAACCCCTGACCTTAGCAGCAGCATTGGCTAAAGCACCACCTGGTGGATAACCTTAATCATAACATCCCAGATTACTATATCCCTCCCCCCTTAAGATTTCAGTATGAATTTCTTAACAAACAACCATTCCTAAGGGTCACATAAGAAGTCTCCATTCACCATGTTCCATACTTGACGAATCTAACAGGTCAGTATCAATCTCACTGGTGGCTTGCGAGTCCTTTGTGAACGTCTGACAGTAAAGTCCCTGCTCGTTTGTGGTGAAGCCACCAGCTGCTCCTGAGCAGTGCTCGGAATATCTGACTCTGCAACGATGGTTTCCTCTTGACGAATGGGTTCCTGTGGAATGGTCTCTGTCCCTGGTGGTGGCACCACAGATGCGCTTGGATAACTGGGGGCAAACCTGTCCTCAGCCATTGCATCTGGAACCTTCATTTCAATTTCCCCTTGTCTGGTAAGTATCTGATCTACATGTCTGCGTACTACCCTACCATCACCCAACATGACCTTGTATGATACGGGACCGGTCATTGAGTCTATGAAGCCAGGAATCCACTTGGGTCCATAACTGAAATTCCTGGTAAGGACTGCATCTCCTTCTCCAAAACTTCGGCTCTTGGTTCTTTTGTCATGGTTCTCTTTTTGTTTGTTTTGTCTGTTTTCCATTTTCCTTTTTAGGTCTGAGTGGACAAGGTCAAGAGTGGAGCGTAGTCTACGACCTAATAACATCTCAGCAGGAGAGAGTCCTGTGGTGGATTGAGGTGTTATTCTGTAGCTGAACAGAACCCGTGACACTTTGGCTGCTAAACTCCCTTCTGCACTTTTTTCATCATCTCTTTAAATGTTTGTACGGCTCTCTCCGCAAGTCCATTTGAGGACGGATGATATGGGGCCGCGGTCACCTGCACTATGCCATTTTTTCTCAAGAACTCTTTTTGTCTCTGTACTCACAAAACAAGTGGCATTGTCACTTACCATGATCTCCGGTAGCCCTTGATTACTGAAGCTCCGACGCAGGCAGTCTGTAGTAGTAGTGGCGGAAGTAGAATTTACAGGATAAACAGCCATCCATTTGGAATGTGCATCAATGATTATGAGGAACATCTTCCCCATGAATGGACCCGCATAATCTAAGTGCAATCTTCTCCATGGTTTATCCGGCCACTCCCAGGGGTGGAGAGGAGCCGCTGCTGGTGCCTTCTGGTGTTCCTGACAAGTGCTGCATGTCTTGACTAGATTTTCTATCTCCTCATCTAGCTTTGGCCACCACAAGTAACTCCTAGCCAAGGCTTTCATACGTGAGACCCCAGGATGACACTGATGTAGTTGCTCTAGGATAGACTGTCGTGTTGGCTGTGGAATAATCACTCCCCACAACACGCAACCATCCTGCACACTCAGCTCTGTTTTCCTGACACTGTAGGGTGTGAAGTCAGCCCCTTCCGGATGCTGTGGCCATCCCCTCACCACATATTCTCGAACTCTAGACAGTACTGGATCTTTACCTGTCCATGTTCTTACTTGCTCTGCAGTCACAAGTGCTGTGTCAGTGTCCTCCAACATCAACACTCTGTCCTCTGGAGCTGCACGGATAGGTGTGCCTGGCAGTGGAAGATGGCTCAAGGCATCTGCGTTCCCATGGTACTTGCCCGCCTTGTAGACGATGACATACTCATATGCCCTTAACATCACGGCCCACCTCTGGATCCGGGGTGACACCATCTGTGGAACTGCTTTTATTTCATTGAAAAGAGAGATAAGAGGTTTATGATCGGTGCATATGGTGAACTTCCTGCCATATATGTAATTGTGGAACCTCTGTAACCCAAACATTACTGCTAACCCCCTCTTTGTCTAACTGGAAATAGTTTTTTTCCGCTGGTGTTAGAGTTCGGGACATAAACCCTATTGGTCTTTCAGTTCCATCTTCCATGCAGTGTGAAAGAACTGCCCCCACCCCGTAAGGTGAAGCGTCACAAGAGGGAATGATGTCTTTCTCTGCATTGTAGTGAACCAGCACATCCGACGACAGCATCAGTTTCTTGGACTGTTCGAATGAAACCCCCTGCTCCTCTCCCCACAGCCACTGTGTCTCCTTGCGCAGTAGTTTGTGAAGAGGTGCTAACACAGTTGACAAGTTTGGTAAAAACCTGTTATAATAGTTCAGCAGTCCCAGGTAAGCTTTTAACTCAGCCACATTTGTAGGAGCAGGGGCGTCCTGCAGTGCTTGTACCTTCTCCTTGAGTGGATGGAGCCCGGTGGCGTCCACTCTGTGTCCCAGGAACACTGCCTCATTCCCCAGGAAAGTGCACTTACTCCTCTTGAGCCGGAACCCTGCCCTCTCCAATCTCTGTAGTACCTCTCTGAGTGCTCAGATGCTCCTAGTCGGTTCTTCCCGTCACCAGAATGTCATCCGGATAGATGGAAACATGTGGAATCCCTTGCAGTACACCTTCGATTGTCCTCTGGAAGATAGCTGGACTAGATGAGACACCAAACGGTAAGCAGTTATATGTAAACAAGCCCTTGTGTGTATTTATGGTGACACACTTCTTTGATTCGTCATCCAGTGTAATCTGCAAGTAGGCATGACTCATATTCAACTTTGTGAATTTCTTTCCTCCAGCCAGGTTTGCAAAGAGATCCTCTGTTTTGGGAATAGGATACTGCTCTAGTTTGGACACCCGACTGACTGTCAATTTATAGTCTCCACAGAGTCTTACCGAATTGTCCGGTTTTAAAACCGGTACTATGGGAGCTGCCCATTCCGAACATTTCACTGGCTCCAGTATGTTCTCTCTCAATAGACGGTCAAGCTCGGCCTCTGCCTTTGGCTTCATAGCATAAGGCACAGGTCGTTGTTTAAAAAACCTTGGCGGTGCCTCCTTGTCTACATAAATCTTAGCTGGGGGGCCATTAAATGTGCCAAGTTCCTCCTTGAACACATTCTCATGTTCACTCAACACTTCTTGCAAAGTCAACTGTTTGCCCGCATCTACTTGATGTACTGCTCCCCAGTCTAATTTAAGTTCTTTTATCCAGCCCCGACCTAACAGGTTTGGTCCGGTACCCAATACTATAACTACAGGTAGCTGTTCCACTGTGTCCCTGTGTTGCACAGTTACCTTAGCTGTACCTAATGTCGCTACTCGTTCACCTGTATATGTTTTAAGATGCAGGGAGCAAGGCTTTAACTCTGGAACTTTTGCACGGTTCCACAATTTTGAGTACTCTGCCTTGTTCATTATGGTCACACCGCACCCTGTATCCACTTCAAAGTTCACCTTAGAGTCATTTACTGTCAGTTGCAATGTGATAGGAGCCACTTTTGGAATGTTCTCTAACATGCCATACATTATGAACATGTCCTCTTCTTCCTCAGCTTCCCCGCTGATGTGGTGTGCTCCATGTTTTTTCACTTCTCTCCCTTGGTTTTGCTGTGCTCCCCCTTTTGGTTTGGATTCCTCCACAGGTGATTTCGCCCTGCAAGCTCGTTTTATGTGTCCTTGTTTCCCACACTTGTAGCACTTTTCCTCCAGAAACCGGCATTCACTCGCCAGGTGATCGCCCTTGCATCTATAACATGCCTTCACATGCTCACGTCGTGGTTTCTGACGCATGTTCAACTTGTGCACAACAACCTGACCTGCAACTTGCGTAGCATTAGCCCTGTCTGAACTCTGTATTTCTTTTACATCTCGGTTCGCTGTCTCTATGGCTTGAGCAAGTTCCAATGCTTTTTCATAAGTAAGCCCAGTCTCGGATAATAATCTGCGCTGTATTCGGTCGTCCATTATTCCGCAAACTAGCCTATCTCTCAGCATTTCCTTCAGGTTGTTCCCATAATTGCAATCTTGTGCCAATTTACGCAACACCGCTACATAGTCCATTACACTCTTTTCCTCTTTCCTGTTCCTTGAATTAAACTTGAACCACTGTACAATCTCACTAGGCTTAGGGTTGAAATGTTCTTTTAGCACGGCCACTAATGCAACAAATGATTTGTCTCCAGGCTTTTCAGGACTGAGCAGATTCCTCATCAAACTGTAGGTTTGGCTTCCCACTGAACTAAGCAGAATGGCTTTCCTTTTTCCGACATCATTTATTTCATTTGCTTCGAAAAAATAACCCAACACTTCACAGTATTCCTCCCAAGTTTGTGCTTGAATATCAAAAGCGGAGACCGTTCCTACCATGGCAGCCATGCTCTCTTCCAACTGGTAGCTAACTGCAGCTTGTGATTTTGTTGTTTAAACGTCCTGGCAGACTTCTCTTATTCAGGGTCCTGTTTTACCTCGTCACCAAATGTGATAAATTCCTGTAGTGAGACAAGGAACTCGAAGAGGCGAGGTATGAGGATTAATACGAGTGCTTTATTGAACGACTGCGAGACAACCAGGCAGGCCTGCTTCCAGGCATTGCACCTTTGCTGACCTTAGCAGGAAGCTAACCCCTGACCTTAACAGGAAGCTAACCCCTGACCTTAGCAGCAGCATTGGCTACAGCACCACCTGGTGGATAACCTTAATCATAACATCCCAGATTACTATAGCAGAGCTCTTAAAAAAAAATTTCATGTGATAGGTTACAAGGACATCAATGATCAGGATTATTCACTCTCATTCATACGGAGGTGCTCAAGGTTATTAAGCCAGGGACCTAGATAATGTCTTGAATGCAATTTCAAGAATTTGATTTTTAAACTTGAATGCTGTTATACCCAAGGACTTCAGTTTCAAATTAAAAGATGTAACTGTACTTAACTGTTGTTTTAATTGTCTTTTTCTCCCCTTCCCCCCAATTGCAGTATCCGATCTGCCGGAGGAGTACAGTTTGGTGGATTGTAACCCAACAGTTCCAACGCTGATGGATTTAAAGGCTGTCATTCCCAACCAGCTGTTGTTGGTCTCGCTCTTGGAACACCTCTGCTTCGTTTACGAGCGAAATCCTCAGCGCTCGATGAGCCTGTTCAAGTGTAAGACTCACCAAGTACAGTACTGTAGAGAAATCTAGCTGAGGGACCAGAGCCCAGCGTGCAGGATGGCTCCTGAGTTGAAAAGAAAAGAGGATGGAATATGATGTTTTAAATAGCCTGTAGATTGTAGCAGGAAGAGAAGATCAAGAAAGCTAAGCTGCCCCCCCCCCCCCCCACAGCTCTGACAATGAGTTAGCGTAGGAGGTGGTGTGATAAATGGAGTCAAGATACAAGGAGGAGGAACTAACGTTAATTCTAAATGATGCAATTGTGAAATCTATTTTGTAGTAGGGGGCTTGGTCAATGAAACCACAGGTACTGTAATTGGAATCTCTGTAACCTCCTTCAGCCCTGCAACCCTCCAAGATCTCTGCGGTCCTCCAATTCTGGCCTAGACCCTTTAAGCCAAATGGCCTGTTTGTGAGCCATAAAATTCTATGTAATTTCACAGCATTCAAGCATTTTATTTTAGAAAGAAGCCTTTACACCCAGTATCGATATTTATCTTGATCATTCAAAACTCTACTGTCCATATTCTAACTCGCACCCAGTCCCGTTCACCCATCACCCCTGTGCTCGCTGACCTATTTTGGGATCCAGTCCCACAATGACTTCATTTTGAAATTCTGATTCTTGTGTTCAAATCCATCTATGGCTTCACTCCCTCTCTATCTCTCTAACCTCCTCCAGCCCTACAACCTTCTGAAATCTCTGCGCTTCTCCAATTCTGGCCTCTTGCACATCCACAATTTTCATTGCTCCACAATTGGCGGCCGTGCCTACAGCTGCCTGGGCCCTAAGCACTGGAATTCCCTCCCTAAACCTTGCCGCTTCTCTCTCCTCTAAGATGCTCCTTAAAACCTACCTCTGTGAACAAACCTTTGGTTATTTGCCCTATAATCTCCATATATGGCTCAGTGTCAAATTGTGTTTGATAATCGTTCCTGTGAAGCTCCTTGGAATGTTTTACTACGTTAAAAGTGCCATATAAATGCAAGGTGCTGTTGTTAATGGCTGTTAGCATTACACACTGCACTAAGTTAGGATGTAAATATGACTGTCTGTGTGAAGCTGTTTCTTCAGTCAGTAATTCTGTTTAAACATACCTTCCTTTCTGTCAGCTGTGGCTCAGTGGGTCAGAAGGTTATGGGTTCAAGTTCCACTGCAGAGACTTGAGCACATAATCTAGGCTGACACTCTAGTGCAGTGCTGAGGGAGTACTGCATTGCCAGAGGTGCCATTTCTGGATGAGATGTTAAACCGAGGCCCCGTCTGCTCTCTCAGGTGGATGTAAAAGATCCCATGGCACTATTTTGAAGAAGAGTAGGGGAGTTACCCCTGGTGTCCTGGCCAATATTTATCCCTCAAACAACATCACTAAAAAAAAAATTATTTGGTCATTATCACGTTGTTTGTGGGAGCTTGCTGTGCACAAATTGCCTGCTGCATTTCCTACATTACAACAGTGAACACACTTAAAGTACTTAATTGACTGTAAAGCACTTTGAGATGTCTTGAGATGGTGAAAGCGCTATATAAATGCAAGCCTTCCTTTTTTTTCAGTGCTGTGTCAAAAGCTAGAGGGAATGCACTTGATTTCATCAATCACCTTCAGCGATGAGTTCAGCACCGTGAGGCTGCAACACAATCAGGCCTTTACAAACCTACTACAGGCAGCAAGCAGCAGCTTGTATCGACAGGTGAGTCTGCATTGTCGGATGACATTAGAGAGCTCTACATCTCAGAGGCTTCTGGATCCTTTGAAAGTAAGAACTTGCATTTCTATAGTGCCTTTCATAACCTCAGGACATGTGGAAGTGCTTCACAACCAATGAAGTACTTTTTTGAAGTGTAGTCACTGTTGTAATGTAGGGAAATGCAGCAGCCAATCTTCACTCAGCAAGGTCCCACAATCAGCAATGTGATAATGACCAGAAAGTCTGTTTTTAGTGATGTTGACTGAGGGATAAATATTGGCCAGGACACTAGGGAGAACTCCCCTGTTCTTTGAAATAGTGCCGTGAGATTTTTTACTTCCTGAGAAGGCAGACCTAACCTTAAGCCTAAGCCTGACCCTAAGTTTACCGAGACTAGGTTTAACGTCACACCCTAAACACAGCTCCTCCAACAGTGCAGCCTTCCCTCCGCGCTGCACTGGGAGTGTCAGCCTAGATCATGTATTCAAGTCACTGGAGTGGGACTTGAACCCACGACCTTCCGACAGATTAACTGGTTTGTGGGACATTGCTGTGCACAAATTGGCTGCAGCGTTTACCAGCGACTAAGGTTCAGAAATACTTCATTGGCTGTGAAGCTGACATCAGCTAATTTAGTGCAGGTCATGGATTGAGCCAGTGAGCTTCCTGGTCCACATGGCTGAGTACAACACCTCGTGGTGCATCTACCATGTGGGTGGAAGGGTGGTCTGTGGAAATGAGCACCATATCTCATGGTGTTCCCCACCCCCCACGTAGCATAACATGGTCAGCCTAGCAAATGTCCCATATTTACTTAGACCACACATTTATTTTGGTGGGGTGAGCTAGATTATTGGGTTGAGCCACAACCAGGGGTTGCTGAGATGCTTGGGCAGGTGTCCTTTTTAACTTTTTCCTCTGGATTTCTGTTGTCAGATTCATTTGGGGGGGAGAGGTAGTGGGAAGTTGGGGAGAACCCAGTGAGAGATGGAAAAACTTCCATTGGGACGCCTTCAGCTGAGGGTAGTGTCAGCACAGTTGTTGAGAAGTGGGTTGTTGGCATTGCAGTGAATGAGGTCTGGTTCTAATTTACATTGCATTCCCTTATTTTAGGGACATGCTACCGATGAAGATGTGCCTACCCATGTTTCTAGCAGGTATGTGTTGAATATAGTGGGTACGGTAGCTCAGTGGTTATGTTACTGGACTGTTAATCCAGAGGACATGTGTTCAAATCCCACTGTGGGCAATTTGAGAATCTGAATTCAGTTTTTTTTTTTAAATTCTGGAAATAAAAAGCTGGTATCAGTAGAATTGACCATGAAGCAGTCGGATTGTCGTTAAAAACCCAACTGGTTCACTAACGTCATTTTAGGGAAGGAAACCTGCCGTCCTTACCCAGTCTGGGCCTATATGTTACTCCAGTCGCAGACCAACGTGGTTCACTCTTAACGGCCCTCTGAAGTGACCTAGCAAGACACTGTTGTACCCAAACTTTCTTGGTGTGATTAGGGATGGGCAATAAATGCTGGCCTTGCCAAGAATAAAATGAAAAAAAATGTGGTTAAGCAACATTACTGAAGGTCTAAGAATGTGTTACCTAGAACACTGTAAATTGAAGTGGTGCTTTTTGATACTTGCTCAGAACAAAGGAAACGCTGTTCCAGGGACAGACATCTCGGTACCTGAATGAATTTGAAAAGATCGAGAGACTGGGAAAAGGCAGTTATGGAAAAGTGTATAAGGTGTGTGGCAAAATCTTTCATTTCTGATTTCTAGATGGTCGAAGTAAAGGTGGTATATTTGTCGATCAGGGAAAATAATGCATGGAGCTAGAGAAACAGTAAGAGATATGGGACCCCTTCCTGTGTGCTATCCTTCCATTTACCTACAAGCATTATAAAGCTCATCTATTGTAACAAGGGTTGTGAATCTTTGGAATTTTATACCTCAGAGAGCTGTGGATGCTCAGTCGTTGAGTATATTCAAGACAGAGGCCGATAGATTTTTGGATACGAAGAGAACCAAGGGATATGAAAGTGTGTGATGGTGGAGTTGAGGTAGAAGATCAGCCATGATCTTATTGAACGGCGCAGTGGGCTCAAAGGGCCAGATGGCCTACTCCTGCTGCTATTTCTTGTGTTCTTCTTATGAGCCTGAAGGTACAGAGCATCGCATGATGGCAGTTTTTTTCCAGTAGCAGATTACTAGGAAAAAAGTTTAGACCTCATACATCAGAACTGAAGTAAGTCATTCAGCCCCTCGAGCCTGTTCCACCATTCAATTAGATCACGGCTGATCTGTATCTTAACTCCATCTACCCGCCTTGGTTCCGTAACCCTTAATACCCTTGCCTAACAAATATCAAATCTCAGCTTTGAAATTTTCAATTGACCCCCAGCCTCAACAGCTTTTTGAGGGAGGGAGTTCCAGATTTCTACTACCCTTTGTGTGAAGAAGTGCTTCCTGACATCACCCCTGAACGGCCTAGCTCTAATTTTATGGTTATGTCAGTTAATCTTACATTATTCTACTTGTACATTGATGGCATTCGTTACCTTGAGCCATTAGCCTGTTTAAAATAAATGGGTAATGCCTTCATAAAGAAAGCGTACACAGGAATACAGTATGAGTGCATTAAACTTCACCAATTGGAATTTCTACCCTTGTATTTATATTTATTCCAGGTCAGGAATAAATTGGATCGACAGTTCTATGCCATGAAGAAGATTCTCATGAAGAAAGTTACAAGACACGACTACATGAAGGTACTCAGTTAATAGCAACAGATGGTGGTGCTGATTTTTTTTATTATTCGTTCTGGGATGTGGGCATCGCTGGCAAGGCCAGCATTTATTGCCCATCCCTAATTGCCGTTGAGAAGGTATTGGTGAGCCGCCTTCTTGAACCTCTGCAGTCCATGTGGTGAAGGTACACCCACAGTGCCGTCAGGGAGGGAGTTCCAGGATTTTGATCCCACAACAATGAAGGAACGACAATATATATCCAAGTCAGGATGGTGTGTAACTTGAAGGGGAACTTGGAGGTGGTGGTGTTCCCATGAGGCACTCACCACAGAATACCCAGCCTCTGACCCGCTCTTGTTACCACCGTATTTATATGGCTGGTCCAGTTAAGTTTCTGGTCAGTGGTGACCCCCAGGATGTTGTTGGGGGATTCGGCGATGGTAATGCTATTGAATATCAAGAGGCGATGGTTAGACACTCACTTGTTGGAGATAGTCATTGCCTGGCACTTGCGTGGCGCGAATGTTACTTGCCACTTATCAGCCTAAGCCTGAATGTTGTCCAGGTCTTGCTGCATGCGGGCATGGACTGCTTCATTATCTGAGGAGTTGCGAATGGAACTGAATACTGCAGTCATCAGTGAACATCCCCACTTCTAACCTTATGATGGAGGGAAAGTCATTGATGAAGCAGCTGAAGATGGTTGGGCCTAGGACACTGCCCTGAGGAACTCCTGCAGCAATGTCCTGGGGCTGAGATGATTGACCACCAACAATCTCAACCATCTTCATTGAGAACAAGGAGAGAGGTTAAGAGACATTCCTTTACACAGAGGGTTGTTGGAGCGTGGAATGCTTTGCCCCAGGGAGTGGTTGAAGCAGAGACCATTGCGTCTTTTAACAAAGAATTGGATAAATATTTGAAGTAGAGGAAGATACAGGACTACGGGCGGGAGAGAGAGAGCAGGGCAGTGGGATTAGTTTTGGATGGCTCTAGCAACGAGCTGGCACAGGCCAAATAGCCTCCTCCTGTGCTGTATATGGCGTGGGACCAAGCCGCACGGACTCAGTTTGTGCTGCCGTAGTGGTTCCAACTGGAAAGGCAGTGGGGGTTTTAAAATTCCCCTCAGTGCCCTTGGGCTTAGGAAAGGGTGCTGGGGAGGGTGGAAATCACCTCATTCATGATCACTGTGCAGAATCCTACTGAAGGTGTGTCGACATAAGGACAGGACTTGACTGTGGTGAACTTGCTCAGGGTAGGGTACTGACGTCTGGTGCCCACGGAATTGTAACTCTGTGAGGGTCAGCACTTTGATCAGAGGGGTACAATCTGGGGATATTGTTTCTGAAAATCATAGGAACAGGAGGAGGCCATTCAGCCCCTCGAGTCTGTTCTGCCATTCAGTTAGATCTTGGCCGATCATTTGTAAGAATCCTGGGTTTAGAGGCATAACTGGAACCTTTTCTGTTTTTTATTTCAGGTCCTAAGAGAAGTTAAAGTTCTGGCTGGCCTTCAGCATCCCAACGTTGTTGGCTATCACACTGCCTGGATGGAGCATGTACAGCCACTACCTGCGAAAAGTACAGTTAAACCTTGAATCTCTATAGAAACCAATACAAGTAGACACCCCAACCTTCTTTCATAATCGCATGTTAACCATTTGTCCTCTGTTTGCGCCGTTTAGGTAACCGAATGCCTCGTGGTAATTTATGTGCGTTAAAGGGTCCCTCTAGTCAGGAAGGTGGCAGGTAAGAATTTCTTTACTGAAACTAGTTGTGCAGATGCTGAAGAAGGAAAGAAACATTACATGGGTAGACTGGAGAAGCTGAGATTGTTCTCCTTAGGTTAACAGGAGATTTAATAGAGGTGCTCAAAATTATGAGGGGTTATGATAGAGTAGATAGGGAGAAACTGTTTCCACTGGCAGGAGGGTCGGTAACCAGAGGACACAGATTTAAGATAATTGGCAAAAAAGCCAGGGCCGGGGAGCTGTGTGTTTTTTTACGCAGCGAGTTGTTAAGATCTGGAGTGCCTGACAGGGTGGTGGAAACAGATTCAATGATAACTTTCAACAGGGAATTGGATAAATACTTGAAAAGGAAAACAATTGCAGGATTGTGGGGAAAGAGCAGGGGAGTAGGACTAATCAGATAGCTCTTTCAAAGAGCCGGCACAGGCATGATGGGTTGAATGGCCTCCTTCGTTGTTGCATGATTCTATAAGTAATGTTCAATTCAATTCGGTGACCTGGTGTGGGGAGGAAATTAGCCACAATTTCTGTTGCTGATCATTTCCCACTGCTAGAGAGTGCAGCTGAGTGGATACCAAGTAAGGACAGGATTGTATTTGGCTACAATTCCCTCCACAGTTGAATAGCTGGATGACTGGCACCATTTGAGCTCATGTTAAAGAACAAATGAACTTGCATTTATATAATAGTAAAATACTGCGGATGTTGGAAATCCGAAATAACAACAGAAAATGCTGGAAAAACTCAGCAGGTCAGGCAACATCCGTGGAGAGAAATTTGAGTTGACGTTTTGGGTCGAACCCTTCTTCTTTTGACATAGGATAATAATAATAACCATTTTAGTGATGTTGGTTGAGTGATAAACATTGGCAAGGACACGAGGGAGAACACGCCTGCTTTTCAAAATAGCGCCATGGGATCTTTTACGTCCACCTGAGAGGACAGACGGGGCCTCGGTTTAACATCTCACCTGAAAGACGGCACCTCCGACAGTGCAGCACTCCCTCAGCACTGCTCTGGAGTGGGACTTGAACCTGCAATCTTCTGACTCAGAGACGAGCATGCTACCCACTGAGCCACGGCTAACAGTGTCCCAGGACACCCCAAAGCACTTTATAGCTAATGAAGTACTTTTGAAGTGCAGTCACTGTGGTAATGTAGGAATTGTGAGACATAGGGAAAAAATATGGGGGTAGGAGACAACAACCCAGAGCTTCAATCTGGAGGATTTATGGTCCAGATGCACTTTAGTGCTTTTGGAAGCATCTGTATAACTTTTTTCTTGTAGTTAAGGTTATTTTTATACATTTGATAGTTTAAAACTTGTAGAACTAATGTATCAAATTGTATTCTACAGAGACCCTTCTGTCCAGAACACGCAAACCAGTGGCTCAAGTATCATTTTTGCGGACCCTAGTTGTGTTGAGAGAGTGGGAGAGACTTTGTCAGGGAGCAAACTGGTTGAGGAAGAGATGTGCACGAGCATTTCAAAGGAAAATGGCAATCGAATTTCCTTGTACAATGAAGACTATGGAGCGAACCTTCTAAATAATGGTAGACGTCAATCACCAGCCTTACTCCCGGGAGTGAAGAGTCTCAAGGTGAACTCTTCACATTTTTATTTGAAGAATGTGTCTGTACACAGTGGCACAGATGCAAGCTCTGAGCTACAGTTGTCCCGTGTGGAAAGGAACAAATTGGACCCATTGGATGAAGCATTGGAGTCGGAGACACAAGATCCCAAGAGGGATGAAGAAAGAGTAACTGGTGCTATAGAGGAGCTTTCAGGTTCGTCTGTCTACCTAAGCAGTAGTTCAAGTCCAGAGGATTGCTCGTCATTCACAGATGTAGACTCTGAGTCCAAGGTGAGGAAGCAGCAGCTGCTGCTTTAGAATTCTTTTGAAATTCAACATAAGGAATATGTGCTGGGGATAGGAATGCTTTTCCCATTCCATAGCAGCCAGTGCCAGCATCAAAAACACTCACGTTGGATACAGAGTAAAGCTTCCTCTACATTGTCCCATCAAACATTCTAAGGGCAGGTACAGCATGGGTTAGATACAGAGTAAAACTCCCTCTACACTGCCCCATCAAACACTCCCAGGGCAGGTACAGCACGGGTTAGATACAGAGTAAAGCTCCCTCTACACTGTCCCATCAAACACTCCCAGGGCAGGTACAGCACAGGTTAGATACAGAGTAAAACTCCCTCTACACTGCCCCATCAAACACTCCCAGGGCAGGTACAGCACGGGTTAGATACAGAGTAAAGCTCCCTCTACACTGTCCCATCAAACACTCCCAGGGCAGGTACAGCACAGGTTAGATACAGAGTAAAGCTCCCTCTACACTGCCCCATCAAACACTCCCAGGGCAGGTACAGCACGGGTTAGATACAGAGTAAAGCTCCCTCTACACTGCCCCATCAAACACTCCCAGGGCAGGTACAGCACGGGTTAGATACAGAGTAAAGCTCCCCCTACATTGTCCAATCAAACATTCTAAGGGCAGGTACAGCACAGGCTAGATACGGAGTAAAGCTCCCTGTTGCTTTTCCATGGGACGTAGCCCCATCTTTAAAGGAGTGTCCCTCCTGTATCAATGTATCATTTCTATTTTTCTCACAAACTATCGAAGTGGAATTGACTATTAATGCTCAGATAAGGCCACTTTTATGCCATGGACCTCAAGCCCACTGGGAACTCGGTTGAGATTATCCAAACTCGCTTCAATGGGAAGCTTACAGCCAGCAGAAAGAGGAGACCTTCAACAGCTCATCAGGGAGGGAGAAAGTTACCTGGACCTTTTGCTCCAGGAGGCAGCCACACCCCTTAGATTAAATACTTTAGAATTGACACGTGGTCAGGGACAGGAGGGTGAGACTGCGAGTGAGGCAGGTACAGGGATCCAGGAGGTAGTATTGCAGGAGCCTCAGTCCCTGCACTTGTCCAATAGATTCAAGATTCTTGCAATCTTTGTGGACCAGTACGGGGACTGCGGGGAGGACGAGCAAACTGACCACGGCACCGTGGTACAGGAAGCCGTTCAAGAGTAAAAAGGAAGGTGGTTGTAGCAGGTGACAGTATAGTTAGGGGGATAGACACTGTTCTCTGCAGCCAGGAGCGTGACTCCTGAAGGCTATGTTGCCTACCTAGTGCCAGGGCAAAGGACATCTCCTCCGGGCTGGAGAAGAACTTGGAGTAGGAGGGGGAGGATCCAGTTGTTGTGGTCCACGTAGGTACCAACGAAATAGGTAGGACAAAGAAAGAGGTTCTGCTGAGAGAGTTTGAGCAGCTAGGGACTAAATTAAAAGGCGGAACCACAAAGGTCATAATCTCTGGATTATTACCGGAGCCACGAGCAAATTGGCATAGGGTCAATATGATCAGGGAGATGAATGAGTGGCACAAAGATTGGTGTGGGAGAAGTGGGTTTCGATTTGTGGGGCACTGGCACCAGTACTGGGGAAAGAGAGAGCTGTTCCGTTGGGACGGACTACACCTGAACCATGCTGGGACCAGAGTTCCAGCGAATCGAATAACTAGGGAGGTAGATAGAGCTTTAAACTAAATAAGCGGGGGGAGGGTCCTGGTGTAGAATGCTAAAGAAAAAAGACAAGGAAGCAGTGCAGGAAAGTGATAAGGATAACCAGATTGTGTCAGGAAGGGACAGAGCGTACAAACAAATAGGGTCCGGGTAAGAAAAATGGTAATAAGACAAATAGGGCCATAATACAAAAAAAAATGTTAAGATGTCTAAAAAATGTTAAAAAGACAAATCTAAAGGCACTGTATCTGAATGCACGGGGCATTCATAATAAGGTAGACGAATTAACAGCACAAATAGATGTAAACGGATACGATATAATTGCGATTACGGAGACATGGCTGCAGGGTAACCAAGGTTGGGAGCTGAATATCCAAGGATATTTGATATTTAGGAAGGACAGGCAAAAGGGAGGTGGAGTGGCCTTGTTAGTAAAGGATGAAATCAGAGCAATAGTGAGAAAGGATATTGGCTCAGAAAATCAAGATGTAGAATCAGCCTGGGTGGAGCTAAGAAGCACCAAGGGGCAGAAAACATTGGTGGGAGTTGTCTATATGCCTCCAAAACAGTTAGTATTAGTAATGTAGTGGATGGCATCAAACAGGAAATTAGAAATGCATGTAACAAGGGTACTACAGTAATCTTGGGTGACTTTAATCTACATCTAGACTGGCCAAACCAAATTAGCAATAATACTGTGGAGGATGAATTCCTGGAGTGTGTGTACGAGATGGTTTTTTAGACCAGTATGTTGAGGAGCCAACTAGGGAACAGGCTATCCTAGATTGGGTATTGTGCAATGAGAAGGGGTTAATTAATAATCTTGTTGTGCGGGGTCCTTTAGGGAAGAGTGACCATAACATGATAGAATTCTTCATTTAAAATGGAAAGTGAAGAAGTCCAATCCGAAACTAGGGTCCTAAATCTAAACAAAGGAAACTATGAAGGTATGAGGAGTGAGTTGGCTATGATAGATTGGAGAGCTTCATTAAAAGGAATGACAGTGGATAGGCAATGACTAACATTTAAGGAACGAATGCATGAATTGCAACAGTTATACATTCCTTTCTGGCGCAAAAACACAAAAGGAAAAGCAGCCCAACCATGGCTAACAAAAGAAATTAAGGATAGTATTAGATCCAAAGAGGAGTCATATAAAGTAGCCAGAAAAAGTAGCAAGCCTGAGGATTGGGAGCAGTTTAGAGTTCAGCAAAAAAGGACCAAGAGATTGATTGAGAGGGGAAAAATAGAGTATGAGAGTAAACTTGCAAGGAACATAAAAGCAGATTGTAAAAGCTTCTAGTATGTAAAAAGAAAAAGATTAGTGAAGACAAATGCAGGTCCCTTACAGTCAGAAACGGGAGAATTTATAATGGGGAACAAGGAAATGGCAGAGCAGTTAAAAAATACTTTGGTTCTGTCTTCACGGAAGAGGACACAAATAACTTCCCAGAAATGCTAGGGAACCAAGGGTCTAGTGAGAAGGAGGAATTAAAGGAAATTAGTATTAGTAAAAAAAATAGTGCTGGAGAAATGAATAAATCCCCAGGGCCTGATAATCTGCATCCCAGAGTACTAAAAGATGTAGCCGTGGAAATAGTGGATGCATTGGTTGTCATCTTCCAAAATTCTATAGATTATGGAACAGTTCCTGCAGATTGGAGGGTGGCAAATGTAACCCCACTATTTAAAAAAGGAGAGAGAGAAAACAGGGAACTACAGGTTAGCCTAACATCAGTAGCAGAGAAAATGCTAGAGTCTACTATTAAGGATGTGATAACAGGACACTTAGAAAATATCAACGGGATTAGACAAAGTCAACATGGATTTATGAAAGGGAAATCGTGTTTGACAAACCTACTGGAGTTTTTTGAGGATGTAACTGGTAGAATAGATAAGGGAGAACCAGTGGATGTGGTGTATTTGGATTTTCCAAGAAGGCCTTTGATAAAGTCCCACATAAAAGGTAAGTGTGCAAAATTAAAGCACATGCGTTTGGGGGTAATATACTGGCATGAATTGAAAATTGGTTAACAGACAGGAAACAGAGAATAGGAATAAATGGGTCTTTTTCAGGGTGGTAGGCGGTGGCTAGTGGGGTACTGCAGGGATCAGTGCTTGGGCCCCAGCTATTCACAATATATATGTCAATGGTTTGGATGAGGGAACCAAATGTAATATTTCCAAGTTTGCTGACGACACGAAACTAGGTGGGATTGTGAGTTGTGAGGAGGATGCAAAGAGGCTTCAAGGTGATTTAGACAAGGTGAGTGAGTGGGCAGATGCAGTATAATGTGGATAAATGTGAAGTTATCCACTTCAGTAGGAAAAACATTATTTAAATGGTGCTAGATTGGGAAATGCTGATGTACAAAGGGACCTGGGTGTCCTTGTACACCAGTCACTGAAAGCAAACATGCTGGTGCAGCAAGCAGATAGGAAGGCAAATGGTATGTATGTTGGCCTTCATTGCAAGAGGATTTGAGTACAGGAGCAAGGATGTCTTACTACAGTTGTACAGGGCCTTGGTGAGACCACACCTGGAGTACTGTGTGCAGTTTTGGTCTCCTTACCTAAGAAAGGATATACTTGCCATAGAGGGAGTGCAGCAAAGGTTCACCAGACTGATTCCTGGGATGGCAGGACTGTCGTATGAGGAGAGATTGGGTCGACTAGGCCTGTATTCACTAGAGCTTAGAAGAATGAGAGGGGATCTCATTGAAACATATAAAATTCTGACAGGGCTAGACAGACTGGATGCAGGGAGGGAGGATGTTTCCCCTGGCTGGGGTTCTAGAACGAGGGGTCACAGTCTCAGGATATGGGGTAGGACACTTATGACTGAGATGAGACATTTCTTCATTCAGAGGGTGGTGAACCTGTGGAATTCTCTACCCCAGAAGGCTGTGGAGGCCAAGTCACTGAATATATTTAAGAAGGAGATAGATAGATTTCTAGAAACAAATGGCATCAAGGGGTATGGGGAGAGAGCGGGAATATGGTATTGAGATAGAGGATCAGCCATGATCATATTGAATGGCAGAGCAGGCTCGAAGGGCTGAATGGCCTAATCCTGCTCCTATTTTTCTGTGTTGGGTTCAAACCCAAGCCCCGCAGTTGAATGAACCCACTGCACCAAACAACCCCCGAGTTGGGCCGAATCTTTATCATTCCTTAAGTTCTTGGCACTAGTGGTTTTACCAAAGCAATGCGAATGTCAAAGCTTTTCAGTTTAATGGACATCCATCAGTTAGTCTGTTGTGGCATTTTGTAACTTATACTTTACTAAGTTAAATGATCATGAAACATAGAAGATAGGAGCAGGAGTAGGCCATTCGGCCCCTCAAGCCTGCTCCGCCATTCAATGAGATCATGGCTGATCATCCAAATTCAGTACCCTGTTCCTGCCTTCTCTCCATATCCCTTGATCCCTTTAGCCTTAAGAAATATATCCAACTCCTACTTGAGTATATTTAATGAATTGGCCTCGACTGCCTTCTTTGGCAGAGAATTCCACAGGTTCACCACTCTCTGGGTGAAGAAATTCCTCCTCATCTCTGTCCTAAATGGCTTACTCCTTATCCTTAGACTGTGACCCCTGGTTCTGGACTCCCCGACCATCGGGAACATCCTTCCAGCATCTAGTCTGTCTAGTCCTGTTAGAATTTTATAAGTTTCGATGAGATCCCCTCTCATTCTTCTAAACTCCAGCGAGTACAAGCCCAATCGACCCAATCTCTCCTCATATGTCATTCCTGCCATCCCAGGTAGCAGTCTGGTGAATCTTGGCAAGAACATCCTTCCTCAGATAAGGCGACCAAAACTGCACACAATACTCAAGATGTGGTCTCACCAAGGCCCTGTACAACTGCAGCAAGACATCCTTGTTCCTGTACTCAAACCCTCTCGCTACGAAGGCCAACATACCATTTGCCTTCTTAACCGCCTGCTGCACCTGCATGCTTACTTTCAGCGACTGGTGCACAAGGACGGCCAGGTCTCGTTGCACTTCCCCTTCTCCCAATCTATTGCCATTCAGATAATAATCTGCCTTCCTGTTTTTGACACCAAAGTGGATAACCTCGCATTTATCCACGTTATATTGCATCTGCTATGCTTCTGCCCAATCGCCCAACCTGTCCAAATCATACTGGAGTTTCTCGGCATCCTCCTCACAGCACACACGCCCACCCAGCTTTGTGTCGTCTGCAAACTTGGAGATATTACATCTAGTTCCCTCGTCCAGATCATTAATATATATTGTGAATAGCTGGGGTCCAAGGATCGATCCCTGCGGTACCCCACTAGTCACTGCCTGCCACTCGGAAAAAGACCCGTTTATTCCAACTCTTTCTGTCTGCCAACCAGTTCTCTATCCAAGTCAATACCTTGCCCCCAATCCCATGTGCCTTAATTTTACACGCTAATCTCTTATGCGGGATCTTATCAAAAGCCTTTTGAAAATCCAAATACACCACATTCACTGGTTCTCCCTTATCTATTTTACCAGTTACATCCTCAAAAAATTCCAGTAGATTAGTCAAGCACGATTTACCTTTTGTAAAGCCATGTTGACTTTGTCCAATCCGGTCACTTTTTTCCAAGTGCTCTGCTATTACATCCTTTATAATGGACTCTAGCATTTTCCCCACTACCGATGTCAGGCCTACCGGTCTGTAATTCCCCGTTTTCTCTCTACCACCCTTTTTGAACAGTGGGTTAACATTAGCTACCCGCCAATCCATGGGTACTGTTCCAGAGTCTATCGAATTTTGGAAGATCACCAGCAATGCATCTACTATTTCTCGGGCCACTTCCTTAAGTACCCTAGGATGTAGATTACCAGGCCCTGGGGATTTATCGGCCATCAAGCCCATCAATTTCCCTAACACCATTTCCCTACAAATACTGATTTTTATCAGTTCCTCCCTTTCATTAGACCCTATGTTCCCCGACACCTTTGGGAGGTTATTTGTGTCCTCCTTTGTGAAGACAGAACCAAAGTATGTATTTAATTGGTCTGCCATTTCTTTGTTCCCCATTATAAATTCACCTGATTCTGACTGCAAGGGACCTACGCTTGACTTCACCAATCGTTTTCTCTTCACATATCTACAAAAGCTTTTACAGTCAGTTTTTATGTTCCCTGCAAGCTTAATCTCATACTCTTATTTTCCCCCTCTTAATTAATTCCTTTGTCCTCCTTTGTTGGATCCTAAACTGCTCCCAATCCTCAGGTTTACTGCTTTTTCTGGCCAATTTATATGTCTTCTCCTTGGATCTAATTTCCCTTGTTAGCCACGGTTGAGTCACCTTTTTTGTTTTATTTTTATGCCAAACTGGGATGAACAAATTCTGTAGTTCATCCATGCGATCTTTGAATGTTTGCCATTGCCCATCCACCGTCAACCCTTTGAGTGACATTCCCCAATCAATCCTACCCAACTCGCACCTCATACCATCGTAGTCTCCTTTATTTAAATTCAGGACCCTGGTCTCTGAGTCAACTATTTCACTCTCCATCTTAATGAAGAATTGTATCATATTATGATCGCTCCGACCCAAGGGGCCTCGTACAACAAGATTGCTAATTACTCCTTTCTCATTACATAATACTCAGTCTAAGATGGCCTGATCTCTAGTTGGTTCCTCGACATATTGGTCCAGGAAACCATCCCGTATACACTCCAGGAATTCCTCCTCCACAGTATTGTTACTAATTTGGTTAGCCCAATCTATATGTAGATTAAAGTCACCCATGATAACTGCTGTGCCCTTATATGAGTCCTAATGGTGAAAGCTGAGTTTTGTAAAATGTTGAATTTGAAATCTATTAACGATTTTTTAAATCTGATTGTCGTCTCACATGTTGCACCTCAGGAAGGGTATATTGGCCGTAAATGGGGTGCACCACAGATTCACCAGAATGATACCGAGACTAAAAGTGTTAAATTATGAGGGCAGTTTGCAGAGACTAGGCTTGTATTCCCTTGAGAAAAGATCAAGGGTTGATCTAATTGAGATGTTTAAGATAATTAAAGGAATTGATGGGGTAGATAGAAACTATTTCCTCTGGTGGGGGAGTCCAGAACAAGGGGGCATAACCTTAAAATGAGAGCTAGGCTGTTCAGGGGTGATGTCAGGAAGCGCTTCTTCACACAAAGGGTTAAGAAATCTGGAACCCCCCCCCCCCCCCCCCCCCCTCAAAAAAAGTTGTTGAGTCTGGGGTCAATTGAAAATTTCAATACCGAGATTGATCGGATACCGATCAGCCATTATCTAATTGAATGTTGGAACAGGCTCGAGGGGCTAAATGGCCTCCTCCTGTTCCTATGTAGCATCACTGCCGCCATTTTGTTGTTGACAATCTGATTCGCGTCACGTGACTGCTGGGGACAGGGCGAAACAAATACAAGTGTCTATTTTCTTCAACTTATTATTAGTGGGGACCTCTTAAAGGGGCACGCACTTGTTGTCCAGTGATACTGGGGGAATCCTTTTGAAACAATCTGATTAAAATAGGCAAAACCATGTCCTGTTGGACAATCCTGGAGCATTTTGGCATGTCTGTGTGTTAGTGTGTCTTGAGCATAAAAATCTAGGCTGACACTCCAGTGCAGTGCTGAGGGAGTGCTGCACTGTCGGAGGTGCTGCCTTTCGGATGAGACGTTAAACCGAGGCCCCGTCTACTCTCTCAGGTGGACGTAAAGATCCCATGGCACTATTTCGAAGAAGAGCAGGAGAGTTCTCCCCGGTGTTCTGTCCAATATTTATCCCTCAACCAACATCACTAAAACAGATTATTTGGTCATATTGCTGTTTGTGGGAGCTTTCTGTGTGCAATCTGGCTGCCGCGTTTCCTGCATTACAACAGTGACTACTCTTCAAAATTACTTCATTGGCTGTAAAGCGCTTTGGGATGTTCTGAAGTTGTGAAAGGCACTGTATAAATGCAAGACTTTCTTGCTTATTTCTTAGATCCATTTCCACCTCATGCTATATATACAAATGCAGTTGTGCGAGGGGTCGCTTCAGGATTGGATTTTGGAAAGGAATACCAGCCCGAGAGGGGGTCCGTCACTTATCTGTGAGTTGTTTAATTCTTAATCATCTCTCATGCATCTTATTAAATATTCCATTTACTTGGTTCTAACTCTCCTATTTGATACAAAATAAGTCTTTATATTTTTTTTAAAAACTCATTAAAATTGTAAAATTCAATTTTCAACTTTTTGGTATCCTTCAGGTCCGTTTGGTTTGGTGGAGTCTGACTGCACCGCTCACATATTCCGTCAGCTGCTCGAGGGAGTGCACTTCATCCACTCCAAGGCCGTCATGCATAGAGATTTGAAGGTGAGTCTGTGTCACAGCGCTCAGTGCAAGACTTTACCGAATCACAGAAGGAGGCCGTTTGGCCCATCGAGCCTATGCTAGCTCTTTGAAAGAGCTCTCCAATTAGTCCCACTCCCCTGCTCCCCATAGCCCAGCAAATTTTTCCTTTTCAAGTATTTATCCAATTCCCTTTTGAAAGTTACTATTGAATCTGCTTCCACTGTCCTTTCAGGCAGAGTATTCCAGATCACAACTACATCTCCCCCCTGGCTTTTTTGGCAATTATCTTAAATCTGTGTCCTCTGGTTACCGACCCTCCCGCCAATGGAAACTGTTTCTCCTTATTTATTCCAACAAAACCCTTCATAACACCTCTTGCTAAAACTCCCCTTAACCTCCTCTGCTCTAAGGAGAACAATCCCAGCTTCTCCAGTCTAATCAGATGATGGAGGTGGCCCTGTATTAAATTTCACACAAATACTCTGTCCTTTCATTATGCACTCGGCAATCTCAAGTAATACCATGGACCTTTTATTCCTCAGTTAGTGTTTCTAGAGCTCCCCCTCACCCCCTTTGTTCTTATAGCGATGAAAAGAACCAGTCAGATATCAATGTTTTATTTTTATTTTTGGTAAAAAAAGAACCTTGTGTTTCATTTAAGCAGTGGCTGATTTGAGAAAGTATTTAGATTTAGTTCACAAGATCTTGAAATCTAGTCAAAAGCAAGGAGGGAAGAAAGGACACAGCAGTGCCGTTCTCAGTTAGACCTGAGGTTTTTGATGACAGCAAAGTGGCAAAAATTCTGTAACCTTTCAGTAAGAAGGCTAGCATATCAAATGATTCACAGACTAGGCGGGTCTAGTTGTAAATGGAAGGATATTTTCGAAACTCTTGTATTTTCTTACGACTAATCAAATTGAGAGAGTTAAACCAGTACCCACCGAGTGACGGTAGAAGTTACTTGGGCTCCAGAAAAGATACCCATCGGTGCATCTAAAATAAATAAACACCCGTCGGTAAAATCTGCATCCGCTCAGAGGTGCATGTGGAGCAGGCTGTTGTTCAGCTCCACTTGACCCTCGCACTCCGGCCGCTCTTTCGGCTTGACCGTGATCTCCGCCAGCCTGTCTGCGTAGTCCTGGTAACCGTACACAAACTGCCAGACCAAGGTGGGCAGGATCTGCTTGAGGCGTTGGCTGTGCCGGTGGCCGTAAACCTTCCTGACCGCCACCCGGCAGAGGTCCCGGAGCGCCGGAGGCTCCCGGCTCAGGGCCAGCAAGAACTCCCGGTGCCGGCGGAACTCTGGGACCAGTAGCCCACTGGGCAGCACCCCCCCGGCGCCGGCGATCCGCGGAGGGCAGGATAGGCTGAGCAGCATGGCCAGCAGACGGCCGCACCGGAGGTTGGGCCGGCGCTCCAGGAAGAGGGAGAGGGCCGACTCGCCCAGCTCCGTCTGCAGGCCGAGGTCGGCATCGTGCTCCAGCAGCAGCTCGACGATCTCCTCCCGCCCCCCGAAGCAGGCCTCGTGCGCTGCTGTCCTCCCCCGCCAGTCCCGGGCATCCACGGCGGCGCCTGCTGCCAACAGCGCCCGCACGCAGCCCAGGCCGGCCCCCAGCCGCTGCCCGCCCTTGCCAGAGGCGGCGCAGACGGCCAGCTGGAGCGGGGTGCCTCCGCTGCCCGCCACCTGGCTGTCCACCCGTGCCCCCCGGCCCAGTAGCTCCTCCGTCATGCGGCGGTCCAGCACCCCACTGGCCATGTGCAGTGGGGTCATGCCATGCTGGTCGCGCGCCTCCAGGTCAGCGCCGTGCCGCGCCAGGATGGCCACCGCCGGCCAGGCCCCATGCTGCACGGCCAGGTGCAGCGGCGTGTCCTGGCCCCCGCCATCGATGGCTGCGTTGACCCGCACCCCGTGCTGGCACAGCAGCAAGAGGCAGAACTCTGCTCGGCTCTGCATGGCCGCCATGGCTTTCTCGAACTTGGTCTTAGGTACGATCCAGTCTCGGACTATGTTGGGCCAGTGCATGATGATAAGATGCAGTGCTGTTCGGCCTCTGGCATCCCTAAGGCAAAGAAAGAGAAACAAAATCCATAAGAATTTTTAAAAGAAAGGACTAGCATTTATATAGCGCCTTTGACAACCTCAACAACAACAACTTGTATTTCTATAGCAGCTTTAAATGAGTAAAATGTCCCAAGGTGCTGCACAGGAGTATTTTAAGACAAAAAAATTGACACTGATCCACATAAGGAGAAATTAGGGCAGGTGACCAAAAGCTTGATCAAAGAGGTAGGTTTTAAGGAGCGTCTTAAAGGAGGAAAGAGAGGTAGCGAGGTGGAGAGGTTTAGGGAGGGAATTCCAGCGCTTAGGACCTAGGCAACAGAAGGCACGGCCACCAATGGCTGAGCAATTATAATCAGGGATCCTCAAGAGGGCAACATTAGAGGAGCGCAGATATCTCGGGGTGGGGGGTTGTGGGGCTGGAGGAAGGGGCGAGGCCATGGAGGGATTTGAAAACAAGGATGAGAATTTTGAAATCGAGGTGCTGCTTAACCGGGAGCCAATGATAGGCGAACCGGACTTGGTGCAAGTTAGGACACGGGCAGCCGAGTTTTGGATGATTGCAAGTTTACGTAGGGTAGAATGTGGGAGGCCAGCCAGGAGTGCGTTGGAATAGTCAAGTCTAGAGATAACAAAGGCATGGATGAGGGTTTCAGCAGTGGATGAGCTGAGGCAAGGGCGGAGACGGGCGATGTTACAGAGGTGGAAGTAGGCGGTCTTTGTTATGCTGCGGATGTGTGGTCGGAAGCTCATTTCAGGGTCAAATATGACACCAAGGTTGTGAACAGTGTGGTTCAGCCTCAGTCAGATGTTAGGGAGAGGGATGGAGTCAGTGGCGAGGAAACAGAGTTTGTGGCACGGACCAAAACAATGGCTTCGGTCATCCCAATATTTAATTGGGAGAACATTTTTGCTCATCCAGAACTGTATGTCGGACAAGCAGTCTGACAATTTAGACACTGTGGAGACGTCCCAAAGTGCTTTACAGCCAATTAAGTATGACCTGTAGGGGGTGGCGCGTGTGCCCAGTCAGTTATGCCCCTGACTGTCTGTGAGTGGTTCGAATCGCTCCCACGCCCCTGGGTTCTAGACACCGGACTTAGGTACAGGCGGCGATACAGAAAACTCAAGTAGACCGGTGGTTTGGTGTAAGAAAACCAAGATTTTATTAAAACAGAAAATAAAACAGTCTTATGAGAAGTCACTCGTATAAAATACAGGCAAATACGAAAATGTATATACTTATACAGGGAATGGGGAACACACGGCACATCGAGGGAAAAACAACTACATTAACAATCCACTTATCCTTATCCCACCCCCCTAAACCTAACTAGATTAAGCTATGAGGGGCCAGAATTCATGCTCACCAATCCAAAGCCTGTTATTCGTTATGGCGTGGACACATGCGTTTAACGCCAGCTTAGTCTCACTGTCCTCAGATATTTCTTCCCCAAGCGTCAGCTTATAACTCGGCGCCTGGTCTTAATTAATACGTCTTCTGCTGCCCTTCTCTGCTCTTTGTCGGGTCTACCTTACTCTTCGTCTCGGTTCGTTTCGCCTCGTTTCCTCTGCCCTCTCTCGTGGCCCGGGTGTCCTGGGTGACCTTGGACTCGGGTCTCGTTCCCCTCCCCTGCGATTGGTATGGATGTCCTTGACTGCTGAAAACTTACTGCGGGGAGCGAGGAGAGAACCCGCCACGAGGCCAGGGCACGAGTACGGGTGGCGGCAGCCCAAGGCCCGACAAGAGGTCAGAGTCGAGAGCAGAGCAAGAGTCAAGAGGGACGATTGCTACTGAGGGCCTACAGTTATACTCTTTTCGATGGCCCTTATCTGCGCGCTAAATCAGGTCAGTTCATTGTTTCAATTTTGGCGGGCTGTTTTAAATGATTATAGCAATCTAAACTAACTGTTTTTAGATGGCCGTTTATCGCACCTAATGGCCTGATGTCCGGGCTGTATTGTCATTAATGCATTCTAATCGGCCTGTCCAGCCTTGATGGCTTCCATAAGCTGTTTCCGATTGTTTATGCGGACAAACTAATGGCCTCATGCATATCTGACGTAATGCATATTCAGTGTTTGCTTAACTGTCTGATTTTTCAAACACAAAAGTCCTTTTCACAGAAATGCATTTTAAGTTTCGATTTCCCAAAGCTGCCTGCGCTGTTGCAGAGTCCAAGCTTTAAAATCTTACAGGCTTTTGGTCACGAGGTGCGGTCGCCATCTTTTGGGTACCCTTTTTAAAATGTCCATGCAGGGTCCCTTTTATTAATAACCTTGGGGGATGTGGGAATTTTGCGAATCTTACACTGACCTTCTGACTCAAAAAGCGACATTGCTACTACACACTGAGCCATGGCTAGCGCTAAGTTATTGTTACAAGTTATTGCTCAGAAACTGACATTTTCACTACCTCATGGACTTTTTAAAAACTGCACAATGACTGTACTTGGGCTACCAATCACATTGCATGCACAAAATGCATGGAATTTGTGGAGAGATGTTATAACGAATCATCCGCCCTACTCTCAAATAAAAGTACTCCAGTGCAGTACTGAGGGAGTGCTGCACTGTCGGAGGTGCCGTCTTTCGGATGATACGTTAAACCGAGGCCCCGTCTGCCCTCTCGGGTGGCCATAACAGATCCCATGACACTATTTTGAAGAAGAGCAGGGGAGTTATCCCCAGTATCCTAGCCAATATTTATCCCTCAATCAAAATCTATAAAAAACAGATTATGGTCATTATCTCATCACTGTTTGTGGGACCTTGCTGTGCGCAAATTGGCTGCCGCATTTCCGACATTACAATAGTGACTATACTTCAAAAAAGTGCTTTTTTAAATTCGTTCCTGGGATGTGGGTGTCGCTGGCAAGTCCAGCATTTATTGCCCATCCCTAATTGCCTTTGAGAAGGTGGTGGTGAGCCGCCTTCTTGAACCGCTGCAGTCCGTGTGGTGAAGGTACTCCCACAGTGTTGTTAGGGAGGGAGTTCCAGGATTTTGACCCAGCGATGATGAAGGAACTTCCAAGTCAAGATGGTGTGTGACTTGGAGGAGAACTTGGAAGTGATGGTGTTCCTATGCGCCTGCTGCCCTTGTCCTTCTAGGTGGTAGAGGCCACGGGTTTGGGAGGTGCTGCCAAAGAAGCTTTGGCGAGTTGCTGCAGTGCATCTTGTAGATGGTACACACTGCAGCCACGGTACGCCGGTGCTGGAGGGAGTGAATGTTTAAGGTGGTGGATGGGGTGCCAGTCAAGCAGGCTGCTTTGTCCTGGATGGTGTCGAGTTTCTTGAGTGTTGTTAGAGCTGCACTCATCCAGGCAAGTGGAGAGTATTCCATCACACTCCTGACTTGTGCCTTGTAGATGGTGGAAAGGCTTTGGGGAGTCAGGAGGTGAGATACTCGCCACAAAATACCCAGCCTCTGACCTGCTCTTGTTGCCACAGTATTTATGTGGCTGGTCCAGTTAAGTTTCTGGTCTATGGTGACCCCCAGGACAACCACAATCCTCTTCCTTTGTGCTAGGTATGACTCCAGCCAGTGGAGAGTCTTTCCCCTGACTCCCATTGACTTCAATTTTACCAGGGCTCCTTGATGCCACACTCGGTGAAATGCTGCCTTGATGTCAAGGGCAGTCACTCTCGCCTCACCTCTGGAATTCAGCTTCTTTGTCCATGTTTGGACCAAGGCTGTAATGAGGTCTGGAGCCGAGTGGTCCTTGCGGAACCCAAACTGAGCCCCGGTGAGCAGGTTATTGGTGAGTAAGTGCCGCTTGACAGCACCGTCGACAACACCTTCCATCACTTTGCTGATGATTGAGAGTAGACTGATGGGGTGGTAATTGGCCGGATTGGATTTGTCCTGCTTTTTGTGGACAGGACAGACCTAGGCAGTTTTCCACATTGTCGGGTAGATGCCAGTGTTGTAGCTGTACTGGAACAGCTTGGCTAGAGGCGTGGCTAGTTCTGGTACAAGTCTTCAGCACGACAGCCGGGATATTGTCAAGGCCCATAGTCTTTGCTGTATCCAGTGCACTCAGCCGTTTCTTGATATCACGTGGAGTGAATTGAATTGGCTGAAGACTGGCTTCTGTGATGGTGGAGACCTCAGGAGGAGGCCGAGATGGATCATCCACTTGGCAACTGGCTGAAGATGGTTGCAAACGCTTCAGCCTTGTCTTTTGTAGTCGCATGCTGGGCTCCACCATCATCGAGGATGGGGATATTCATGGAGTCTCTTCCTCCCATTAGTTGTTTAATGGTCCACCACCATTCACGACTGGATGTGGCAGAACTGCAGAGCTTTGATCTGATCCGTTGGTTGTGGGATTGCTTAGCTCTGTCTATAGCATGCTGGTTCCGTTGTTTAGCATGCATGTAGTCCTGTGTTGCAGCTTCCCCAGGTTGGCACCTCTTTTTTTAGGTACGCCCGGTGCTGCTCTTGGCATGCTCTTCTACACTCCTCATTGAACCAGGGTTGGTTGCCTGGCTTGATTTTAATGGTAGAGTGAGGGATATACTGGGCTATGAAGTTACAGATTGTGGTGGAACATAATTCTGCTGCTGCTGATGGCCCGCAGCACCTCATGGATGCCCAGTTTTGAGCTGCTAGATCTGTTCTGAATCTATCCCGTTTAGCACGGTGGTAGTGCCACACAGCATGATGGAGGGTGTCCTCAGTGTGAAGATGGGACTTCGTCTCCACAATGACTGTGCAGTGGTCACTGCTACCAATACTGTCATGGACAGATGCATCTGTGACAGGAAGATTGGTGAGGACAAGGTGAAGTAAGTTTTTCCCTCGTGTTGGTTCTCACCACCTGCTGCAGGCCCAGTCTGGCAGCTATGTCCTTCAGGACTCTGCCAACTATGTCAGGCTGTTGCTTGACTGCACAAGTCCCCAGATGTTAGTGAGGAGGACTTTGCAGGGTCGACTGGGCTGGGTGTGCCATTGTCGTGTCTGAAGCCAGTGCCGAGGTCGATGCCAGGTGGTCCGTTCGGTTTTATTATTCTTATTGTTTCTTGTAGCGGTTTGTTACAACTGAGTGTCTTGCTGGGCCATTTCAGAGGGCAGTTAAGAGTCAACCACATTGCTGTGGGTCTGGAGTCACATATAGGCCAGACCGGGTAAGGACAGCAGATTTCCTTCCCTGAAGGACATTAGTGAATCAGATGGGTTTTTACGACAATCCAATAGTTTCATGGTCACCGTTAACTGATACTAGCTTTTTATTCCAGATTTATTTAATTAACTCAATTTAAATCTCCCAGCTGCCGTGGTGGGATATTAACTCACTGTGGTAAACCACTGTTTGTATTCCTGTTTGTCCTGTTTGTATTCCACTGTGTACATGCCTGGACATGCCTCGGCTGACTCCTCCCACAGGTCCTAGTATAAAGGTGACTGCTCCCCAGCCCTTGGTATCCTGGACCGGTCGACCACTCGAGGCAGACCTCCATTCTGTTGTTAATAAAAGCCTTTAGTTACTCTTCTAACTCTCAGTCTTTTATGAGTAATTGATAGCGCATCACTCACGTCTCTGGATTATTAGTCCAGGCCTCTGGATTACTAGTGCAGTAACATAACCACTATGCTACCTTATTGGCTGTAAAGCAATTTGGGATGTCCTGAGGTTGTGAAAGGCGCTAAACAAATGCAAGTTATTTCTTTTACCACCTTGGCACCTTAATCATTCAGAATAAATATAGAGCGTCAATTCTGGTCCGCCCAGGCCCCTTGTCCCGTCCCATTTAGAGAGGCCTACGCACACTACTCGAGAACCACCGGAACAGATTAGAACGTTTAACTTGCAACACTTACCTTGCCTCGATATCAGCCTTCTGTTGAAGTAAGCATTGTAAACTCTTTGCCTTTCTGTATGTTGCAGCCAAGTGGATTGGAAGGACGGCCAACTCCTTCGGATGATAGAAATGTATTACAAGTATTAGACCAATAACATAGTTTTGAAAAGTATTTGCTTCTTGGACATTGACTTACATGGTGCTCGCTGACCTACATTGGCTCCCAGTTAAGCAGCGCCTTGATTTTAAAATTCTCATCCTTGTTTTCAAATCCCTCTATGGCCTCGCCCCTCCCTATCTCTGTAACCTCCTCCAGCCCTATAATCCCCCGAAATCTCTGCACTCCTCCAATTCCGGCTTTTTGAACATCCCAGATTTTAATCGCTCCATCATTGGTGGCCGTGCCTTTGGCTGCCAATGTCCTAAGCTCTGGAATTCCCTCCCTAAACCGCTCTATCTCTCTTTCCTCCTTTTAAGACGCTCCTTAAAACCTACCTCTTTGAACAAGCTTTTGGTCATCTGCCCTAACATCTCTTTATGTGGCTTGGTGTCAAATTTTGTTTTTGATAACGCTCCTGTGAAACGGCTTGGGATATTTTACTATGTTAAAGGCGCTATGTAAATATAAGTTGTGTTAAAATAATCAAGTTTTCTTAAAATTGATCGGTTTAGATTCTGTTACACCGAAAATGCCTTAATATCTCTGCTTGTTCATATTTGTGGCCTCTTCTCTCCTGAAGTCATTGACTCTTGCTAGAGTACGGTCCTGTGGGTCTCGTGAATCATGTGGTGAGACCCAGACAGTGACTGTCATCTCAGGCAGCTATTCGACTGAAAGGGGAACCAGCACTGAGCCCAATTCCACCTTCACCAGATGTCTACACACCTGATCTTTCCAGCAGGGGTCACTATCGGGAATGGGAACCGTGGCTGACACTTTTTTAACCGTCTTTCCTTCCCCCTCTCTCACCTTTTAAAGTATAACACCTCAGAATATCACTCTTCGGGGTAAGTAAGTTAATCTGACAGTATTCTCCATTTAAAGGAACTTCGAGCCTAATCAACAGGCTTTTCTGCTAGGTAGCTCATGTATTAGAAAGGTACAAAAGGGATAAACTGAATGGCCTTTTCTCACAGATAATTTATGGTCAGCAAATTGATGGGAATGACTGGACCCATCCTGAACTTTTGTCCAGCTGAAATGTCAAGCTTAGACCAATGGAACATGTTTTATGTAAATTAGATGGCTAATAGCCCTGGGAAAGAAAACTCTACATCATGGACATCATCATCTACATACCCAAAGTATCTGAGGACAATGTGTGGAGAATCGGTCAGCGATGCATTATATTGTTGCCCAGGATATTTACAGATATTAAAGTATACATCAGAAAGCCCCAGTATCTTTCTTCTTTGTGGTTGACCTCTTAGCACCATCCAGCATCTACTGTAGCATAGTCTCCCCTCTGTTACAGGGAGAACAGCTTAAGAGCATTGAGGTTTGATGATACCCAATAGCCTCTTGTCTTGAACTATTCTTGTGTTCAAAGCCTTGGCTCGATCACTTCAAAAGGAGTGAATTATAAATTGGGTGAATTTATGAATCCCTGGTCGGAATATTTCACTTGAGGAAAAGTGGGGTGTTCAACTCTAGACTCGAGTGACCTGGCAAATATGGATCTACTTCTCTTGAATCCAGAGGCTCAGTTGGATAATGCATCCCTCCTATTTTGTTTTGACAAGTTGATCAAAAAAGAGATTTGATAGCAGTGTTTAAAATCATGAAGGGTTTAGATAGAGTAAATAAAGAGAAACTGTTTCCAATGGCTGAAGGGTCGATAATCAACATACCCCCTAAGCTGTGCGGAAGAGTTACAAGAATGGCTCCAGGGATGAGGGACTTCAGTTACGTGGATAGACTGGAGAAGTGTTCAAGATCATGAGGGGTCTGGACAGAGTAGATAGAGAGAAACTGTTCCCATTGGCAGAAGGGTTGAGAACCAGAGGACACAGATTTAAGGTGATTGGCAGAAGAACCAAAGGTGACATGAGGAAAAACTGTTTTACACAGCGAGTGGTTAGGACCTGGAATGCACTGCCTGAAAGGGTATTGACCAGCTAGAGACTTATTTCTACTGACAAGGCTTTTAGGTGGAAGGGGAATTGGGGAGGATCACATGATTCTTTTAGCACTTCAAGGTGTATAACCCCCAGGTATATCCTGGATGCAAGTTCAAAAAATGCGGAAGGCTAAACTATATAGGTAGATCATTTTATGATCAACCTTTATAGATTTTATATAAAACCTCTGATACACTTAAGACAAAGTAAAAGGAATGTCTGAATGATTGGCTGGATTTACCTGAGTTTGAAGTTTGGGGAACAAGACACAGTTTTTCCAAATAGCTATGGGATCATTGATTGGATGGACCTTCAGCAAGCTTGTGATATTCTCTCGGTCTCCTTTCATAATGGCATCGTGAAGCTTGGCATGGCGATCATTAAATTCAGCGCGGCATTCACACATTTTTATTAGAGCTTTCTTCGGCAGGGGTTTTATACAAAGTGACTTCAGGATCGGCACATTCTCTGCTCACGCAGTCTCCATGCAACTGATTAGTAGAAACATGAGTGTGGTCGCTTACATGTAGTCAGATTGAGACCCCTGCAGACTCCCTTCTTGCTTTGATGTGCGGGGAGAGGTTTCCTGTTGGGAGGCAGCAGTTGCACGTGCGCGATTTTGATTCGTTTTGGGTTGTGATGGTAGCGGATTGTGATATCACAATCTTTCCGTTCCGTTCGGAATTCGAACTGCGATGTTACAATCTTGAGTTGTGTTTGGGATTGTCGAACAACCAGAGTGACCTGGTACCATTTGACTATTTGATCGCATCAAGCAATAGTGTCTGTCAGCTATATTTGTTATGGCGAATGGTACCCATTATTTAGATACTAGGTGTGTTCATCCTACCCCTGTCCCTCATCCCGACCAACACTGTAAAACAAATTATTTTTTCAGCTGACGAAACAGGAAGAGTTTCGGCATATTTTGATCAGATTCTGATGTCTAATCTGTTTTGTTACTGTAGTTATATCATAGAATCTTACAGTACAGAAGAAGGCTATTCGGAGAGCTCTTTCAAAGAGTTGGCACAGACACGATGGGCCGAATGGCCTCCTCCTGTGCTGTAAGATTCTGACACACTTGGCTACATGCCATGAAAGCTACTTCATTCATAGTTAAGGCTTACGTAAGCTACGCTCACAATGTGCTCTTTTAAAGCCAAGGAACATCTTTCTCCATGGCCCTGACCACCATGTTCGCATTGGGGATTTCGGACTGGCCTGCAGTGACATCATCGTCGAGGCATCGGATCCTTGGCCGGCAACAAACAAAGTAACTAGTGAGTATTGGAGGTCACAGTCTACCCGTGACCAATTCTCACTTTCCCCTGTGCGAGGAGATCAAACCATAAAGCTAGAATCTTGCACTATGCAGATGAACATTTACAGCAGGAACTTTTTCAACTTTCTGATGTGTGACTGCTGTTGAAGCTTAATTAAACTAAGTTTTAAAACTGTGTATTTTAATTTTTTTTTCGAAGTTTCAGGTAAATTGTCCCAATTCACACAGACTTGCATTTCTATAGCACCTTTCATGACCTTCGGACGTCCCAAAGCGCTTTACAGCCAATGAAGTACTTTCTGAAGTGTAGTCACTGTTGTAATGTAGGAAATGCAACAGCCAATTTGTGCACAGCAAGCTCCCACAAACAGTAACGATCAGATAATGTTTTTTAGTGACGTCGTTTGAGGGCTAAGTATTGGCCAGAACACAGAAGAACATAAGAAATAGGAGCAGGAGTAGGCCATACGGCCCCTCGGGCCTGCTCCGCCATTCAATAGGATCATGGCTGATCTGAATCTAGACTCACGTCCACTTCCCTGCCCTCTCCCCGTAACCCCTAATTCCCTTATCTGCTAGGAAACTGTCTATCTCCATTTTAAATTTATTTAATGTTGCAGCTTCCACAGCTCTCTGGGGTAGCAAATTCCATAGATTTACTACCCTCTGAGTGAAGAAGTTTCTCCTCATCTCAGTTTTGAAAGGGCAGCCCCTTATTCTAAGATTATGCCCCCTAGTTCTAGTCTCACTCATCAGTGGAAACATCCTCACCGCATCCACCCGATCAAGCCCCCTCACAATCTTATATGTTTCGATAAGATCGCCTCTCATTCTTCTGAATTCCAATGAGTAGAGTCCCAACCTACTCAACCTTTCCTCATACGTCAACCCCCTCATCTCTGGAATCAACCGAGTGAACCTTCTCTGAACCGCCTCGAGAGCAAGTATATCTTTTCTTAAATATGGAAACCAAAACTGCACGCAGTATTCCAGGTGTGGCCTCACCAATACCCTGTATAACTGCAGCAAGACTTCCCTGTTTTTATACTCCATCCCCCTTGCAATAAAAGCCAAGATTCCATTGGCCTTCCTGATCACCTGCTGCACCTGCATACTAGCTTTTTGTGTTTCATGCACCAGGACCCCCAGATCCCTTTGTACTGTAGCACTTTGCAGTTTCTCTCCATTTAGATAATAACTTGCTCTTTGATTTTTTTCTGCCAAAGTGCATAACCTCACACTTTCCAACATTATATTGCATCTGCCAAATCTCTGCCCACTCACTTAGCCTGTCTATGTCCTTTTGCAGGTTTTTTATGTCCTCCTCACTCACTGCTTTCCCTCCCATCTTTGTATTGTCGGCAAACTTGGATATGTTGCACTCGGTCCCTTCCTCCAAATCGTTAATATAGATTGTAAAGAGTTGGGGCCCCAGCACTGACCCCTGCGGAACACCACTAGTTACTGATTGCCAGCCCGAGAACGAACCATTTATCCCAACTCTTTGTTTTCTGTTAGATAGACAATCTTCCACCCATGCCAGTATATTACCCCCAATCCTGTGATTTTTTATCTTGATCAGTAATCTTTTGTGTGGAACCTTGTCAAATGCCTTTTGGAAGTCCAAATACACTACATCCACTGGTTCCCCTTTATCCACCCTGTTTGTTACATCCTCAAAGAAGAGAAGAAAAATTACGGAGAGGTTAATTGAGAAAGTGCAGCAAGAAAAACTAGAAAGGCGATGGTAGGAGCTTCAAATAAGAGCTTACTTGCTGAGCCCAAGGATGAGGTAAGGTCTCACTATGGATATACACAAAATAGTCAACTCTAGTAAAAGGATAAGATTCAAATTCCCAATAATATTAATCACTCCCACTAATCAAGCATGTTTAGTTGCAAATCTCAGCTACTTCTGCATAAATGATGGATTTTACCTTCTGGACATATTACCAAAATGTGGCAAATTCCAATATTATAGAAACTATTCCACTCCTATTAAAAGTACAGAAGAAACTGAGGAACATCTGCTCTGAATTCTGACAAAGAAACAAATCTTTGTGGCCAGAATGAAATCTTAATCTATCAGGAAGTGATAGGGATCAGAAAAGTGGAAGAAGTTGTTGACTATACAAATAAGAACATGTAAGAAACAGGAGCAGGTGTAGGCCATACAGCCCCTCAAGCCTGCTCCGCCATTCAATATCATGGCTGATCATCGCCCTCAACTCCACTTTCCTGCACTAGGATTCTAGTCCCAGCACTGGCCAAGTGAAGTCCGTCCCAACGGAACAGCTCTCTCCTGTCCCAGTACTGATGCCAGTGTCCCAGGAAGCAAAACCCATTTCTCCCACACCAGTCTTTGAGCCACGCATTTAACTCTCTAATTTTATTTACCCTAGCCAAATTTGCACGTGGCTCAGGTAGTAATCCAGAGATTATTACCCTTGTGGTTCTGCTTTTTAATTTGGCCCCTAGCTGCTCAAACTCCCTCAGCAGAACCTCCTTCTTTGTCCTATCTATGTCGTTGGTACCAACATGGACCACGACAACTGGATCCTCCCCCTCCCACTCCAAGATTCTCTCCAGCCCAGAGGAGATGTCCTTAACTCTGCGGCTGCAAAGAACTCTATCTATCCCCCTAACGATACTATCCCCTACCGCTACAACATTTCTTTTAACTCCCCCCACTTGAATGGCTCCACGGTGCTGTGGCCAGGTTGCTCATCCTCCCCGCAGTCCCTGTTCCCATCCTCACAGGGAGTAAGAGCCTCAAACCTGTTGGACAAGAGCAAGGGCTGCGGCTCCTCCAACACTACCTCCTGGATCCTCGTACCTGCCTCACTTCTAGTCACACCATCCTGACCCTGGCCACGGACTACATCTGAATTAATTAATCTAATTGGTGTGACTACCTCCTGATACACAGAGTCCAGGTAACTCTCCCCTCCCTGATGTGTCTCAGTGTTTGAAGCTCTGACTCCAGCTCTTCAACACGGAGCTGGAATTCCTCGAGCAGCCAACACTTACTGCAAATGTGATCACCGTGAGCATCAATGGTGTCCACCAGCTCCCACATATTGCAGCAGCAACACACCACCTGATCTCCCATTCTATGTAATTAATTAAATTTATCAATATTATTTTTAAATACCCTCTGCCCCGATTCTAGATGATGAATATCGCACCTTAGAAACTATAAACCACAGAGTTTAAGCTTAAAAAAGAGAGACTTACCAACCAATCACTTACCTGCTTTCTGGTGACGTCACACTTGGATTACTTTTTACCTCTCTCCTTCCCTCCGAGTTCGGAGATTGGCCTTACCTGGTCTCTGGGGCCTTTTATAGCCCCGCTCTGCTGCTCGAGTTTCCCGCCGACGCTCTGAGGCCTTACCTGGTCTCTGGAGCCTTTTATAGCCCCGCTCTGCTGCTCGAGTGTCCCGCCGACGCTCTGAGGCCTTACCTGGTCTCTGGGGCCTTTTATAGCCCCGCTCTGCCGCTCGAGTTTCCCGCCGACGCTCTGGGGAGAACTCCCCTGCTCTTCTTCGAAAATGCCGTGGGATCTTTTATGTCCACCTGAGAGGGCAGACCGGGCCTCGGTTTAACATCTCATCCAAAAGACGTCGCCTCCAACAGTGAAGCGCTCCCTCAAAATTTATTTATATAGTGCCTTATCACATCCTCAAGCCAATGGGCTATCTTTTGAAATGCAGTCACTGTTGTTATGTAGGTAAACCCAGCAGCCAATTTGCGCACAGCAAGGTCCCACAAACAGCAAGTGAATGAATAACCAGACAATCAGTTTTTGGTAGTGGTGATTGAGGGAGGAATGCTCGCAAGCACACCGGGAGAATCATACAGCACAGAAGGAGGCCATTAGGCCCATCGTGCCTGTGCCGGCTCTTTGAAAGAGCTCTCCAATTAGTCCCACTCCCCTGCTCTTTCCCCATAGTCCTGCAAATTTTTCCTTTTCAGTATATAATCCAGTTCCCTTTTGAAAGTTACTATTGAATTTGCTTCCACTGCCCTTTTCAGGCAGTGCATTACTCTTCGAATAGTTCCTGTGATCTAGGCAGAAAGGGCCTCAGTTTAATGCCTCATCTGAAGGATGGCACCTCTGACTGTAGCACTCCCTCAGTACTGCACTGAAATGTCAGCCTAGATTATGTGCTCGAGTCCTTAAGGGGGCTTGAGCCCACAACCTTCTGACTGAGAGGCAACAGTGCTATCAACTTAATTGCACATGGAGGAAGAAAAAAGTCAGCTGTCTCAGGAAAAGCAACTTGTATTTTGAAATATTATTTTCTGTTCATGACGTCTGTTTCCTCGCTGCCCTTCGGGTGGGGTGGGAATAAAATCCACCCGAGAGTTAACCTGGGGTGCCACTGTACACTTTTATTAGCTAAACCAAGAACACTATTTGGCAATGAAAACATACTGTATCAGCAGAATGGAGGGGAAAATAGAGGGGAAGCAGAGAGGAGACGGGTGCATGATGATAACTGGTTATGTGATGAGGACTGAGATAAATTGACCTTTGTCATGAGTTTTCTTCTTGTACTCCTGTTGCGGGCACGTTGATTTTTCCTGTTTTCTATTCACTCCCAGATTCAAAGCACACCTCAGGAGTGGGGACTTCGCTGTATGCTTCCCCTGAACAACTGAAAGGCTCTCACTATGATTTTAAGGTACACCTATCTCTTAAAAATGTAATCCACCTGTTTATTTTCTATTCGTGTATTCTCCAGGCCAGCTTGTCAATGCACATGTTTTTACAGCTGGAATAGCAGAATGCAGGATATAATTCGGGGCGATGGGATGTTTTATCAGATGCAATTTTAACCTAACTTGCTCGTGGGGAAACTGATCAGATCGGGTGCAACACTTGTTTTATACCTCATCTGATTTTACTCTCCATTGAAGCCAATATAGGGCAGGGTGTAAAACCAGCATTCCACCCAATCCCATGGGTTTCCCGCTTGGTTACAATTACACCCAAGTGGAAATCAGGAACTCTCTCCCCCAAAAACCTGTTGAGGCTGGGGTCAATTGAAAATTTCGAAACTAACATTGATAAATTTTTGTTAGGCAAGGGGTATAAAGGGTTACAGAACCAAAACGGGTAACTGGAGTTAAGATACAGATCAGACATGATCTAATTGAATGGCGGAACAGGGTCGAGGGGATGAATGGCCTCCTCGTGTTCCTATGTTCCTAATTGATTGAGGAACTGCAAGGTTTCCTTTGTCAGATTAACTGGGACTGAACTATTATATTAAGTCTTTGTTTTAAATTGTACTATTTGATCTCCCTTGGTGTTGCACACAGGATATCAAGTGTCGTCTTCTGTGAAACAGGGTTAGAGGGCATGGGATAATTGGAACAATGCAATTAGACATAATTCAGTCCCCATACAGTCTACCCTTATTTTTACATGAAACTCTGATTTTTATATTATTTATAGCTAAATAGCAAAACTTACGGGAACTTGGGAAGTAGAGTTGGTTGGAGGTTTTCTGCAATACAGGCAGAGGAGCTGGGAGATGTAAAACTCAGACAACAGCACCACCATTGGCTGAAGGGGGTAATTACAGCGTGACAAATTTACATATCCATGTTCTATTATAAATGTGGACATAGGAATTTACAATGGAATATTTGACAAAAGTGTAACAAAAACGTGATGACAGGAAGTAAGATTTTATAGACAGGAAACAGATGCAGACATTGTTTTATTAATTTATTATAGCTATATAAATGACTGCACAATACAACCTACATAAGTAAGGCTGCTCTTGTAAAATTGAGAAAACTTTCAAAAGTTATATCTTCTCCGCCCCATACTTTGCAACTATCCATCCTGGCTTCTAACTCTAATATTTTTGCAATGGTTTACACCATGGATTTTAAGCTTAGTCTGTGGTTCATAGAATCATAGAGCACAGTGCCTTCATTACTGCCCTGGCTGAGATCCAATAGTTCACCACAAAGCAAAGATATAATCTGGAACTGACCTGTGTCTATATAGTTAGGTACCACAACAAACATTTTGTGTTCAAAATTATGAAGGGTTTTGAGTGTGCAAAATTATGACGGGTTTTGATAAATAAGGAGAAACTGTTTCCAGTGGCAGAACAGTCGGTAACCAGTGGACATAGATTTAAGGTAACAACAGAAAATGCTGGAAAAACTCAGCAGGCCAGGCAACATCCGTGGAGAGAGAAATAGAGTCAACATTTCAGGTCGAAACCTTTCGTCCGGACTGAAAAAACACAGGAAATGAAACAGATTAAAAGGCCAGTTTGGGGAATGGGGATGAAAGAGCAAAAGAGAAGTGAAGAGACATTAAGAGGTATTCAAAACGAGACGAGATGGTGATAGGACTAGTAAAAAGACAAAAGACGGCGCTCCACGGATGTTGCCTTGCCTGCTGAGTTTTTCCAGCATTTTCTGTTATTTCGGATTTCCAGCATCCACAGTATTTTGCTATCGTAATAGATTTAAGGTAATTGGCAAAAGAACCAGTGAGGAGATGAGAATTTTTTTTTTAAACGCAGAGTGTTGTTGTGATCTGGAACGCACTGCCTGAAAGGGTGGTGGAAGCAGATTCAGTAGTAACTTTGAAAAGGGAATTGGATATATAGTTGAAAAGGAAAACTTTGCAGGGCTATGGGGAAAGAGCAGGGGAGTGGGACTAATTGGATAGCTCTTTCAAAGAGCTGACACAGGCATGATGGGCTGAATGGCCTCTTTCTGTGCTTGCACGAGGACATCAAATCTGCAAGACCAACATCTGAAGAGTGCTATTCTGAATTTGTTTTTAGTATTTGTTAAACTTGTATACTTCTGTTGCTGTATAAAAATGTTTTTTGCAAGAGTGGCCTGTTTTCCTGACGTTCTTTCCGCAGTTAGCACAAGGGATTCCCTATGACCTGCGTCAGCATTTGCAGGAAGTCTCCGTACAGAAAAGTTTGAAAGCCACTGGCTCTCACTATGGAGTTTTTTGTATTGAATCTTAACCATGGATACAAGATTAAATGGAAGAAATGTAGAACAGAGGGCAGGAGAAACTTCTTCAGAGTTAGGAGACTGCAGAATTGACTTCCAGGGTTAGAGGTTGAGGCGGAAACTATGTTAACATTCAAGATTAGATTGGACGGGTGGTTGAAGGGATATGGAAACAGGGCGGGTAAATATGATAGGAACTATTTGTTCATATGGAGGATAAACTCCAACAGGGACTGGTTGGGGCAAATGGACTGTTTCTGTGCTGTAACGTCTGTGTTTCAACCTCCACTTTCAGTCAGATATGTACAGTGTCGGCATCATCTTACTGGAGCTCTTCCAGCCATTTGGAACAGTGATGGAAAGGACCAAGATACTCTCAGCGCTTCGCGAAGGCCACATCGCAGAGGACTTTACACACCGGCAGCCTGTACACGCTAAATACATTAAGATGCTAACCAGCGAAACCGCTTCCCATAGACCGAGTGCAGAGGAGATGCTGGCCAGTGAACTCTTCGACAATTCACGTGAGGTAAGGGAGAAAATCTTAGTCCCTTAAAATTGGTTTCAGGAGTAAGGGTCAGAAACACCTCGTTCAACAAAAATAAACCCTCCTGTCTGAATTCCTGCTTTTCTCCGTAAGCATCCTATTGCTGAATTTGCGGGAAGGAGATTTTGAAAGGGGTGATCTTTGAGGACGCAGTTTTGTTAGCGAGCCATTAGTCAATTGTGGAGAAAAGTGGGCATTGTCCTGTTTCTCATCTGAGGAATTTAACTTTGTCTCTTGGGTTTAGTCAGCCATGGCTCACTGGTAGCACTCTCTCTCTCTCCTCGGAGTCAGAAGGTCGTGGATTCAAGTCCCACTCCAGGACTATCGGCTGACACTCTTAGTGCAGTACTGAGGGAGTGCTGCAGTCAGAGATGCTGTCTTTCGGTTGAGACATTAAACCGAGGCCCCGTCTGTTCTCAAGTGGATGTAAAAGATCCCACGGCACTATTTGAAGAGCGGTGGAGTTCTCCCTGGGGTCCTGTCCAATATTTATCCCTCAGCCAACATCACTAAAACAGATTATCTGGTCATTTATTTAATTGTGGGATCTTGCTGTGTGTAAATTGGCTGCCATGTTTCCTACATCACAGCAGTGACTACACTTCAAAAGTGCTTTGGGATATCCCGAGGTCATGAAAGGTGCTGTATAAATGCAAGTCTGTCTTTTTTTGGGGGCGGGGGGTTGGGGTTTAAATCTCTTATTTAGGCCAACTTTGGCCTTCAGTGAAGATTTAACTTCTAGAAAATTGAGGGGAAGAAAATAATTTACGGTGAGAATCTGGGGCTGTAGTAGGATTAGTTTTGGATTGCTCAAGCAAAGAACTGGTACGGACCCAATGGGCTAGATCACCTCCTGCGCTGTCTTGTTTTATGCTTCATCTGTTTTCTTTTTCTCCCCACCTTGTACTTTCTTTCACATGTAGGTCACTCCACCGCAGGGCAACCTAGAACAGAAAGTAGTGACCCAGGATCAAGAAATTAAGAGCCTACAACAGAAAGTGATTGATCAGGAAGCAGAAATCAGAAACCTCAAAGAAAAAGTCAAATTACTGGCTGGGGACGGGGAATGCAGCTAGAGATCTTCATGATGTCCCGGAGAAACTTACTCCCAGTCCGGCGTCCTTTTAACCCAAATTCACGATGAATACCTCATGTATGATAATGATTTGTGAGTTGTGAATGTACAGGTTTAATTTAATGAGTTGGTTATATACAGTGTGTAGGATTAAATATTGAATGATACATTGTCAAGGCTTTGCATTCATGGTGTCAGCTACAGCTCAGTGGGTAGCTGTCTCTATTGGTCAGAAGGTTGTGGGCAATGTTCCACCCAAGGTGTGCATGCGCATAGCCACACCTCAATCGGGAGGTCCTGCGCAGGCTGCTTACAAGCTGTTGCCGTTGGAAGATACCGCACAGCAAATTTAAAGGGACAGTGCACAAAAAAATTGGCACGAACATTGGTTGTGGGTTCAAGTCCCACTCCAGAGACTTGAGCACAAAAATCTTGGCTGACACTAGTGCAGTACTGAGGGAGTGCCGCACTGGCAGAGGTGCTGTCTTTCAGATGAGACATTAAACCAAGGCCCAGTCTGCGCTCTCAGGTGGACGAAGGATCCTACAGCACTATTTTGAAGAAAAGGGGAGTTCTCCCTGGCGTCCTGGCTACTATTTACCTGGTGATTATCACATTGCTGTTTGTGGGATCTTGCTGTGTGTAAGTTTCCTGCATTACAACAGTGACATCACGTCAAAAATACTTCTCTAGCTAAAGCGTTTTGGGATGTTTATTATTTCATTATTCACATTATATATTAATGATCTTGACAAGGGAACTAGATGTAATATCTCCAAGTTTGCAGACGACACAAAGCCAGGTGGGCGTGTGTGCTGTGAGGATGCTGAGAAACTCCAGTATGATTTGGGCAGATGCAGTATAATGTGGATAAATGCGAGGTGGCAAAAACAGGAAGGCAGATTATTATCTGAACGGCAAGAGATTGGGAAAAGGGGAAGTGCAATGAGACCTGGGTGTCCTTGTGCACCAGTCGCTGAAGGTAAGCATGCAGGTGCAGCAGGCGGTTAAGGCGGCAAATGGTATGTTGGGTTTCATAGCGAGAGGCTTCGAGTACAGGAACAAGGATGTCTTGCTGCAGTTGTACAGGGCCTTGGTGAGACCACACCTTGAGTATTGTGTGCAGTTTTGGTCACCTTATCTGAGGAAGGATGTTCTTGCCATGGAGGGAGTGCAGTGAAGATTCACCAGACTGATACCTGGGATGGCAGGAATGACGTATGAAGAGAGATTGGGTTGATTGGGCTTGTATTCGCTAGAGTTTAGAAGAATGAGAGGGGATCTCATAGAATTTTATAAAATTCTAACAGGACTAGACAGACTAGATGCAGGAAGGATGTTCCCAATGGCAGGGGAGTCCAGAACCAGGGGTCACAGTTTAAGGATAAGGGGTAAGCCATTTAAGACAGATGAGGAGGAATTTCTTCACCCAGAGTGGTGAACCTGTGGAATTCTCTACCACAGAAGGCAGTAGAGGCCAATTCATTAAATATATTCAAGAAGGAGTTAGATATATTTCTTAAGGCTAAAGGGATCACGGGATATGGGGAGAAAGCAGGGACAGGGTACTGAATTTGGATGATCAGCCATGATCTCATTAAATGGTAGAACAGGCTCAAGGGCCGAATGGCCTACTCCTGCTTCTATGTTCTATACTCTTTATAAATAGCAGGTAGTCGTGTCCTGGCCACGATTCCTCCCTCGACCAACACCAAAGATAGATGAACTGGCCATTCATCTCTCTGCTGTTTGTGGAATCTTGCTGTGTTTCCCCATCATCTGTGACTGCATTTTCAAATATAATGCAAGTACATTTTTAAGAATGGATTTCCTACACAGTCAGATGCATTGATTTGAGGAAAGTAAAAGGAGTACATACCTTCATCAAAGGGACTGCAGCAATTCAAGAAGGTAGCTCGCCATCACCGTTTCAAAGTAGAGATAGGCAATAAATGCCAACCTTGCCAGTGATGTCCATATCCTGAGAATGTATAATAAAGTCTGAAGTACACTACAAAGGTATTAAGGCCATTTGCACAGATCTGCATGTGTTAATTTACTCCTCTATGGTGTTAGTTACCTGTTGAGTTTGGATAATGTATACAAGGTGTCTTTCTAACTGGTGCCACAGTAAATGCCAAATTACCTGATGTAAAACATAACACTTCCAGACTGCTGGGCATTTCATAAATCTTAGTAGCTGTGCAGTGACAGGGTAACAGCTGTGATCAACCGGTTTCAGGCACCAATCCACAGGGTGGAGTGTTATCTTTGTCACACAGAAGAGCATTGTCGGAACAGATTTTCTGCTCCTCTAAGACAGTCAATACTACAGGAGGAACCATCTGCAGTGTAGCAGTGGGTACCAGATTAGGGGTTGTCCACAAGCTCGGTACACTAAACTCTCCCAAAGTGCATGTTTATTATATTTTAATCCTTGTACTGTGTAAAGTTGTATTAATCAGTTTTATCTGAACCAAGTTGTATTTAACAACAACTTGCATTTATAGAGTGCCATGAATGTTGAAAACATCCTAAGGCACTTCACAGGAGCGTTGAACAAAATTTGACACCAAGTCACACAAGGCGATATTAAGGGTAGAGGAGGTAGGTTTTAAGGAGTGTCATAAAGGACCAAAGAGAGGTGGAGTTTAGGGAGGGAATTCCAGAGCTTAGGGCCTCGGCAGCTGAAGGCACGACTGCCAATGGTGGAGCGATTAAAATCGGGAATCCGCAAGAGGCCGGAATTGGAGGAGTGCAGATATGAGGATTGTAGGGCTTGAGGTTATAGAGATAGGGAGGGGCGAGGTCCTGGAGGGGTTTGAAAACAAGGATGAGAATTTTAAAATCGAGGTGTTGCCGGACAGGGAGCAATAAGGTATAAATTAATTTTGGGGAAAGAGCAAAAGGAGCTGTGGGGATTTGATGTGTTTGAAAGAGTAGGATTGGCAGGGAGGGGGTTAAAGAAAATCTTGATTTTTGATGTACTTTTATGGATAGTCTCTAGCTATTTTCCCCAACAATTTCCACTTGCCTATAGTTCATTAGCAGAGTGCCAGAGCCCACTTAGTCAGGGTTTCAGACCATTGAACCTACACATGAAATCAATACATTTTATGTTGCTGCTCGTGTCAATCAGTCGCGGCCTGACTGGTATTAGAGGCAGAAAGAACTGATTTTTAAATTCAGATGAACTAAAACGCACAATTTTTATTAACAGAGAGACTTTTCAATCAAAGAATGCCTTTAAAAAGATATTTATTAAATGTTTTAAATAGGTGTTTCCTCAGATATGCAAACATTAAGAGCAGATTTAAATGCAGGGTGTCAGCAAGAAAAGACAAAGTATAATTTCACCATAACTATGACATTTACTTCAGCAGCTTTAGTGCTAGAGTAAAGCATGCTAGATTCTCACAGGATTTCACCCATCTCTGGACATTAGCTGGAATACCGGCACTCTCCGTCTGCTGCAAGGCACAGTACAGCGCGATGTCAGCCAACGTCAGATCAACTCCCACTACCCAGGGGCTTTTGCCGAGGACGGAGTTCAAGGCACGCAGTACGGTTGCCTTCTCCTTGGTGCTGCCCTTCTTCAGCTGGAAGATGGCAACGTCCACCCAGCTGTCGATCTGCGTCGAGGCCACCGCGTCGTATTCGCGGCCGAGTAACGCGAAGAGGAAGCGGGCGACGTTTCCCTCACCTTCGATGGAGCACATATTTTGGATGCTGAACTTCATCTGAGGTTTGGGCACTGCCAAAACAAAAAAAATACAAAAGCTGTCACACATGACCGGTCCATCTAAAACACATGGGCAAACCTCAAGATTTGCACACTTCAGAATTTCTACACTTATCTAATGGCCAAACTAACAGCTAGCACTCCCTACGTGTGGAAGACAGGTTCAGTGCACGGCAGCCCTGGGACCCAGATCAATGATCAACCGGTGAGGAAACAGCTGCTCCAATACTTGTGTTGCCATGAAGGCACATTATAATATCCATCACATTGATTTTCAACATATAATCTATAACTGCTGCTGGAAGAAACTGAATGCACCACATGTCGAGTACGGTCAGGGCTTACACCAGAATCAGCAGTAATCGTCTAGGCTTCTTACGCTGCCTCAACCGCTGGAAGATTACCCTCCTGCACCAAACCCAGCTTCAAAGCCTCTGGCAATGTCCCTCCAAATGCTGTTCAAAAATGAACAGTTCAGTGAAACTCACTGCACAATTTACATTCTTGCTTCTTCTGCCAAATCTCAAGACTTTACACTTAACCCTTTGCCCGCTGATCTAGCTTGTCTCTCTGGATTATTGAACATTGGTTAGTATCATTGGCCACTGCACCCATTTTTGTACCAGATACCATGGCCAATATTCTGTCCTCCGAGCCATTTAGTAAAATGGCCTGTTTCAGTGTAAATTTGCTCAAGTACAGATTTCCTTTTAAATAACTGAGCACAATCTTATGAGGAGCAAACCTGGGCTCCAAACTGATTATTTAGGGACATACTTGTTAAAATTTCTGGCTGTACAGTGAAGATAGGAAATGAGCTTGATTTGTTTTGCAAAATGACTAAACTGCGAACTCCAATAATTCAGTTTGTTTTCAGGAAAGCTCAAGAGTATGGCCCAATATTTTTTTTCTCACCATCCTTCCAGACGAGAGTGAAGCCGAGTTGATAGTCTCGCCGTGACCGACAGCTGCTTCCTTCACCCAGACAGTTCCAGAGTTGGGAGGGAACATTTTGCACCGAGGAGTGCACGTGCACTGAAGACAGCACCCTGTATTGTTCACACAGCAAACCGTGCAGGACCAATAGCGACAGCGGCATCTCAGAAGGGCTGGCATTGATGACGATGTCTCGGAGGACACCAGAACTCTAAAGCGAAGTGTAATTAAATTAAAGACAACTGTGAATGTAACACAAACAGTATAAACTGGCAACATAGAAACAGGAGTCGGCCATTCAGCCCCTTGAGCCTGTTTCCGCCATACAATCAGATCATGGCTGATCAGTACCTCAACTCCATTTACCTGCCTTTGTTCCATATCCCTTGATACCCTTACCCAACAAAAATCTAGCGATCTCAGTCTTGAAAATTTAATTGACCCAGCAATTGACTATGTTGTGTTTTGAGTTTTGCTTCAAGTTGTCCCAGTTCCCAGGTGTTACCTGAAGGGGGTGCTGGGGGGCTCGGTTTTACTTTGTCTGCATGGCAGAACCCGAAACTGAAAGTGAAAGACAATGTGCTGTAATGTCCACCCACTTACTCAGTAAATAGTAAAAGGTACATTCCGTCTCCTCTATTCATTACTGTTCGGTCAAGATGCAATACTGGCGATGAGGCAGCTGTTGAACTCTCTAGAAGGATGGAGATAGACATGCGAACCTACAGCCGTGATATTGGAAATTGCGACGAGCGGGCCACTCAGCTAGCAACATCAACGGCATTTTGATAGTTGGCTAGCTGCAACGTAGACGGCGGACGGAGTATTGTGCGGGTCAGGCAACTACCGTGAGTGTAGCTACCGTAACTCTGGCCGGAGGAGAAAAATAATTTTTAAAAAAAGAAAAAAGCCCGTGGATCTTAAAGGGACAGTGCACATTAAAACTGACGACCTTGGGACGTATTGAAGAGTTCTCTGGGGGATAAGGACAGTTCATGGGAGGAATACGCAGAAAGACTGGGGTGTTTCTTTGAGGCCAATAATATTGACAAAGAGAAGAAGCGCTCAGTGTTGCTAAGTGTATGCGGAGCTGCTACTTACTCCGTCCTGCGTTCATTGGTGGCTCCTCATAAACCTAGTGAGGTGGATTATGCTGATTTGATTGAGAAGCTGCAGAAACATTTTAACCCAAAACCCTCAGAGATTGTGCAGCGTTTCCATTTTCACAATTGTAAACAACAGCCTGGTCAATCTATTTCAAGTTACATTGCTGAGTTGAGGAAACGCTCATTACATTGTAATTTTGCTGACCAGTTAGACAATATGCTCCGTGATCGGATTGTGTGTGGAGTGCTGGACTCGACATTGCAGAGACAGCTGTTAGCGGAGAAGGCCCTGACGTTCCGGCTGGCCGAGGAGAAGGCTTTAGCAGCAGAGGCTGCATCGATGAACACACGTATGCTCCGTACAGAGGCAGCACCATCTCAGGCCACCGAGGAGGTGCACAAGACCACACACGCAGCTGCTGCTGCGAGAGACATGGAGGCAACTCAAGAGACAGGAAGAAAATGTTTCCGCTGTGGGGCCCTCCATGGTTCCACTACATGCAAATTTGTGTCAGCGGTATGTCATTTCTGTAAGAAAAGAGGACACATAGCTCGTGTCTGCATGAAGAAAGCTCAGGCTGCTGCAGCAGAGCCAACACAAGCATCGCAGACACACACCCTGACACTGGAGGACAACGATGAGTACACAGTGTATACCACGGAAGCTGAGCAGCTACCCCACAGACGGTGGGGATACACGGCAAATGTGATCATGAATGGGGCACCACTCTGCATGGAGGTGGATTCAGGCTCAGCGTGTTCGTTGATAAGTGAAGAGACTTACAATAGGTTGTGGCCAGGTGAACCCCTGGCGATGGCTCAGGTCGGTGGCGTGCTACGGCAGTGGTCCCAAGCTCAACTCCAGGTGCTGGGTATGATTCATGTGGAAGTTAAGTATCAGGCAGTCAAGGACACACTTCCACTTTATGTGGTGGCGGGGCAGGGCACAAGCCTGCTGGGCAGAGATTGGTTTGAGCCCCTCGGTATTGAAGTGACAGGAGTACACACGGTACAGCGACAGCCCATAATGCCTATGTTGGAGAACTATGAAGAGGTTTTTGGCGAGTTCGGGGCCTGTCAGGGACCGCCAGTCTCAATCGAAGTGGACCCAGGGGTAGCGCCTAAGTTCTTCAAGGTGCGACCAGTTCCTTTTGCGTTGCGCAAGAAGGTGGATGAGGCCCTGGATAAGCTGGTGAACCAAGGGGTTCTCTTGCCAGTGAAGAACTCCTGTTGGGCCACCCCTATCGTGCCCATTGCAAAGAAGGATGGGGGCCTGCAAATCTGTGGAGATTACAGATGTACGGTTAATACTGCTGTGTTACCAGATGTGTATCCCTTACCAACAGTTACAGAGCTGTTTTCAACACTGGCTGGAGGCACTCTGTTCACCAAGCTGGATCTCAAGCAAGCATACCAGCAACTGGTCCTGGATGAAGAGTCAGCCGAGCTGTTGACAATCAACACCCACAGAGGACTTTTCCAAGCCACAAGGCTGCAGTTTGGGGTGTCTACGGCGGTGGCAATCTTTCAGAGGTTCATGGACACCCTGTTGGCTGGTGTTCCGGGAGTTCAGCCTTACTTGGATGACATACTGATTACAGGCAAGACACAGGAAGCCCATGATGAGCGGCTGCAGGAAGTACTACGCCGGCTGGCTGAGGTAGGACTACGCCTTCAGAAGGAGAAATGTGTGTTCGCTGCCAATGGGGTGGAGTTCTTGGGATTCCGAGTGGACAAAGACGGTGTGCATCCGACTACGGAGAAGGTGGAGGCTATCAGGAGCGCACCCACCCCCAAGAACAAGACCGAACTGCAGGCATTCCTCGGACTGTTAAACTTCTACAGTTGTTTTCTCAAGGGCAAAGCCACAATCTTGGAGCCACTGCACAGGCTGTTAGACCAAGCAACAGTGTGGAACTGGACCTCAGCTCATGAAACAGCCTACAGACAGGCAAAGGAACTGCTACAAGCAGATAAGGTTCTGGCACACTATGATGAAAACAAGCCATTGGTGTTGGTGGTGATGCCTCACCATACGGGCTGGGAGCTCTGCTGGGTCACATAGAGCCAGATGGCCGGGAAGCGCCTATCAGTTTTGCCTTGAACACTCAACAACAGAACGTAATTACGCCCAGATTGACAAGGAGGCCCTAGCCATCATATTTGGGGTAAAGAAGTTCAGCCAGTACCTGTTAGGGAGACAGTTTGTCATCTACACAACCACAAGCCACTCTTGGGGCTCCTGCATCACTCCAAGCCCATGCCCCAGATCATATCACCGCGTATGCTTCGGTGGAGTCTGATGTTGGGGGCCTACAGTTATGAACTTTGCTACAGGCCTGGGAAGATGCTGGCTAATGCTGATGCTCTGAGTCGCTTGCCTTTGAACCGGCCGATGGCTGAGACGCCACCACCCCTGGAGGTGCTGCTACTGGAGGAGGTTCCGGAGGCCCCACTCCATGCCCAGCGGATTGGCAGCCTCACACAGAAAGATCCAGTCTTATCACGGGTGCTACGCTGGCTGCTGCATGGCTGGCCTTCCGAGGTCCAGGAGGAGCATTTCAAGTCCTTCGTTCAGAGGCGCCATGAAATGTCTGCACACAAGAACTGCGCGCTCTGGGGAAGCCGTGCGGTGGTTCCTGCCGCCGCAAGAGAGGAGGTGCTGAAAATGCTGCATGACTCACACCCTGGGATTGTGCACATGAAGGCGTTGGCGAGAAGCTACGTCTGGTGGCCGGGGTTGGACCGAGACGTGGAGGAGGTGGTAAAGGGCTGTGAGACATGTCAGCTGACTCGCCATAGCCCATCCAAGGCTCCCCTTCACCCCTGGGAGTGGACCACTCGTAAATGGTCAAGACTCCACATTGACTTTGCAGGGCCATTTCAGGGGAAGGTCTTTGATAGTGGTGGATTCTCATTCGAAATGGCTGGAGGTGGCTATCATGAGCTCCATGACATCCAGTGCAGTGATCAACACGTTGCGTTTGCTGTTTGCCACACATGGGGCCCCCGACGTGCTGGTTTCGGACAATGGAGCAGCCTTCACGTCAGCGTAGTTCAAGGCTTTTGCAGGCAGAAATTGGATCCGCCACGTGACCACAGCACCCTATCACCCCTCCTCTAATGGGCAGGCAGAGAGGATGGTGCAAACCACAAAAGAGGCACTGGTGAGGATATCGGTGGGGGACTGGCAAACCAGATTGGCCAGGTTCCTGTTATCACAGCATACCACACCAAACTCAGCAACGGGGAAGAGCCCTGCCGAGATGCTGATGGGTCGCCGGCTGGCGACTGCACTGGACCGGCTACACCCGGACTACAGGGATGAGATGCACACAAAGCAAGAAGAGCTGGCTAAGAAGCACCAGGGCACCGCCAGGCAGGTCGAGCCGTCAGAGACTGTTTGCCCGTTGCTATGCAGGAGGAGACAAATGGATGCCTGCCGTGGTGGAGCAGGCCACGGGTCCCATCGTACAGCATCCGTACACCTGATGGCCAGCTACACAGACGCCATGTAGACCAGCTACGGGGTCGTACTCCGGTGAGTGTAACAGAGACGTCACAGGCTAGGCCATTGTCTCCGCCACCTCTGCCAGGCAGTGACGGCCTGCTTCCTGCAACAACGACGGAAGCCACATCGACAGAAGGTGTCACGGAGTCATCAGCCACGGAGGAAGGTTTTCCTGCGGCTAGCAGTGGCACCCCGACTATGCCTGTCCAGCGGCGCTCAAGTCGGGTTAGATTCCGTCCCAGACGCCTGGAGGACTAAGGGGTTTTATCTGGGGGAAAGGAGTGTTGTGTTTTGAGTTTTGCTTCAATTAAGTTTGTCCCAGTTCCCGGGTGTTACCTGAAGGGGGTGCTGGGGGGCTCGGTTTTACTTTGTCTTTCACTTTCAGTTTTGGGTTCTGCCATGCAGACAATGTGCTGTAATGTCCACCCATTTACTCAGTAAATAGTAAAAGGTACATTCCGTCTCCTCTATTCATTACTGTTCGGTCAAGATGCAATAGACTACAACTGGAAATCCTCCTTTTCTAGATTTCACTGGAGCCAGGGACACCGTTATATGGACAGACATGTATAGCGACATGTTGAGCATGGTCTTTATAGCAACAGATATGGAGGCTTCGTTTGCATGAACAGATGACCTTAGGCAGTAATTTTAAGAGCGGCTATATTGATACAAGGGCTACTTTTATCATAATTCGTATAGAAATGCAGAGTGAATGCTAACATGCAGGGTCCACTGACAGAACTGGGCCAGCACATGAATATCAGAATCATACAGGGAAATTTTTTATGTAATGTAGATACATGTCACACTCCCACTTTTTAAATCTGTTTAACACATGAACAATTTTTATTAACTACAACAAAGGGCATTTCAATACAAGACTTAAATAGGAAATAATTAGAATTTATATAGACAGCTCGCTGTGTAAACAGTTAATAGCAGTTGTGCGTTACCAGTATCTGCACTGTAGTTGGGAAGATCAAAGTAGATTCAAAGATCAAAGAAATGAAGATATGATCCTTAGCTGATCCCAATCAGGGCAGCAGTAAGTGCTACAACTGGCCTCTGTGCCTTTGGGGTAGGGACGGGGGAACTGACCTGGGTCGCTGCTCCTGATCAATTCCCAGTGATCCCTTCTGGAATTATGGAGACTCAAGTGACAACAGCTCTTGCTCACAGTTTACACCCTCCATGAGTCAAACAGCCTGCTCACACCCACTCTCCAGGCTAATGCATGAAGAACGGCCACTTGGGTGAGGTACCGAAAGGCACCCTGTCCATGTGAAACTGTACCCCAGTGAGGAGTTCACACCTTTAAGTGAGAAGATTCATCAGGAAAAGGAGAGTGGGGAAATTTTTTTTTTAAAATCAGTATTTAATAATTCTACTCATATTAAACAGATTATTCTGCCTAATGCTCCTTCTCTTGGCAGGTTGCAGTCACACACATCATCTTCCAATTATTGAGGCAGAAGGAGGAAGAAAGGACAGAATAGGAGGAAGAGGCAGATAATTGAAGATTGTTTTTGATTCTATGTACTCCAGGGCGTATGCAACATCACATTTAGTTGAGTCAGAAACGCTCAATAACAGGCACGAATCCTCAAAATATTATTTAAAATGACAGTAAAGATGAACGCAAACTAACCATGCAACTAAAGCAATGGACGTTGGAAATTGTAAAGCTAAGAGGAAAAGAAAAATTACGGAGAGGTTAATTGAGAAAGTGCAGCAAGAAAAACTAGAAAGGCGATGGTAGGAGCTTCAAATAAGAGCTTACTTGCTGAGCCCAAGGATGAGGTAAGGTCTCACTATGGATATACACAAAATAGTCAACTCTAGTAAAAGGATAAGATTCAAATTCCCAATAATATTAATCACTCCCACTAATCAAGCATGTTTAGTTGCAAATCTCAGCTACTTCTGCATAAATGATGGATTTTACCTTCTGGACATATTACCAAAATGTGGCAAATTCCAATATTATAGAAACTATTCCACTCCTATTAAAAGTACAGAAGAAACTGAGGAACATCTGCTCTGAATTCTGACAAAGAAACAAATCTTTGTGGCCAGAATGAAATCTTAATCTATCAGGAAGTGATAGGGATCAGAAAAGTGGAAGAAGTTGTTGACTATACAAATAAGAACATGTAAGAAACAGGAGCAGGTGTAGGCCATACAGCCCCTCAAGCCTGCTCCGCCATTCAATATCATGGCTGATCATCGCCCTCAACTCCACTTTCCTGCACTATCCCCATATCCCTCGAGTCCAAAAATCTATCTATCTCAGCCCTGAATATACTCAAAGACTCAGCATTCACAGCCCTCTAGGGCAGAGAATGCCAAAGATTCACAACCCTCTGAGTGAAGAAATTCCTCCTCATCTCGGTCTTAAATGGCCGACCCCTTATCCTGAGACTATGCCCCCTAGTTCTAGACACTCCAGCCAGGGGAAACAATTGATCAGCATCTATCCTGTCAATCCCCTTCAGAATCTTGTATATTTTAATGAGATCACCTCTCATTCTTCTAAACTCGAGAGTATAGGCCCATTCTACACAATCTCTCATCATAGGACAATCCTCTCATCCCAGGAATCAATCTAGTGAACCTTTGTTGCACTGCCTCCAAGGCAAGTATATCCTTCCTTAGATAAGGAGACCAAAACTGTGCACAGTACTCCAGGTGTGGTCTCACCAAGGCCAAGGCCCTGTACAATTGTAGCAAGACTTCCTTACTCTTATACTCCAACCCCCTTGCAATAAAGGCCAACATGACATTTGCCTTCCTTGTTACTTGCTGTACCTGCATGCTAGCTTTCTGTGTTTCTTGCACGAGGACACCCAAATCTCTCTGAACACCAACATTTGAAAGTTTCTCACCATTTAAAAAATATTCTGTTTTTCTATTCTTCCTACCAAAGTGAATAACCTAACATTTCCCTACATTATACTCCATCTGCCACATTACTGCCCACTCACTCAGTCTATCTATATCCCTTTGCAGACTCTGTTCTCCTCACAGCTTACTGTCCCACCTAGCTTTGTATCATCAGCAAGCTTAGATACATTACACTCGGGTCATTAATATAGATTGTAAATAGCTGAAGCCCCAACACTGATCCTTGCGGCAACCCACTAGTTACAGCCTGCCAACCTGAAAAAGATCCATTTATCCCTACTCTCTGTTTTCCGTCCGTTAACCAATCCTCTATCCATGCTACTATATTACCCCCCAACCCCATGAGCCCTAATCTTGTGTAATAACCTTTTATGTGGCACCTTATCGAATACTAAAATAGAAATCACAAGAGTTGAGGAAAAGTAGAAAGGCAAACCACAAAAGGAGAATAAATAGACAAAGCGTTTGATAAAGAGTCTTAATGCCAGTCTCAAGACTGCAGCTTAATTTATTAATGGCTTCTTCACAAAGGAAGTCTGCGGTAATGTTCTTGACCCCAAATCAGAAGGACTGAGTGAATCAGAAAAATCCATAAAGATTCGTATTACAACTTAGTGAAGTGCTATAACTCTCCTCATATAGAGCACCGTTTCAACATGCTTTACAGGACAGTGGACAACGAGTGCATACCAGAGCCAGAGGGGGGTAGGGAAGGAAAAAGGGGTTGGATGGTGAAAGTGCAGCTGAAGAGAAAGGTCTTTCGGTAGATTTTGAAAGTAGGGAGGGTGATGACATAACAGGTGGACTGAGAAAAGGGCACATCAGATAGCATGTACCCAGAGCTCTAAGGAGACTGGCAGAAATATCTGTAGCTCACTGAGCAAAAGGGAGCTTCTCCCATTAAATTTACCTGAAAAGCACCTGCTCATTTAACAAGAGATGGGTTGAGATTCAAACTTACCTTTCCCAGTACAGAATCTAAATTAGCTGAGGTACGGATTGTCGGCACAAAACAGGCGTGGTTAATTTCTGTAACATCAAGGTCAGCATCTGGTGTAAGAACAGTCTTCGAGAGCCCGTCAACAACTGCCTTCAACTCATACAAACGTTTCAGGATTTCTGTTTGCCTCGATTCCAAATTCTCAAGTGCTGGATACTCATCCCCATTCTGAAAACAGATTAAGTAGTCATTTGCCTCATTGCTGTTTGTGGGACCTTGCTGCATGCAAATTGGCTGCCATATTTCCCTATATTAAAATAGTGACTAGGATTCAAAAGTTGGCTGGAGGGAGCACAGCGAGTGGAGCAGTTAAAAGGAGCGGCAGCAACTCAACAGAGGCAGTTTTTGAAAAAGTGATGTCGGCACAAGGGAAGGAGCTGATTGGTGAGTAGCCGATGAGTGTATATTTTTAATTTTCTTCAAAAAAAATTAAGTATTTAAAAACATAAGTTTACTTCTGCTAACTTAGTTAATAGCCTATAAAATAAAGGGAAAGAGCTAATTGGCGAGTAGCTGGGGAGTTTTTTTTTTGTTAAGTTTTAAGTTTACTTCTGCTGGGTTAGTTCTTAGTCTATTAACTAGAGGCATGGCAGGGCAGCTCAGTCCCATGGAGTGCACATCCTGTGCCATGTGGGAAGTCCTGGACGACCACATGTGTAGGAAGTGTCGCCAGCTACAGCAACTCGAGCTCCAGGTTTCGGAGCTTGAACGGCAGCTGGAGTCACTGCGGTGCATCCGCGAGGCTGAGAGTTACGTGGATAGCACGTTCCTAGAGGTGATCACCCCGCAGCTTAAAGAGTATGCAGGCAGAGAGAATGGGTGACCGCCAGACAGAAGAGGACCAGGCAGGTAGTACAAGAATCCCCAGAGGGTATCGCACTCTCCAACCAGTATTCTGTTCTGAGTACTGGTGTGGGCGATGGTTCCTCTGGGGAGTGCAGCCAGAGACAAGTCCACGACACCACAGGTGGCTCAGCTGCACCGGGGGGGGGGGGGGGGCAGGAAAAAGAGTGGAAGAGCAATAGTGGTAGGGGATTCGATAGATAGGGGAGCAGACAGGCGTTTCTACGGCCTCAGACTTGACTCCAGGATGGTATGTTGCCTCCCTGGTGCCAGGGTCAAGGATGTCACTGAGTGGCTGCAGGACACTCTGAGGGGGGCGGATGAACAGCCAGAGTTCGTTGTCCATATCGGAACCAATGACATAGGCAGACAGAGGGATGAGGTCCTGCAGGCAGAGTTTAGGGAGCTAGGAGAGAGATTAAAAAGCAGGATCTCAAAAAGGTAGTAATCTCTGGATTACAAGTTGAGTACAGGAATAGGAGGATAGAACAGATGAATGCATGCAGGAGGGAGGGCTTTAGATTCCTGAGGCATTGGGGCCACTTCTGGGGAAGGTGGGACCTGTACAAGCCAGGCGGGTTACACCTCAACAGAGCCAGGACCAATATTCTCACAGGGAGGTTTGCTAGCGCTGTTGGGGAGGGTTTAAACGAGCTTGGCAGGGGGATGAACACCAGCATATAGGAGTAGAAAAGAGGAATAAGGTGCATAAAAGAGTGAGTGCGTTGGATAGTACTAGAGAAGAAAGTAGCATCATATTAGATAGGAGCAGACTAAGAAAGACTATGAAAAATCAAAAATGGGTTTAGAATGCATGTATGTAAACACACAAAGTGTGGTGAATAAGGCTGGTGAGCTACAAGCAGAATTAATCGTGTGGCAATATGATGCTGTGGCAATAACAGAAACATGGCTTAAAAACAGTAAGGACTGGGCATTTAACATTCAAGGGTACAAGGTGCTGAGAAAAGATAGGGAAGGAAAAAAGGGAGTGCTGATTAAGGAAGTGTTGGAAAGGGAGGATGTTCTTGAGGGGACAAGGACAGGATCCATTTGGTTAGAGTTGAGGAGCAAAAAGGGTATGATCACGCTATTGGGCGTATTCTACAGGCCTCCAAATAGTGAGGGGGAGGTAGAGGAGCAAATCTGCAGGGAAATCACAGAGATATGCAAGAGCTATAGAGTGGTGATACTGGGGGACTTTAATTACCCAAATATCTTTTGGGATAATGCTAGGGTAAAGGGAAAGGATGAGGAGGAATTTCTGAAATGTGTTCAGGAGAATTTCCTTGACCAATATATTCTTGGCCCAACTAGGAAGGAGACATTGCTGGATCTGGTGCTGGGGAATGAGGTGGGCCAGGTCGACTAAGTGTCTGTGGGAGAACACTTGGGTACGAGTGATCATCGTTACATAAGATTTAGATTAGCAATGGAGAGGAGCAAGGAATTTTGGTTGGTAAGTATTTCTCTCTTTTTAAGCTTAAACTCTGTGGTTTATAGTTTCTAAGGTGCGATATTCATCATCTAGAATCGGGGCAGAGGGTATTTAAAAATAATATTAATAAATTTAATTAATTACATAGAATGGGAGATCAGGTGATGTGTTGCTGCTGCAATATATGTGGGAGCTGGTGGACACCATTGATGCTCACGGTGATCACATTTGCAGTAAGTGTTGGCTGTTCGAGGAATTCCGGCTCCGTGTTGAAGAGCTGGAGTCCGAGCTTCAAACACTGAGACACATCAGGGAGGGGGAGAGTTACCTGGACTCTGTATCAGGAGGTAGTCACACCAATTAGATTAATTAATTCAGATGTAGTCCGTGGCCAGGGTCAGGATGGTGTGACTAGAAGTGAGGCAGGTACGAGGATCCAGGAGGTAGTGTTGGAGGAGCCGCAGCCCTTGCTCTTGTCCAACAGGTTTGAGGCTCTTACTCCCTGTGAGGATGGGAACAGGGACTGCGGGGAGGATGAGCAACCTGGCCACAGCACCATGGAGCGGGGGGCCATTCAAGTGGGGGGGGGGGTGGGGGAGGGGGGGAGTTAAAAGAAATGTTGTAGTGGTAGGGGATAGTATCGTTAGGGGGATAGATAGAGTTCTTTGCAGCCGAGAGCGAGAGTCCCGAAGGCTGTGTTGCCTGCCTGGTGCCAGGGTTAAGGACATCTCCTCTGGGCTGGAGAGAAACTTGGAGTGGGAGGGGGAGGATCCAGTTGTCGTGGTCCATGTTGGTACCAACGACATAGATAGGACAAGGAAGGAGGTTCTGCTGAGGGAGTTTGAGCAGCTAGGGGCCAAATTAAAAAGCAGAACCACAAGGGTAATAATCTCTGGATTACTACCTGAGCCACGTGCAAATTTGGCTAGGGTAAATAAAATTAGAGAGTTAAATGCGTGGCTCAAAGACTGGTGTGGGAGAAATGGGTTTTGCTTCCTGGGACACTGGCATCAGTACTGGGACAGGCGAGAGCTGTTCCGTTGGGACGGACTTCACTTGGCCAGTGCTGGGTCTAGAATCCTGGCGAATCGAATAACTAGGGCTGTAGAGAGGGCTTTAAACTAATTAGTGGGGGGGGGGGGGGGGGGGGGGGGGGGGAGGTTTTCAGAGCGAAAAATAAAAATGACAGCGGAGAAGGCAATAGAGCAAGGTAGCAGTGGGGGAATTAAAAACCAGAGAGTGTGTCAGGAAGGGACAGAATGTATAATGATAAAGGTAAAGTAGTAAAAGGGGTAAAAGCAGGAATAAATTGTCAAAAAACATATTTGAAAGTTCTTTATCTGAATGCACGCAGCATTCGTAACAAAATTGACGGGTTGACGGTGCAAATAACTACACATGGGTATGATCTGGTGGCCATTACGGAAACATGGCTGCAAGATAATCATGAATGGGAACTAAACATACAAGGGTATTTGACAATTAGGAAGGACAGACAGGAAGGAAAGGGAGGTGGGGTTGCTATGTTAATCAAGGATGGAATCACTGCAATAGTCAGAAATGATATTGGGTCAAAGGATCAGGATACTGAAACAGTTTGGGTGGAGATAAGGAATAATAAGGGGAAAAAGTCACTAGTGGCCGTAGTCTATAGGCCTCCTAACAGTTGCAACTCTGTTGGTCGGAGTATAAATCAGGAAATAGTTGGGGCTTGTAATAAGGGAACAGCTATAATCATGGGGGATTTTAACTTTCATATTGACTGGACTAATCAAATTGGGCATGGCAGCATTGAGGAAGAGTTCATAGAGTGCATTAGGGACGGGTTCCTTGAGCAGTATGTAACTGAACCAACCAGGGGGCAGGCAATCTTAGATCTGGTCCTGTGTAATGAGACAGGATTAATAAAAAATGTCCTAGTAAAGGATCCCCTTGGAATGAGTGACCATAATATGGTTGAATTCCAAATTCAGTTTGAGGGTGAGAGAGTTAGATCTCAAACCAGCGTACTAAGCTTAAATAAAGGAGACTATGAAGGTATGAGAGTAGAATTGACTAAAGTGGACTGGGAAAACAGATTAAAAGTATAAGACGGTACAAGAGCAGTGGTCTACATTCAAGGAGATAGTTCACATCTTTCAAGATAAATATATTCCACTGAGGAAAAAGGGGAGTAAAAGAAAAGACAGCCATCCGTGGCTTAGTAAAGTAATAAAGGATAGTATTCGACTGAAAACAAGGGCATATAAATTAGCCAAATCTAGTGGGAGGATAGAAGATTGGGAAGCATTTAAAAGCCAGCAAACAATAACTAAAAAATTAATTAAGAAAAGGGAAGATAGATTATGAAAGTAAACTAGCAAAAAATATAAAAACAGATAGCAAGAGTTTCTACAGCTATATAAAAAGAAAAAAGGGTGGCTAAAGTGAACGTTGGTCCCTTAGAGGATGAGACCGGGAAACTAGTGGTGGGGAACATGGAGATGGCAAAGACACTGAACAAATACTTTGTATCAGTCTTTACAGTAGAGGACACTAAAAATATTCCAACACTGGACAAACAGGGGGCAATGGGGGGGGGGGGGGGGGGGGGAAAGAGGAGCTAAACACGATTAAAATCACTAAGGAGATGGTACTCAGTAAAATAATGGGACTAAAGGCGGATAAATCCCCCGGACCTGATGGCCTACATCCTAGGGTCTTGAGAGAAGTGGCGGTAGGGATTGTGGATGCATTGGTGATCATTTTCCAGAACTCCCTGGACTCAGGAAAGGTCCCGGCAGATTGGAAAACTGCTAATGTAACACCCTTATTTAAGAAGGGATGTAGACAAAAAGCTGGAAACTATAGACCAGTTAGCCTAACATCTGTGGTTGGCAAAATTTTGGAGTCCATTATTAAGGAAACAGTAACAGAGCATTTGGATAAACATAATTGGATAAACATAATTTAATAGGACAGAGTCAGCATGGTTTTACGAAGGGGAAGTCATGTTTGACAAATTTGCTCGAATTCTTTGAGGATGTAACATACAGGGTGGATAAAGGGGAACCAGTGGATGTAGTGTATTTGGACTTCCAAAAGGCATTTGACAAGGTTCCACACAAAAGATTACTGATCAAGATAAAAAATCACAGGATTGGGGGTAATATACTGGCATGGGTGGAAGATTGGCTATCTAACAGAAAACAAAGAGTTGGGATAAATGGTTCGTTCTCGGGCTGGCAATCAGTAACTAGTGGTGTTCCGCAGGGGTCAGTGCTGGGACCCCAACTCTTTACAATCTATATTAACGATTTGGAGGAAGGGACCGAGTGCAGCATATCCAAGTTTGCCGACGATACAAAGATGGGAGGGAAAGCAGTGAGTGAGGAGGACATAAAAAACCTGCAAAAGGACATAGACAGGCTAAGTGAGTGGGCAGAGATTTGGCAGATGCAATATAATGTTGGAAAGTGTGAGGTTATGCACTTTGGCAGAAAAAAATCAAAGAGCAAGTTATTATTTAAATGGAGAGAAACTGCAAAGTGCTACAGTCCTGGTGCATGAAACACAAAACGTTAGTATGCAGGTACAGCAGGTGATCAGGAAGGCCAATGGAATCTTGGCTTTTATTGCAAGGGGGATGGAGTATAAAAACAGGGAAGTCTTGCTGCAGTTATACAGGGTATTGGTGAGGCCACACCTGGAATACTGCGTGCAGTTTTGGTTTCCATATTTAAGATATACTTGCTCTCGAGGCGGTTCAGAGAAGGTTCACTCGGTTGATTCCAGAGATGAGGGGGTTGACGTATGAGGAAAGGTTGAGTAGGTTGGGACTCTACTCATTGGAGTTCAGAAGAATGAGAGGCGATCTTATCGAAACATATAAGATTGTGAGGGGGCTTGATCGGGTGGATGCGGTGAGGATGTTTCCACTGATGGGTGAGATTAGAACTAGGGGGCATAATCTTAGAATAAGGGGCTGCCCTTTCAAAACTGAGATGAGGAGAAACTTCTTCACTCAGAGGGTAATAAATCTATGGAATTTGCTACCCCAGAGAGCTGTGGAAGCTACAACATAAAATAAATTTAAAATGGAGATCGACATTTTCCTAGCAGATAAGGGAATTAAGGGTTACAGGGAGAGGGCAGGGAAGTGGACGCGAGTCTAGATTCAGATCAGCCATGATCCTATTGAATGGCGGAGCAGGCCCGAGGGGCCGTATGGCCTACTCCTGCTCCTATTTCTTATGTTCTTATCTAGATTGGAATAGGGCTAACTTTAATGGGATGCGAAAGGATCTAAAATAACAGAAAATGCTGGAAAAACTCAGGTGGTCAGGCAACATCCGTGGAGAGAAATTTGAGTTGACGTTTCGGGTCGAACCCTTCTTCAAAACTGGAAAGAAAAGAAAATTGATCGAAGGCAGGGCTGCGATCGGACAAAAGAAAGAAAAGAAACAAAAGACGTAAAAGAGACAATAAAAAGGTATTCGAAGCTGGACGAGATGGTAATAGGCTGAGATTAGGTGTGAAGTGTACTGGCAGGGCAAGAGATAGCTGCCAGGTGTGAGAGAGAAACAAAAGGAAAGGAGGGGGGGGGGGGAGGGAAAAAAGGAGTGGAAAAATTACAAGTAAAAATGTAATAGGGGCCGAGGTTATGATGTGAAATTGTTGAACTCGATATCGAGTCCGGAAGGCTGCAGAGTGCCTAATCGGAAGATGAGATGCTGTTCCTCAAGTTTACGTTGAGCTTCCGTGGAACAATACAAGAGGCCAAGGACAGTGAGGTCCGAGTGGGAATGGGGCGGTGAATTAAAATGACAGGCGACCGGAAGTTCGGGGTCACCCTTACGGACTGAACGGAGGTGTTCCGCAAAGCGGTCACCCAATCTGCGTTTGGTCTCCCCAATGTAGAGGAGACCGCATCGTGAGCAGCGAATACAGTATACTAGATTGCTAGAAGTACAAGTAAATCGCTGTTTCACCTGGAAGGGGTGTTTGGGGCCCTGGACAGTGGGAAGGGGGGAGGTATAGGGGCAGGTGTTACATCTCCTCCGCTTGCACGGGAAGGTGCCAGGCGAAGGGGAAGGGCTGTTTGGGGTGATAGAGGAGTGGACTAGGGTGTCTCGGAGGGAGCGGTCCCTACGGAATGCTGAAAGGGGAGGGGAGGGGAAGATACGTTTGGTGGTGGGATCACTTTGGAGGTAGCGGAAATGCCGGAGGATGATCCGTTGAATGTGGAGGCTGGTGGGGTGAAAGGCGAGGACAAGGGGAACCCTATCGTGGTTCCGGGAGGGAGGGGCAGGGGTGAGGGCAGAAGTGCGGGAGATAGAACTGACACGGTTGAGGGCAGTGTCAACCACGGTAGAGGGGATTCCTCGGTTGCGGAAAAAGGAAGACATGTCTGAAGCACTGGTGTGGAAGGTGGCATCGTCGGAGCAGATACGGCGGAGACGGAGAAACTGGGAGAATGTAGCCAGGGTAAAATGGAACCAAAGACTGACAGGAAAAACTGTAATGGAACAATGGATGATCTTTAAGGGGGAGATGTTCCAGGTACAGGCTAGGTACATTCCAACAAGAGGGAAGGGTAAGGGAACCAAAGCAAGGGCTCCTCGGATGACGAGGGAGATAGAGAAGATGATGAAACAAAAAAAAGGAGGGTGTATGATGCGTGTCAGGTGAATTCTTCAAGGGAGAACCAGACCAAATACAATAAGTTGAGAGGGGATGTGAAGATGAAAATAAGATTGGCAGAGAGAGAATGAGAGTAGAATGGCAGTCAACATCCGACACGGCAAGAGAACCCCAGGTGGGCAGAGGAAACACTTCAAGGACACCCTCAAAGCCTCCTTGAAAAAGTGCAACTTCCCCACTGACACCTGGGAATCCCTGCCCCAAGACCGCATGAAGTGGAGGAGAAGCATCCGGGAAGGCGCCGAACACCTCGAGTCTCTTCGCCAGGAGCAAGCGGAAGCCAAGCGCAAGCAGCGCACGTCAACCCAAGCACCCCACCCACCCGCCCCTTCAACCACCGTCTGCCCCACCTGTGACAGAGACTGTAGGTCCCTGATTGGACTCAGTCACCTGAGAACTCATTTTTAATGTGGAAGCAAGTCATCCTCGGTTCCGAGGGACTGCCTGAGAGAGAGAGAGTTAACATAAAAGGGAACCCAAAAATCTTCTACCGGCATGTAAATAGTAAACGGGTAGCAAGAGGCAGGGTGGGGCCTATTAACGACAAAGGTGATATACGCTTAGTGGCACAGGGCAAGGCTAGAACACTCAATGAGTACTTTGTATCGGTGTTTACTAAGGAGGTGGATGCTGACAAAATATCGGTAGAAGTGGAAAAGGTAGAAGCAATGGAAGGGGTGAAAATTGATAGACAGGATGTACTAGAAAGGCTGGGTACGCTTAGAGTAGACAAGTCGCCTGGTCCAGATGGCTTGCATCCCAGGTTGCTAAGGGAACTGGGGGAGGAGATAGCGGAAGGGCTTGCCATAATTTTCCAATCTTCCCTAGATGCAGGGGAGGTGCCCGAGGATTGGAAAGTGGCAAATGTGACACCATTGTTCAAGAAAGGGTGTAAGGACAATCCTAGTAACTACAGGCCGGTCAGTTTAACATCAGTGGTGGGTAAAGTATTAGAAACAATAATCAAGGAAAAAATTAACAGGCACTTGGAGAGCTAATTGAGAGCCAATACAAATCTGTAAAAGGCAGATCACGTTTGACTAATTAAATTGAATTTTTTGATGAAGTAACCGGGAGGATTGATGAAGGGAATGCAATGGATGTTGTCTACATGGATTTTCAGAAGGCGTTTGACAAAGCACCACACAGAAGGCTGGTTAACAAAATTGAGGTTCATGGAATAGATGGGTCAGTGGCAGCTTGGATAAGGAATTGGCTTAAGGACAGAAAACAGCGAGTTGTGGTAAATGGCTGTTTTTCAGACTGGAGAATGGTAGACAGTGGTGTTCCCTGAGAGTCAGTGCTGGGGCCACTGCTTTTTTTTTTTTTTTTAGATAAATGACCTGGATATTGGAATACAGAGTAGAATTTCTAAATTTGCCGATGACACCAAACTTGGGGGTGTGGCAAACAGTGATGATGATACCAATCGACTACAACAGGGCATAGAAAGGCTAGCAGAATGGGCAGACAAGTGGCAGATGGAATTTAATAGAGAGAAGTGTGAGGTGATGTATTTTGGCAGAAGGAACAAGGAGAGGCAATATACACTTAATAGCATAGTTTTAAAGTGTGCAGAGACAGAGGGACCTGGGAGTGAATGTGCATAGTTCCCTGAAGGTGGCAGGACATATTGAGAGAGTGGTTAGAAAAGCATATGGGATTGTGGGCTTCATAAATAGAGGCATTGAGTACAAAAGTAGAGAAGTTATGCTGAACCTTTATAAAGCGCTAGTTAGGCCACAAATGGAGTATTGCGTCCAGTTCTGGTCACCACACTTTAGGAAGGATGTGAAGGCCCTAGAGAGGGTGCAGAGGAGATTTACCAGAATGGTTTTGGGGATGGGGGATCTTAGCTACAAGGACAGGTTGGAGAAGCTGGATTTGTTTTCATTAGAGCAAAGGAGGTTGAGGGGCGATTTGATAGAGGTGTACAAGATTATGACAGGTTTGGGTAGACTAGACAGGGAAAGGCTGTTCCCACTAGTTGATGGTACAAGGACTAGGACACAGAATTAAGGTTTTGGGCAAGAGATACAGGGAGGATATGAGGAAAAACTTTTTTTACACAGCGAGTGGTGAGGACCTGGAACTCGCTGCCGACGGAAGTGGTGGAAGCGGAGACACTCGATGTTTTCAAGGGGAGACTGGATAGGCACTTGAGGGAAATAAACTTGCAGGGCTACGGGGATAGAGCGGGGGAATGGGACTGACTGGATTGGTCTACAGAGAGCCGGCATGGACTCGTTGGCCTCCTTCTGTGCCGTATGACTGTGACTAAGTGCTTTGTGGCATCCTAAGGCCGTGAAAGGTGCTAAATAAATGCAAGTTCTTCTCTCTATTCATTTTATGAACAAGAACCAGGAAACTGAAAGTTAGTAGAATGCCTCTAAACAACATTTTAAATGTCTGTAAGGGATGCTGGCAGACTTAGCCACATGATGCAATAATAAACTTAATGATGATTATTATTTATAATGCAGTGGGCCTTGGCCCTTCACACCCAGATTTCTCAATAATAAATCATAGCATGTATTCCAAATTAGAGTCAGAAAAGAAAATTGTGCAGCACAGGAGGCCATTCGGCCCATCATGCCCATGCCGGCTCTTTGAAAGAGCTATCCAATTAATCCCATGCCTCTGCTCTTTGCCCATGGCCCTGCAAATTTTTCCTTTTCAAGTATATATCCAATTCCCTTTTTAAAGTTATTGAATCCGCTTTCATCATCCTTTCAGACAGTGCATTCCAGATCATCATAACTCAATGCGTAAAAAAGTGTCTCCACATCTCCCCACCGGTTCCTTTGCCAATTACCTTAAATCTGTGTCCTCTGGTTACCAGCCCGCCTACCAGTGAAAGGTTTCTCCTTATTTATTCTATCAAAACCCTTCATAATTTTGAACAACTCTTATTAAATCTCCCCATAACCTTCCCTTGTCCAAGGGGAACAATCCCAGCTTCTCTAGTCTCCCCACAAAAGTGAAGTCCCTCATCCCTACCACCATTCTGGTGAATCTTTTCTGCATCCTCTTCCAGGCCTCGACACCCTTCTTACAGTGTGGTGCCCAGAATTGTTCACTATACTCCAGCTGAGGCCTTAACAGTGATTTATAAAGGCTTATTTTGCATCACTTCCCTTGCTTTTGTACTCTGCCTCTATTTATAAAGCCCAGGACCCCATATGCTTTTTAAAAATATAAATACAGCTTTAATCGACATGTCCTGCCACCATCAAAATAAATAAAGGGCAGTAAAATATGAATTATATAAACAGAATCAGGCCATTCTGTCCAACTGGGCTATGCTGGTGTTTATGCTCCACACGAGACTCATCCCACTCCTGTTCATCTAACCCTATCAAAATATCCTTCTATGGCTTTCTCCCTCATGTGTTTCTCTCACTTCCCCTTAAATGCATCAATGCTATTCGCTACAACCGCTCCAAATGGTAGTGAGTTCCACACTCTCGTCACTCTCTGGTTAAAGAAGTTTCTCCTGAATTCCCTACTGGATTTATTAGTGACTATCTTATACTTATGGTCCTTGTGTTGGACTCCCCCACAAGTGGAAATATCTTCTCTACACCTACCTGATCAAATCCCTTCATAATTTTAAAGATCTCTATGAGGTCACCCCTCTAGCTTAACTTTTCTAGAGAAAAGAGCCCCAGCCTGTTCAGTCTTTCCTGATAGTATATAGCCTCTCCGCTCTGGTGTAATTCTTGTCAATCTTTTTTGCACTATATAGCCTCTCCGCTCTGGTGTAATTCTTGTCAATCTTTTTTGCACTATATAGGGCCAGAAATTCCAGAACGGGGCTTGCAGCGCATGCAAGCCCCGTATTTGCACTTACCCCACGCTCCTGCCGATCAGCTCCAGGGACGCCTGCACTTCCAGAAACTGAAACAAGAATCCCGGGCAGCGTATGACGTCACGCCGCCCAGGAGTGCAGCCAGCACGGACCCAGGAGCGTGCAGTGTAAGTGAGACACGCCCCTTGAGGTCTCAGTTTCACTGGACACGCCCCCAATGTTTCTGTCAAGCTGCTTTGCTTTTTTACATGCAAAGCAGCAGTTTAAATAGGTTTTTGGAAGTTTTTTCAAGATTTTGGTAACTTTTATAAATTTTTTAAAATGTTTACATTATTTTGAGTAATCTGAAGTAGTTTTAAAGAGAATTAAAGCAATTTAAAGACTTTTAAAAGCCCTAAAAGAATTTTTTAAATTCCATTTATTTATTTAGCAATGTCGTCGTCATACGTGTCTTCACACTGTTCCCTTTGGGGAACTGTATGAAGTGGTGGAAGGATTTATGGCCGTGATTAACGCTCATTCCGTGACCGTAACCATCTTTGAACCAGCCATTAGGGCGGTTAGTCCTATGGCGGGAGGGTTTTACGGGCTCCCACAAGCTATACAAGGAGGGGGGGCCACCCACACCCACGGACGCAAATATCCCACTGGATGTCAACCCAGAATTTAGAGCCGGAGCTCCGACTCCACTTGCCGGGACTGTCTGGAGCGGGGTTCGAAACCCTACCCTGATCTGGCCCAGCGGCAGGGATCCTACCGCTATGACAAAGGCCCAATCCGATTAGCAACGTGAAATGGCAGCATAGGGCTCCAGACACGGGGAGGGAAAAGGCGCAGGAAACGTATGGGTGTCACCTTTTGTGCGGAGTGGGCCTTTTGTGTAGCAGTAAGCATCCCCGCCGCTGGGCCAGAAGCAGTAGGGTTTTGAACCCCACTCCAGACAGTCCCGGCAAGTGGAGTCGGAGCTCCAACTTTAAATTCTGGGTGGACATCCAGCGGGATACTTGCGTCCGTGGGTGTTGGTGGCCCCCCCCCTCAGATGGGTTGTGGGAGCCCGTAAAACCCTCCCGCCATAAGACTAACCACCCTAATGGCTGGTTCAAAGATGGTTACGGTCACGGAATGAGCGTTAATCACGGCCATAAATCCTTCCACCACTTCATACAGTTCTCCAAAGGGAACAGTGTGAGGATACGTCCGATGATGACCTCTTGCGCAATGCACCTCCTTGGACCCTCAGTCGCAGGTGCGAGGGGGCAAGTGGTGCAAGTGTTAAATTTTTTATTTTATTGACATGTAAAATGTTGGCCCAATAATTCCCTTCCAAATGCGCTAGTACGGTCGGGGTACTTACGCATCTGGCCGGATGAAATGCCGGTTTTCAGCATGCACAGTGCATGTGGGGAAAACCGGCATTTCCTGTCCTCTGAACGAAGGGGTTCAGAGGCAGAACGCGTGCGACTGCACATGCAGCGCGTGCGCAGTATAATTCGCCGCTTTCATTAATGCTTTCAGTGAGGTCCAGTCATTACAACTTACACATGAAAAAAGCATGGGTACAGTTGCTACAGAGGAAGATATTTCTTATCGTGGAGCTTCTGAAAGTATGTATGTCTGTATATATTCCTTTGCGTGTTATGTATATATTCCTTTACTTATGTGTATGAATGTATTATTTAATTATGACTTTCAGAGAAAGTAACTTATTGGAAAATCATAATTAAAAACATACATTCATAGTAAAGGAATATAAAACATACATACATATACGTAAAGGAATATATGTGGACATACATACATAACTCATTCCGTTCACACAGCCACAATTGCTCCTTCTACCTACCGTTCTGAAAACCCTTTTTAAAAAAAAAAAAAAAAAATTTTTAACTTTAAAACTTACTTAAAATTTCTTAAAATAACTTCCCTCCCTTTCCCAAACAAAAATATTGCATTTCAAAAGCTCCACGATAAAATATATCTTCCTCCGCAGCCAATGAACCACTTTACACTTGCTTTTTTTCAGTGTAAGTTCTGAGGACTTACCCTCACGGATTTCATGAATGAAATCCACGAAGTTCACTGCGCAAGCGCTGCCTGTGCAGTCGCACGCACTCGAGGTCTGGAAATGCCGGCGTTCCCCGCATGCGCTGTTCCTGCTGAACGCCGGCATTTCCAACGGCCAGAAGCGTGAGTACCCCGAGCGCACTCACGCTTCTGGCCTGGAATTTCTGGCCCATAGCCTCTCCGCTCTGGTGTAATTCTTGTCAATCTTTTTTGCACTATATAGCCTCTCCGCTCTGGTGTAATTCTTGTCAATCTTTTTTGCACTATATAGCCTCTCCGCTCTGGTGTAATTCTTGTCAATCTTTTTTGCACTTTCTCCAGTGCCTCTACCTCCTCCTCCTCGTAATATGGAGGCCAGAACAGTGCACAGTACTGAAGGGTATAGTTAATACTGATGAAGACTTGCAGAATGGGCATGTAATTGGCAAATGAATTTCAATCTGGATACGTGTGAGTTGCTGCATTTTGGTAGGAAGAAAAGACCACCTACTCATTGGAAAAGAATCCAAAAGAAATTTAGGGATACAGATACACAAATCACTAAAATTAGTGACGCAGGTGAATAAGGCCATTAAAAAAACAGGGTTAATTTCTAGAGGAATAGAATTGAAAAGCAGAGAAGTTATGTTAAACTTGTATAGAATCTTGTTAGAATACATAGAATGTACAGCATTGGTCCAAGTGTGTGAGTACAGCGGCAGCGGGAAACACGAGCTGTGAGGCTATAAAAGGCCCAAGAGACTCAGGTAGGCCTCACAGCGGCAGCGGCGGGAAATGCAAGCGGCGAGGCTATAAAAGGCCCCAGAGACCAGGTAGGCCTCACAGTGGCAGGAAACGCGAGCGGCGAGGCTATAAAAGGCCCCAGAGACTCAGGTAGGCCTCACAGCGGCAGCGGCGAGAAACGCGAGCGGCAAGGCTATAAAATGCCCCAGAGACCAGGTAGGCCTCACAGCGACGGCAGCGGGAAACGCGAGCGGCAAGGCTATAAAATGCCCCAGAGACCAGGTAGGCCTCACAGCGACGGCAGCGGGAAACACGAGCGGCGAGGCTATAAAAGGCCCCAGAGACCAGGTAGGCCTCACAGCTGCAGCGGCGGGAAACGCGAGCGGCGAGGCTATAAAAGGCCCCAGAGACTCCGGTAGGCCTCACAGCGGCAGCGGCGGGAAACGCGAGCGGCGAGGCTATAAAAGTCCCCAGAGACTCAGGTAGGCCTCGCAGCGGCAGCGGCAGGAAACGCGAGCGGCGAGGCTATAAAAGTCCCCAGAGACTCAGGTAGGTTTACTAATCTCCAATCTCAGAGAGGGAGAGAAGTAAAATGTAACTGAAGTGTGACATCACCAGAAAGCAGGTAAGTGATTGGTTGGTGAGTATTTCTCTCTTTTTTAAACTTTAACTCTGTGGTTTATACTTTAAGGTCTCTGTGGTGTAGCGGGGACTGTTTGCAAACCAGGGCCCTTAAATGTATCATTTAACTGTAGTGAAATTGGTGGGATTGATTTGTTTAATTTAAATTAATTAAAGGGTAAGTCATGGCAGGACAGCCCGGTGCCGTGGTATGCTCCTCCTGCGTTATGTGGGAGCTCAGGGACACTTCCTGTGTCCCTGACAACTAAGCGTGCAGGAAGTGTGTCCAGCTGCAGCTACTGGCAGACCGCATTGCGGCGCTGGAGCTGCGATTGGATACATACTGGACCATTCGCGATGCTGAGGACGTCGTGAATAGCACGTTTAATCAGTTGGTCACACCGCAGATAAAAGGTGGCACAGGCAGAAAGGGAACAGGTGACCAACAGGCAGAGTAGTATGCGCAGGCAGGTAGCGCAGGGGTCCCTTGTGGCCATCCCCCTCTCAAACAGATATACCGCTTTGGATACTGATGGGGGGGGATGGCTTACCAGGGGAAGGCAGCAGCAGCCAACTTCCTGGCACCAGGGGTGGCTCTGCTGCACAGGACGGGAGGAAAAAGAGGGGGAGAGCTATATTAATAGGGGATTCTGGTGCAAGGGTCAAGGATGTCTCAGAGCAGCTGCAGAACATTTTGGAAGGGGAGGGTGAACAGCCAGTTGTCGTGGTGCATATAGGTACCAACGATATAGGTAAAAACCAGGAGGAGGTCCTAAAAGATGAATATAGGGAGTTAGGAGGTAAATTAAAAAATAGGACCTCAAAAAGGTAGTAATCTCAGGATTGCTACCAGTGCCACGTGCTAGTCAGTGTAGAAATAGAAGGATATTTCAGATGAATACGTGGCTAGAGGAATGGTGCAAGGGGGAGGGATTCAAATTCCTGGGACATTGGAACCGGTTCTGGGGGAGGTGGGACCAGTTCAAACTGGACGGTTTGCACCTGGGGCAGGGCCGGGACCGATGTCCTAGAGGGAGTGTTTCCTAGTGCTCTGGGGGAGGGTTTAAACTAAAATGGCAGGGGGTTAGGAACCTGAGCTGGGGGACAGAGGAAAGGGAAACAAGGATAAAAGAAAAAGATAGGAAAGAGAAAAACAAAAAAGTGACAGGCAGAGAAATAAAGGGTTTAAATCAAACATGGCCACATTAAATAATAATTCTAAAAGATCTAAGAGCGTTAAAAAAACAAGCCTGAAGGCTTTGTGTCTTAATGCGAGGAGCATTCGTAATAAGGTGGATGAATTAGCTGCGCAAATAGAGGTAAACGAATATGATATGATTGGGATTACGGAAACATGGCTCCAGGGTGGCCAAGGCTGGGAACTCAACATCCAGGGGTATTCAATATTCAGGAAAGATAGGCAAAAAAGGAAAAGGAGGTGGGGTAGCATTGCTTGTTAAAGAGGGGATTAACACTTGAAAGGAAAGATATTAGTTCTGATTATGTGGAATCTGTATGGGTAGAACTGAGAAATACCATGGGGCAGAAAACGTTAGTGGGAGTGGTATATAGACCTCCAAACAGTAATGCGGAGGTCGGGGATGGCATTAAATGGGAAATTAGAGAAGCGTGCAATAAGGGCACAGCAGTTATCATGGGTGACTTTAATCTACATATACATTGGGCTAACCAAATTAGTAACAATACTGTGGAGGAGGAATTCCGAGAGTGTATACGGAATGGTTTCCTGGACCAATATGTCGAGAAACCAACTAGAGATCAGGCCATCTTAGACTGGGTATTATGTTATGGGAAAGGATTAATTAGCAATCTTGTTGTGCGAGGCCCCTTGGGTCGGAGCGATCATAATATGATCGAATTCTTCAGTAAGATGTAGAGTGAAATAGTTGACTCAGAGACTAGGGTCCTGAATTTAAATAAAGGAGACTACGATGGTATGAGGTGCGAGTTGGGTAGGATTGATTGGGGAATGTCACTCAAAGGGTTGACGGTGGATGGGCAATGGCAAACATTCAAAGATCGCATGGATGAACTACAGAATTTGTTCATCCCAGTTTGGCATAAAAAAACAAAAAAGGTGACTCAACCATGTCTAACAAGGGAAATTAGGGATAGCATAAGATCCAAGGAGAGAACTTATAAATTGGCCAGAAAAAGCCAATTGGGAGCAGTTTAGGATCCAACAAAGGAGGACAAAGGGATTAATTAAGAGGGGGAAAATAGAGTATGAGAGTAAGCTTGCATTGAACATAAAAACTGACTGAAAGCTTTTATAGATATGTTAAGAGAAAAAGATTGGTGAAGTCAAGTGTGGGTCCCTTGCATTCAGAATCAGGGGAATTTATAATGGGGAACAAAGAAATGGCAGACCAATTAAATACATACTTTGGTTCTGTCTTCACAAAGGAGGACACAAATAACCTCCCAAAGATGTCGGGGAACATAGGGTCTAATGAAAGGGAGGAACTGATAGAAATCAGTATTAGTAGGGAAATGGTGTAAGGGAAATTGATGGGATTGAGGGCCGATAAATCCCCAGGGCCTGATAATCTAAACATAGAAGATAGGAGCAGGAGTAGTCCATTCGGCCCCTCGAGCCTGCTCCGCCATTCAATAAGATCATGACTGATCATCCAAATTCAGTACCCGGTCCCTGCTTTCTCCCCATACCCCTTGATCCCTTTAGCCTTAAGAAATATATCCAACTCCTTCTTGAATATATTTTAAATGAATTGGCCTCTACTGCCTTCTGTGGTAGAGAATTCCACAGGTTCACCACTCTCTGGGTGAAGAAATTCCTCCTCATTTCTGTCCTAAATGGCCTACCCCTTATCCTTAGACTGTGACCCCTGGTTCTGGACTCCCCGACCATCGGGAACATCCTTCCAGCATCTAGTCTGTCTAGTCCTGTTAGAATTTTATAAGTTTCGATGAGATCCCCTCTCATTCTTCTAAACTCCAGCGAGTACAAGCCCAATCGACCCAATCTCTCCTCATACGTCATTCCTGCCATCCCAGGTATCAGCCTGGTGAATCTTCGCTAAACTCCTTCCATGGCAAGAACATCCTTCCTCAGATAAGGCGACCAAAACTGCACACAATACTCAAGATGTGGTCTCACCAAGGCCCTGTACAACTGCAGCAAGACATCCTTGTTCCTGTACTCAAACCTTCTCACTTCGAAGGCCAACATACCATTTGTCTTCTTAACTGCCTGCTGCACCTACATGCTTACCTTCAGCGACTGGTGCACAAGGACACCCAGGTCTTGTTGCACTTCCCCTTATCTATTGCCATTCAGATAATAATCTGCCTTCCTGTTTTTGACACCAAAGTGGATAACCTCGCATTTATCCACGTTATATTGCATCTGCCATGCTTCTGCCCAATCAACCCAACCTGTCAAAATCATCCTGGAGTTTCTCGGCATCCTCCTCACAGCACACACGCCCACCCAGCTTTGTGTCGTCTGCACATTTGGAGATATTACATCTAGTTCCCTTGTCTAGATCATTAATATATATTGTGAATAGCTGGGGTACAAGGACCGATCCCTGCGGTACCCCACTAGTCACTGCCTGCCACTCGGAAAAAGACCCTTTTATTCCAACTCTTTGCTTTCTGTCTGCCAACCAGTTCTCTATCCAAGTCAGTACCTTGCCCCCAATCCCATGTGCCTTAACCTTACACGCTAATCTCTTATGCGGGACCTTATCGAAAGCCTTCTGAAAGTCCAAATACACCACATCCACTGGTTCTCCCTTATCTATTTTACCAGTTACATCCTCAAAAAATTCCAGTAGATTAGTCAAGCAGGATTTACCCTTTGTAAATCCATGTTGACTTTGTCCGATCCCGTCACTGTTTTCCAAGTGCTCTGCTATTACATCTTTTATAATGGACTCTAGCATTTTCCCCACTACCGATGTCAGGCTTACCGGTCTGTAATTCCCTGTTTTCTCTCTACCACCTTTTTTGAATAGTGGGGTAACATTAGCTACCCTCCAATCCATGGGTACTATTCCAGATTCCATCGAATGTTGGAAGATGATCAGCAATGCATCTACTATTTCTAGGGCCACTTCATTAAGTACCCCTAGGATGTAGATTATCAGGCCCTGGGGATTTATCGGCCTTCAATCCCATCAATTTCCTTAACACCATTTCCCTACAAATACTGATTTCTTTCAGTTCCTCCCTTTCATCAGACCCTATGATCCCCGACATCTCTGGGAGGTTATTTGTGTCCTCCTTTGTGAAGACAGAACCAAAATATATATTTAATTGATCAGCCATTTCTTTGTTCCCCATTATAAATTCCCCCGATTCTGGCTCAAGGGACCTACGCTTGACTTCACCAATCTTTTTCTCTTCACATATCTATAAAAGCTTTTACAGTCAATTTTTATATTCCCTGCAAGCTTACTCTCATATTCTATTTTCCCCTTCTTAATTAATCCCTTTGTCCTCCTTTGTTGAATCCTAAACTGCTCCCAATCCTCAGCTTTACTGCTTTTTCTGGCCAATTTATATGTCCTCTCCTTTGATCTTATGCTATCCCTAATTTCCCTTGTTAGCCACTGTTGAGTCACCTTTTTTGTTTTATTTTTATGCCAAACTGGGATGAACAAATTCTGTAGTTCATCCATGTGGTCTTTGAATGTTTGCCATTGCCTATCCACCGTCAACCCTTTGAGTGATATTCCCCAATCAATCCTACCCAACTCGCTCCTCAGACCATCGTAGTTTCCTTTATTTAAATTCAGGACCCTAGTCTCCGAGTCAACAATTTCATTATCCATCTTAATGAAGAATTCTATATCATACCCGGCTACCGACCATAGAACATATATATCAGAAACGCTGCCTACGGAGGGCACGGACCATCATCAAAGACCCTACCCACCCCAGCCACAGTCTGTTCGCCCTCCTACCATCTGGAAGACGCTACAGATGCATTCGCACCCGTATGACCAGATTTAGGAACAGCTTCTTTCCCAGGGCTGTCATCCTACTGAACTCCACAAATAAACACTAAAGCCTGCACATCTGCCGATGCACTTTATTATGGTCATATTTATGCTAATATATATGTACAAATGTATGTTGAAATGTCCTAATCCAAATTGTACACTCTCGGGAGCCGCAAGCCTACATTTCGTTGTACTGCACTTGTGCACTAACAATGACAATAAAAGTAGATTTGATTTGATATTATGATCGCTCCGACCCAAGGGACCTCGTACAACAAGATTGTTAATTAATCCTTTCTCGTTACATAATACCCAGTCTAAGATGGCCTGATCTCTGGTTGGTTCCTCGACATATTGGTCCAGGAAACCATCCCGTAAACACTCCAGGAATTCCTCCTTCACAATATTGTTACTAATTTGGTTAGCCCAATTTATATGTAGATTAAAGTCACCCATGATGACTGCTGTGCCCTTATTGCACGCTTCTCTAATTTCCCTTTTAATGCCATCCCTGACCTCCGCATTACTGTTTGGAGGTCTATATACCACTCCCACTAATGTTTTCTGCCCCATGGTATTTCTCAGTTCTACCCATACAGATTCCACATCATCAGAGCTAATATCCTTCCTTACAATTGTGTTAATCCCTTCTTTAACCAGCAATGCTACCCCACCTCCCTTTCCTTTTTGCCTATCTTTCCTGAATATTGAATACCCCTGGATGTTGAGTTCCCAGCCTTGGCCACCCTGGAACCATGTTTCCGTAATCCCAATCAAATCATAATCGTTTACCTCTATTTGCGCAGCTAATTCATCCACCTTATTACGAATGCTCCTCGCATTAAGACACAAAGCCTTCAGGCTTGTTTTTTTAACGCTCTTAGACCTATTATATTAATAGTATTATTTAATGTGGCCATGTTTGATTTAAACTGTTGATTTCTCTGACTGCCACTTTTGTTTTTCTCCTTCCAATCTTTTTCTTTTATCCTTGTGTCCCTTTCCTCTGTCCCTCTGCTCAGGTTCCCAACCCCCTGCCATTTTAGTTTAAGCCCTCCCCCAGAGCACTAGCAAACACTCCCCCTAGGGCATCGGTCCCGGCCCTGCCCAGGTGCAAACCGTCTGGTTTGAACTGGTCCCACCTCCCACAGAACCGGTTCCAATGTCACAGGAATTTGAATCCCTCCCCCTCACACCATTCCTCTAGCCACGTATTCATCTGAAATATCCTAGGGTACTTAAGGAAGTGGCCCTAGAAATAGTAGATGCATTGCTGGTCATCTTCCAAAATTCGATAGACTCTGGAACAGTACCCATGGATTGGCGGGTAGCTAATGTTATCCCACTGTTCAAAAAGGGTGGTAGAGAGATAACGGGGAATTACAGACCGGTAAGCCCGACATCGGTAATGTGGAAAATGCTAGAGTCCATTATAAAGGATGTAACAGCAGAGCACTTGGAAAAAAGTGACCGGATCGGACAAAGTCAACATTGATTTACAAAAGGTAAATCGTGCTTGACTAATCTACTGGAATTTTTTGAGGATGTAACTGCTAAAATAGATAAGGGAGAAGCAGTGGATGTGGTGTATTTGGATTTTCAAAAGGCTTTCGATAAGGTCCCGCATAAGAGATTAGCGTGTAAAATTAAGGCACATGGGATTGGGGGCAAGGTATTGACTTGGATAGAGAACTGGTTGGCAGACAGAAAGCAAAGAGTTGGAATAAATGGGTCTTTTGCCGAGTGGCAGGCAGTGACTAGTGGGGTGCCGCAGGGATCGGACCTTGGACCCCAGCTATTCACAATATATATTAATTAATGATCTGGACGAGGGAACTAGATGTAATATCTCCAAGTTTGCAGACGACACAAAGCTGGGTGGGCGTGTGTGCTGTGAGGAGGATGCCGAGAAACTCCAGTATGATTTGGACAGGTTGGGTGATTGGGCAGAACCAATATAACGTGGATAAATGCGAGGTTATCCACTTTGGTGTCAAAAACAGGAAGGCAGATTATTATCTGAATGGCAATAGATTGGGAGAAGGGGAAGTGCAACGAGACCTGGGTGTCCTTGTGCACCAGTCGCTGAAAGTAAGCATGCAGGTGCAGCAGGCGGTTAAGAAAGCAAATGGTATGTTGGCCTTCGTAGCGAGAGGGTTTGAGTACAGGAACAAGGATGTCTTGCTGCAGTTGTACAGGGCCTTGGTGAGACCAGATCTTGAGTATTGGGTGCAGTTTTGGTCACCTTATCTGAGGAAGGATGTTCTTGCCATGCAAGGAGTGCAGCGAAGATTCACCAGGCTGATACCTGGGATGGCAGGAATGACGCTATGCGGAGAGATTGGGTCGATTGGGCTTGTACTCGCTGGAGTTTAGAAGAATGAGAGGGGATCTCATCGAAACTTATAAAATTCTAACAGGATTAGACAGACTAGATGCTGGAAGGATGTTCCCGATGGTCAGGGAGTCTAGAACCAGGGGGCACAGTCTAAGGATAAGGGGTAAGCCATTTAGGACAGAGATGAGGAGGAATTTCTTCACCCAGAGAGTGGTGAACCTGTGGAATTCTCTGCCAAAGGTGGCAGTAGAGGCCAATTCATTAAATATATTCAAGAAGGAGTTAGATATATTTCTTAAGGCTAAAGGGATCAAGGGATATGGAGAGAAGGCAGGAACAGGGTACTGAATTTGGATGATCAGCCATGATCTTATTGAATGGCGGAGCAGGCTCGAGGGGCCGAATGACCTACTCCTGCTCCTCTCTTCTATGTTTCTATGTTACACCAACAGTTTTACCATACCACCTTCAAAATAACTAAATAAATGGCATTAAAACATGAAGAGGGAAATTAGCTCGTAAGATGAAATTGTAAACGGTAAATTAGAGGCACGTCAGCTGGGAATGTGCAGCCCGAGGTCCCTGGCGGCCTGTGGGAGTGCAGGCCTGTCCAACTCCCCAACCAACACCTCCTACCTGAGCGTCCGCAGCGGCTCGGTGAATATTCGGCAGCTTGTACATGCAGGTGGGCAGCTCTCGGGCTTGGTCGCCCAAATGATACGGTTTTACCTTGTACATCTGCATAACTGACGAGCCCGACCCTCAGATCTCGACACCTCACCAACCTCCCGGGTCAACGCACCATGGAAACCTTGCACCTCCCGCCAGCCCCCGCGGCCGGCCGGCTGGTTGGTCCGCCCCCATTCCTTTATCTGATTAGTCGCTCAATGTCTCCTTTAGGTTTCTGATTGGATAACAGAGATGTCAATCTTATAAAATGCGTGGCATATATAATGGTGGAAATACTTGGATTCACATAATTGAGTATAGCATTTAAATCATCTCTTTATTATAATTAAATTCGTACATTCGTATCAAAAAGTTTTATTTTTAAAGATGAACGAAAGACGATTGCGTCGTCCGTGTGGCGCTTGGCATAATGGGTGTTGTAGGTTGATGACGCGGGTAACGCGAGGGGAAGGTTTTCTTTTGGACTACATTTCCCAGAGGCCAGTTAGCCGCGGCGCCAAAGCTGAACAGAGCCGCCTGGCGTTCGTGGTTACGTCGCTTGAGGTGGCAGCCGGCGCTCAGCTCGAGTCCGTTAATAAGTAAAGAGCTCGGTGGTCGCTGCACATTTGACCCTCTTGCTTGTTACAGTCCGCGGGGGGGTCAAATGGAAGCTTGGTGAGTTCCAGGACCGAACCGTGCGGCTCAACGTGAGGGGAGGGGCGGCCTGTCGGCCTGTGAATGAAGCCACTCCATTGCTCCTCAAACTCGCCTGGCACCGGGACGGGTGAAGGGAGAGTGTCAGCCGTGGCTCAGTTGGCAGCAAACTTGTCTCAGAGTTCAAAGGTCGTGGGTTCAACCTTCACTCTGGAGGCCGGTCTTCCACTCACCATAAACTTGAGGTCATCCAAAACTCAGCTGCCCGTGTCCTAACTCGCACCAAGTCTCGTTCACCCATCACCCCCTGTGCTGGCTGACCTACATTGGATCCCGGTCAGGCAGCGCATCGATTTCAAAATTCTCATCATTGTTTTCAAATCCCTCCGTGGCCTCGCCCCTCCCTGTCTCTCTAACCTCTTCCAGCTCCACAACTCCCCTGAGATCTCTGCACGCCTCCAATTCTGGCCTCTTGTACATCCTCAATTTCCTTTGACCTCAAATGTTAACTCTGTTTCTCTCTCCACAGATACTGCCTGACCTGCTGAGTATTTCCAGCATTTTCTGTTTTTGTTTCTCAATTTTCTTCACTCTATCATTGGCGGCCGTGCCTTCAGCTGTCTCGGCCGGAAGCTCTTGAATACTCTCATTACATCTCTCCTCCTTTAAGACCCTCCTTAAAGACTACCTCTTTGACCAAGCTTTTGGCCACCTGTCCTAAGGTCTCCTTCTTTGGCTTAGTCTCAATTTGTGTTTGATTATGCTCCTGTGAAGCATCTTGGGACGTTTTACTATGTTAAAGGCGCTATGTAAATGCAAGTTGTTGCAGAGACCTGAGCACATAATCTGGTACTGAGGGGAACACTGCATTGTCAAGGCTGCCATCTTTTGGATGAGATGTTAAGCCAAGATCTCGTCTGCCCGCTTAGGTAGACGTCAAAGATCCTGTGGCACTATTTGAAAAAGAGCAACGGAATTCTCCCAGTGTACTAGCCAACATTTATCGCTGTACCAGCATCACTAAAAACAGTTTTACTGATTGTTCCTCTCGCTGTTGTTTGTGTGACATTGCTGTGTGCAAATCAGCTGCTGTATTTACCTGCAGAGCAACAGTGACGACACTTCAAAAGCTCTTTGTTGGCTGTGAAGCGCTTTGGGATGTCTGGAGGATGTGAAAGGTGCTATATAAATGGAAGGCTTTTTTCTTTCTTGCCTTCTGTGGCTTTTACCTTTTGCCGAAAACTGATCAGGGGTGGGATGACAAGGTCAATGCGGATGAGGAAAGCCTTCCAATTTTATTTAAACTATAGGCCCCTCTCCCATCGCAGTATTGAACTGTCTCATGGTGTAAAGTCCCAATGACAATTTATTGAATATCTTACTAAGATCATGTAATAAAAGACAAAAGTAAACTCATTATTTAAAAAAATGTCATTTACATTAAAAATATTCCAAACAGCCTGCCCAAAAATCTAATTTTCAATATTAAACCAGTGGGATTGGCACAGTTTGTATGTGAGTTTCTCTGTGGGCCTGTTAACTATACCATAACTGACATAAGTATCTTTTATGTGCTTAGTGCGCTTTTGTTTTAGTAGTCTATTTTCTGTTGATTTAGCTCAGCACCTGCAAGAGTGATCAAGCCAATTGACCGACAGTCAGTGCACCAGATTTGTTCAGGGCAAGTTGTGCTAAGCCTCAGCACTGCAGTGAAAGAGTTGGTGGAAAACAGTCTAGATGCTGGAGCTACTAACATTGGTGAGGACAAAAATGACTAATCCAAATCTATGTTACTTTTCAGCAGTGTACATTTATATACCGAGCAGGAAGTACCTCTTTCAAAGGGCCGGCGCAGGCACGGTTGGCTGAATGGCCTCCTTCTGTGCTGTATCATTCAATGATAAAGAAAGTTATTGTACTTTCATGTATTTCAGACAGCTGTTTTGAAGCAACCCTCCTGGGACATTAGTTATACGTCAGTTAACAGTTGGTTGCAAATGCCAACAACAATTTGCACTTACTTAGCAACTTTAATGTAGTGAATTTCCCCAAGGCACTTTACAAAGAGGAGCAGGAGCTTGGGAGGAGGGATATGGGAAGCGATTGAAGGCGCAGTCAAAGGTAGGTCTTGAGGAGGCTGTTGAAAGTGATAGGTGATGTGATATGGCAGGGAATTTTAGGAAGGGAATTATAGAGTGCCGATAGGTGATGCCTGGAGGTTTTTTTTAAAGTTTACATGGCTTTTGGATAGCGCCTTAGCATATGAAATCCTTTTATTATCAGCTGATTTAAAAAAAAAAAATCAAACTGAGACTTGAAAGCTGCCCCTTTCTCAATCGCTGGTGTTTACAATGTCTTGAAACACCTTCAGTATTAGCCAACAGCACTTCATGGTGATTCAGTATACACGGTAATTGCACCTTAACAAGGTGTGGACTGCTCACTGAACATGTTTCTACCCAAATAGCTGGGGCGCTTAAAACAACGTAAGGGGCGACTATGTAATTGACAGTAATAGTAATAACAAATGGTTTGCGCTATTTACCAATTTAAATGGTTGCCTGATTTAAACGTGGGCAGTGTAAGTGGTGGAGACTATTTGCTTTTTTACTAAAGCACAGCTGTTTGTCAGTACAGCTCTGAGTAGATGCCATGTGGAATACTTCTAGCTATTGCAGTTAAAACATTTGATTACATCCAGAGCGACTGACCTCCTCCAAGAAATATCTAGTATTTTAATTTTTATTCCTGTCTCTTGTGCTACATATTTTTCAGATATTAGATTGAAGGAATTTGGAGCAGATTTGATTGAAGTATCAGACAATGGAGATGGAGTGGAAGAAAAAAACTTTGAAGGACTAAGTAAGTTTTTAGTAGGAATCACAGACACCCCACAGTGCAGATAGAGGCCATTAGAATGAGTTCAAATTCCAGTCTAGTTGAAAATCTAACATCCTTAGTGTTGCAGTTGTTAAGCTGCTGCAGATGAACCAGCTCTCCCTTCCCTCACCCCCCCCCCCCCCACCAAAAGTTGTTGGGGCTAGGACTCAATTGAAAATGTAAAAACTGAGATTGATAGATTTTTGTTGGGCAAGGATATTAAGGGATATGGAACCAAAACAGCTAAATGGAGTTCAGATACAGGTCAGCTATGATTTAATTGAATGGCAGAACAGGCTCGAGGGGCTGAATGGCCTACTCCTTGTTCCTATGTTCAACAGATTGCTTGCTTTGTTGGCCTTCATATATTCTGTGTACAGTGAAACCTGTAAATTACAGACACCTAGGGGACTGGCATCAGCTGTCCACTTTTTGCAGGTGTCCCTTTGTCCCAAATGATCATTGTCAATGGAGCGGAGATGGGGATGATTTGTGGCAGTATGCTGGAACCACTCCCACACCATATGCCTTACATTTCATGGTCATTCGACACGGGGAGGGGGGGAACTTAATTGCAATCAGTCCCTTTTAATTAAGCACCAGTGACATTGCTCGTGAAAAACTTTACAGGGGCCCATGTTCCGTGTTTTAAGGTGTAAAATAAACTAATTAAATAGGGCTTGGTATATTGGAGGCTGTCCGTCATTTACAAGTGTCCGTCGTTTCAGAGAGCTTCTTGTATCTTTTATAATGTAAAATACTTGGGACTGTCGTGAAATGTCCGCATTTTAATAGGATGTCCGTCGTTTGCGAGTATGTCTTTTTCTTTCGTATGGTAGTAGCAAAACAAATCAAATGCCAATATCTAAGTCAGATATCCAGGCCAAAGCTTCCGGTGTAACAGCGTGGATATCTTGTAGGCTGCCTGCAAATTTCCTCTGAGGGCAGTGCTCCATGATGTGCTCTGGGGTCTGATTAGGAGCTCCACAGTCACATGATGGGGATGCTTTAATCTTCCATCTATGGAGAAGGTGGCAGCATCTACCATGACCAGTTCTGAGGCGGTTGTTGGTTGTCCACTGTTTGCGAGGAAGGTTTGATCCTTCAGGTTGTACTGTGGGGTCCTCTATAAGGACTCCATTCCGTATGTCGCAGTTCTTCCAAGCATTCCGCCATCAGTCATCAAGGCTGAGGGGAGATCGCTGAAGGGCTTCGGCAACAGTCCAAAATGGCCTTCTGGATTTGAGACGGGTTGATGGTAGATTGTTCAAGTCAGCCTGGATCGGCATGTCTTTGTTGGTGTAGTGGTTGTATTCTCTGGAGACTGCATATTCGCAGCGTAGGTGTGGTGGGGTAATGTTTGCAAGCATGGGCAGCCATGGTGTTGGTGTTGATAAAAGCGTCCAGTCCTGTCAGAATTTTATAAGTTTCAATGAGATCCCCTCTCATTCTTCTAAACTCCAGCGAGTACAAGCCCAATCGACCTAATCTCGCCTCATACGTCATTCCTGCCATCCCAGGTATCAGCCTGGTGAATCTTCGCTGCACTCCTTCCATGGCATGAACATCCTTCCTCAGATAAGGTGACCAAAACTGCACACAATACTCAAGGTGTGGTCTCACCAAGGCCCTGTACAACTGCAGCAAGATATCCTTGTTCCTGTACTCAAACCCTCTCGCTACAAAGGCCAACATACCATTTGCCTTCTTAACCGCCTGCTGCACCTGCATGCTTACCTTCAGCGACTGGTGCACAAGGACACCCAGGTCTTGTTGCACTTCCCCTTTTGCCAATCTAGTGTCCGTAAGACCAAAATTGAAAGACAAATGTTGACATAGCAATTTACAGGACTAGACAGACTAGATGCAGGAAGGATGTTCCCGATGGCGGGGGAGTCCAGAACCAGGGGTCACAGTCTAAGGATAAGGGATAAGCCATTTAGGACTGAGATGAGGAGGAATTTCTTCACCCAGAGAGTGGTGAACCTGTGGAATTCTCTGCCACAGAAGACAGTTGAGGCCAATTCATTAAATATATTCAAGAAGGAGTTAGATATATTTCTTAAGGCTAAAGGGATCAAGCGATATGGGGAGAAGGCAGGGACAGGGTACTGAATTTGGATGATCAGCCATGATCTCATTAAATGGCGGAACAGGCTCGAGGGGCCGAATGGCCTACCCCTGCTCCTATCTTCTATGTATCTATGTTTCACTTTGTCCTTTATTGCAGTCCAGTTAAATGAAACATTTTAAGATTAAAATAGGCCAGTAAATTGTCCGTGGTGTTGCCCACAGTCACTGATGCAGATGTTATTTTTTGTGCAAGAGTTGGGAAAGAGAGGTCGAAAACTTAATCCACAGAGCCAGCTAGTTGCCAAGTGCTGCAACTACATTGTGACCGTGACATTACCAAAATTGAAAGGCAAATGTTGACATAGCAATTTACAGTGGTAAATAGTGGAAAAAAAGCATGACCAAAGATCGTGACAACAGGAAGTAAGGTTTGTGGACTGGAAGTGTGCATTCTACACGAGATTTTTAATATAAAAAGATTAGTAACCTTTCATTTGTGATGACATCTTAAAAGAAAGTAGTGAGTTCTGCAGGTATACACAGGGTGCAAGAATTGGTGATGCGATCGACTAGTAAGCGTAATAAAGCACGTTGTTGTCACAGTGGAATACCATACTGATCTTTCAACACTTCGACTTGGGTTTGAAGCCAGCCTGGACTAATATTAAAAGTCTCTTATATCTACTGGCTGTAAGGACGCTCAGTGATTAGAGTTTTGGGCAGACCAAAGTTTGACTCTGAATAAATTTTTTATTATTAATAATAAGTTTAAAAGTTCACAGTGATCTACTAGAGGGTGTGCCCTTCTTTAGTTTGGGATGGAGATGTTTTGGGAAGCTTTACTCTGTCTCTAAGTACTGTACCCGACCTGAGAGCGCTTTATACTGCCCCTGAGTGAAGAAGTTAGCACCAACATCCCTCATCTTGATTGGGACTCCGATTCACTCAAAATACAGATTTAAAGCTGATGGAATAATTTCTGTAAGGTTGAAAACTTTAATAGTTACTAAGGATATGTTAGTGAAATTTGTAATTGTGAATCTCAATTAAAAGTTACTGTAGTCACATTTGTGTAACAAATGAATATTTTAGCATGTTACAAATTTATATCTATTCATTTTAAAGCACTGAAGCATTACACTTCCAAGCTGCAAGATTTCTCCGACCTCTTACATGTGGAGACCTTTGGATTTAGAGGTGAAGCCCTGAGCTCCTTGTGTGCCCTGAGGTATAGAGACAGAACCTTCAGTATCAACAGTTATGTTGCACTGTACATGTAATCTGCTGCAGTAGGCATTGTTGTTTTCATATCTACACATTCTTCCTTTGGAGAACAGTGTGAAGTAGTGGAAGGTTTTGTAGGCTGATTAACAGTCTGACAGTTCGTGACATGAACGATGCTTCCTTGGCCATAACTATCTTTACATCTGCCGATCACGGGTTAGTTCTATAAGGCGGGAGTTTTATGGGCTCCCACAGCCCATACGATGGGGTGGGGGGCGGGAAACCATCCACCGGACACGAGTATGCAGTAGGCATTGTACCGTTGATTTGTAAACAGCAGATTGCGTTTGTATAGTGCTTTTAACATGAGAATTGTACCAAGGCTCTTCCTAAGTAGGGTAAAGAAGATGGTTACCAAGACAGGAAGTGAGAGGCTAGTAGAGGTGACTGAGAGCTGGGTCAAAGAAATGTGTTACGAACTGTTTTTGAAAGGAGGACAGAGCGGTGCAGAGGTTTAGGGAGGGAGTTTCAAAGAGCTGCTCCAAGACAGCTGAAAGCTCTGCCTCGAAGTATAGAAGGCCAGAATCCTAGGCACGCAATATTTGGGAGGGAATATAGAATTTGATGAGGTTGTAGATTTAGTGAGGGGCAAGTCCATGGAGGGATTTATAGATGAGGACAAGAATTCAGAATTCAATTTATTTCCTACAACAGTGACTGCACTTCAAAAGTATGTCATTGGCTGTGAAGCACCTTGGGATGACCTGAGGTCATGAAAGGTGCTATAAAAATGCAAGTCTTTATTTATTGTGAAACCGCAAGTCTGTTTAGGTGGTGAGCAAGAAGGGCGGGTATTTTCACAGCACGGGAGTCCAACAAGAAAACCATGAGAGTAGTCTAGTCTGGAGTTGGCGAATGTGTATTTAAATCTACTGCTTTTGCTATGTTTTGTTTTTTTAGCTCCAAGGAAGGGATCGGGCTGCACTGGGAATGTGCTCTTATCGTTGTCCTTTTGTTCTTTCCAGTGACCTTTGTGTCGTGACCTGTCACAAAACCGCCACGGTTGGAACCCGCCTGGTATTTGACCATAATGGGCTCATCAGCCAAAAGATGCCATATCCTCGACAGCAAGGGACGACGGTTAATGTTCAGCAGCTGTTTTGCACCCTTCCAGTCAGGCACAAAGAGTTTCTGCGAAATATTAAAAAGGTGGGTTTGCTTTTATTTTTAAAAAAGTTTTCAAGCAGTTAACATGAAACATTTATATGTTTAATTCACGCAACCTAGGTCTAATGTAGGTACCTGTCTCCAATACACTTTGTTTCAGTTGGAAGGTGAGGTGGCCCAGGAAATGGGCGTTCTCTATTATCTATGCTGCTCTGTGTTTGGCTCGCTGCCAGTAAATGTATTGTAGCTGGAATTTGTACACTGGAACAAAAACAGAAAACGCTGGAAACACACAGCATCTGAAAAGTGTTAACATTTTGGGTGTGAACTCTTAGTAAGAACCCATCTTTTCTCTTACAAATACTGATAGACTTGCTGTGCATCTCCCTGCTTCTTTTGCTTTTGTTTCAGTTTCAAACATTTGTAGTTTTATTACATAGAATGTACGGCACAGAAACAGACCATTCGGCCCAACTGATCCGTGCAGGTGTTTATGCTCCACTCGAGCCTCCTCCCACCTTACTTCATCTAAGTCTATCACAATAACTTTCTATTCCTTTCTCCCTTGTGTTTATCTAGCTTCCACGTAAATGCATTTTCTTTTGTATAAGTTGGGGTATTTGGTTCTCCAACAAATCTGATTGCAATATATTTATTCATGTATTTAAAAAAATATGTTTTTGAGAGGAGAATTGATAGAGGTGTTCAAAATCATGAGGTGTCTGGACAGAGTAGATAGAGGGAAACTGTTCCCATTGGCAGAAGGGTCGAGAACCAGAAGACACAGATTTAAGGTGATTGGCAGAATCAAAGGTGACATGAGGAAAAAATGTTTTACGCAACGAGTGGTTAGGATCTGGAATGCACTGCCTGAAAGGGTGGTGGAGGCAGACTCGATCACGGTTTTCAAAAGGGAGTTGGATAAGTACCTGAAGAAAAAAAATTTGCAGGGCTATGGGGGAAACGCAGGGGAGTGGGACTAGCTGAAGTGCTCTTGCAGAGAGCCGGCACGGGCTCGACGGGCCAAATGGCCGTGCTGTAACCATTCTATGATTCTATGTTTAGTGTTCAAGCTGCAATATTAGAAATCTGAAGTTTTTAATTTGTTTTATTTAAAACAGGAATACAGTAAAATGGCGCAGGTGCTGCAGGCCTATTGCATCATTTCTACAGGTATACGGATAAATTGCACGAATCAGGTTGGACAAGGAAAGAGAAACCCCATTATTTGCACCAGTGGCTGCACCACATTGAAGGAAAACATCAGCGCTGTATTCGGATCAAAACAGGTGAAATATTTATAGTGCACCTGCCCGGGTCAGAAGTCCTGCTGCTGCACTAGTATCCTCCGCCCTGTGCATAATGATGTTGATGCTGCATCCTCCATGAGGGAGAACATGGAGGGGAGGTGGAGCCAGCAGGAGGCAGTCACACTCTACTGGGAGGACTATTATTAGGATGGGGAGTCCTCTTAATACAGCTAAGTTAACATACTCATTAAATACTCGGCATGATTGCAGGCTGAGGTAGTCACTCTCTTGGCTTCTTTCACCCTCTCCCAGTTGCCGCATGTAGGCAGTCTTCTTTTAGCTCCCAATGTAAAGCAGGCCAAGTTGTCAGCTTCTGTGTGGTTGATGTTTTGTACAATGTGATCGACCGATTGGGGGGTGGTTCCCGTGGGGCAGGGCTGGCAGTATAGCCTTTTCATATGCATTCTGTGCCAGCGCACTAATGGTGTGAGAAATGGAGATGCCACAAATGTGCAGCCAAGGGATGCTGAGGTCGGAGCACTGGGTGTGTAAAATGGGAAATGTTATGTTCTGCAGCATTGAGCAATACAAAAATTCATCAAACACTGAACGCTTTCATATCCACGGAATATATTGTATACGTTGCACCGAACAAATTTTCTGCTGGGTAGCATTCATTTGTATTTTGCTCATTAAGTGTCCTACCCCAGGACTTAAGCTCATAATCCCAGTGCAGTACTGAGTGAGTGCTCCTTGCTGCACTTAGATGAGACAATTAAACCAAGGTCCTGTGTGCCTGCTTGGATTGACACTTAAGGATCCCATAGCACTATTCAAAGAGTAGGAAGTTTTCCCAGTGTACTGGCCAACATTCTGCCCTTGACCAACACCACTAAGGAACAGATGAATTGGGCATTCATCTCCTGGTTGCTTGGGGGGCATTGCTAGTGCAGAATAGCTGCTATGTTTGCCTGTGAAACTGTTATTGCATTCTGGAAAATAATTGACAATGTGATAAGGTATTGTATAAATGTTAGTATTTTTATTTCTGCAATACTAACCTACTCTTGTGAATGCCTAATGTTGCCACCCATGTGACTGTATATGCACGCCAAACATAACTAGACCACAGCCAGAGTTCCTTGCCACATTGAGGGCTTTCCAGTAAATACAGTATAACCGGTACTGAAATAGAGAAGCGAGTTGTTGTGATCTGGAATCCACTACCTGGAAAGCTGATGGAAGCAGATTCAATATTACATTCCAAAGGGGAATTGGGTTAATACTTGAAAAGAAAACATTTGCAGGGCTATGGAGAAAGAACAGGGGGTAGTGGGACTAACTGGATAGCTCTTTCGAAGAGCCGGCACAGGTACGATTGGTTGAATGGCCTCCTTCTGTGCTGTATGATTCTATGTAGTATCATTTATGTTTTTTGTGTTTTCCAGTTACAGAACCTCGTCCCTTTTGTTCAACTGCGCCCTAGCGAGGCTATTTGTGAAGATTATGGCATTAATCCTGCTGACATACCTGAAAAGCTCTACAGGTAAGTGATGATCAATAGTTAATATATCTGATTTCAACATTTGTTGTAGTAATGGACAGAAATTGAACATTTGTAAAATAAGATTCTTTTTCATTCACTCTTGGGGTGTTGGCATTGCTGGCAAGGCGAGAATTTATTGCTTATCCTGAGTTGCCCTTGAGAAGGTGATGGTGAGCCGCCTTCTTGAACCGCCGCAGTCCGTGTGGTGAAGGTGCTGCCACAGTGCTGTTAGGGAGGGAGTTCCAGGATTTTTACCCAGCAACGACGATATATGTCCAAGGCGGGATTGTGTGTGACTTGGAGGGGAACTTGCAGGTGATGGTATTCCCATGCGCCTGCTGCTCTTGTCCTCAAAGGGTTGACGGTGGATAGGCAATGGCAAACATTCAAAGATCACATGGATGAACTACAGAATTTGTTCGTCCTTGTTTGGCATAAAAATAAAACAAAAAAGGTGACTGAACCGTGGCTAACAAGGGAAATTAGGGATAGCATAAGATCCAAGGAGAAGACATATAAATTGGCCAGAAAAAGCAGTAAACCTAAGGACTGGGAGCAGTTTAGGATTCAGCAAAGGAGGACAAAGGGATTAATTAAGAGGGGGAAAATAGAGTATGAGAGTAAGCTTTCAGGGAACATAAAAACTGACTGTAAAAGCTTTTATAGATATGTGAAGAGAAAAAGATTGGTGAAGTCAAGCGTAGGTCCCTTGCAGTCAGAATCAGGGGAATTTATAATGGGGAACAAAGAAATGGCCGACCAATTAAATACATACTTTGGTTCTGTCTTCACAAAGGAGGACACAAATAACCTCCCAGAGATGTCGGGGAACATAGGGTCTAATGAGAGGGGGGATCTGAAAGAAATCAGTATTTGTAGGGAAATGGTGTTAGGGAAATTGACGGGATTGAAGGCCGATAAATCCCCAGGGCCTGATAATCTACATCCTAGGGTACTTAAGGAAGTGGCCCTAGAAATAGTAGATGCATTGCTGGTCATCTTCCAAAATTCGATAGACTCTGGAGCAGTTCCCATGGATTGGAGGGTAGCTAATGTTACCCCACTATTCAAAAAACAGGATCGGACAAAGTCAACATGGATTTACAAAAGGTAAATCGTGCTTGACTAATCCACTGGAATTTTTTGAGGATGTAACTGGTAGAATAGATAAGGGAGAACCAGTGGATGTGGTGTATTTGGACTTTCAGAAGGCTTTCGATAAGGTCCCGCATAAGAGATTAGCATGTAAGGTTAAGGCACATGGGATTGGGGGCAAGGTACTGACTTGGATAAAGAACTGGTTGGCAGACAGGAAGCAAAGAGTTGGAATAAACAGCTCTTTTTCCGAGTGGCAGGCAGTGACTAGTGGGGTACCGCAGGGATCGGTCCTAGGACCCCAGCTATTCACTATATATAAATGATCTAGACGAGGGAACCAGATGTAATATCTCCAAGTTTGCAGATGACACAAAGCTGGGTGGGCGTGTGTGCTGTGAGGAGGATGCCGAGAAACTCCAGTATGATTTGGACAGGTTGGGTGATTGGGCAGAAGCATGGCAGATGCAGTATAATGTGGATAAATGCGAGGTTATCCACTTTGGTGGCAAAAACAGGAAGGCAGATTATTATCTGAACGACAATAGATTGGGAGAAGGGGAAGTGCAACGAGACCTGGGTGTCCTTGTGCACCAGTCGCTGAAGGTAAGCATGCAGGTGCAGCAGGCGGTTAAGAAGGCAAATGGTATGTTGGCCTTCATAGCGAGAGGGTTTGAGTACAAGAACGTTGCTGTCTTGCTGCAGTTGTACAGGGCCTTGGTGAGACCACACGTTGAGTATTGTGTGCAGTTTTGGTCGCCTTATCTGAGGAAGGATGTTCTTGCCATGGAGGGAGTGCAGCGAAGATTCACCAGACTGATACCTGGGATGGCAGGAATGACGTATGAGGAGAGATTGGGTCGATTGGGCTTATACTCGCTGGAGTTTAGAAGAATGAGAGGGGATCTCATTGAAACTTATAATATTCTGACAGGACTGGACAGACTGGATGCAGGAAGGATGTTCCCGATGGCAGGGGAGTCCAGAACCGGGGTCACAGTCTAAGGATAAGGAGTAAGCCATTTAGGACTGAAATGAGGAATTTCTTCACCCAGAGAGTGGTGAACCTGTGGAATTCTCTACCACAGAAGGCAGTGGAGGCCAATTCATTAAATATATTCAAGAAGGAGTTGGATATATTTCTTGAGGCTAAAGGGATCAAGGGATATGGGGAGAAGGCAGGGACAGGGTACTGAATTTGGATGATCAGCCATGATCTCATTGAATGGCGAGCAGGCTCGAGGGGCCGAATGGCCTACTCCTGCTCCTATCTTCTATGTTTCTAGGTTGTGGAGGTCATGGGTTTAGGAGGTGCTGCCGAAAAAGCCTGACGACTTGCTATAGTGCATCTCTGGGTCAGAAGGTTGTGGGTTCAAATCCCACTCCAGAGACTTGAGCACAAGATCTAGGCTGATACTCCCAGTGCTTTACTGAGGGAGTGCTGCACTGTCGGAGGTGCTGTCTTTCGGATGAGACGTTGAACCGAGGTCCTGCCTGCTCTCTCAGGTGGACGTAAAAGATCCCATGGCAATATTTCAAAGAAAGCAGGGGAGTTCTCTTATTTCCTTTTCCCTATTTCCCTTAGCAGAGAGGTCAATAACTGGGGGCATAGATTTAAGGTAATTGGTAGAAGGATTAGAGGGGAGTTTTTTCACCCAGAGGGTGGTGGGGGTCTGGAAGTCACTACCCGAAGGGGTGGTAGAGGCAGAAACCCTCATCACATTTAATAAATACTTGGATATGCAACTGAAGTGCTGTAACCGACAAGGTTACGGACCAAGAGGTGGAAGGTGGGATTCGGCTGGATAGCTCTCTTTTGGCCCACACAGACATGATGGGCTGTATGTCCTCCTTCTTTGCTGTTAATTTATATCATTCTCCCCGTTGTCCTGGCTAATATTTATCCCTCGACCAACATCACTATAAAACACATGATCTGGTCATTATCACATTGCTGTTTGTGGGAGCTTGTGTGCAAATTGGCTGCCGCGTTTCCTACATTACAACAGTGACTACACTTCAAAAGTACTTCATTGGCTATAAAGTGCTTTGGGACGTCCCGAGGTCGTGAAAGGCCCTATAGAAATGCAAGTTTTTCTTTTTAGCAAACCGTATATTTGTACAAATGAAACACAGAAGGTTTCACCTTCTCAAAGCACTTGGGGACGGGCAATAAATGAGGCCTTGCCAGTGACGCCCAGATCCCGAGAACATAACTAAATAAAACACAGTGGTAGCTGTCCATGTTCCACGGTGTAGGTGGAACAATCCTCATGTACAACAGTCTCATCTTGCTAAGAAGCATGGGTAAGAAATGCTACAGTGATTAAAGGGGAAAAAAATGGACATACTTTATACTAATTTTCTCATTAGAAATGGTTCTCAGTCTTTGCACTTCCTGAATTATGCTGTTCTTTGGGGGATGGTAGGAGATTAGGGTAAGGAGAACAACCAAATCAGAAAATCTAGATATCCCGCTTTAACAAGCAATATCTGAATGAATTTCAATACTTCTGCTTTGACGTCTTCAAATGCTCAGCATTTTATTTGCTTGCTGTCATAGTCATAGAGTCATAGAGTTTTACAGCACAGAAAGAGGCCCTTCGGCCCATCGTGTCTGCGCCGCCCATCCATCCCTGTCCAGTCTAATCCCATTTTCCAGCATTTGGTCCATAGCCTTGTATGCAATGGCATTTCACGTGCTCATCCAAATGCTTCTTGAATGTTGTGAGGGTTCCTGCCTCTACCACCCTTTCAGGCATTGAGTTCCACATTCCAACCACCCTCTGGGTGAAGAAGTCCCTCCTCAAATCCCCTCTAAATCTCCTGCCCCTTACCCTGAATCTATGCCCCCTTGTTATTGACCCCCCTACTAAGGGGAAAAGTTCCTCTTTATCTACCCTATCTATGCCCCTCATCATTTTGTACACCTCAATCAGGTCCCCCCTCAGCCTTCTTTGCTCCAAGGAAAACAACCCCAGCCTGTCCAGCCTCTCTTCATAGCTGAGGCGCTCCATCCCAGGTAACATCCTGGTGAATCTTCTCTGCACCCTCTCCAAAGCAATTACATCCTTCCTATAGTGAGGCGACCAGAACTGCACACAGTACTCCAGCTGTGGCCTCACCAGCGTTTTGTACAGCTCCATCATAACCTCCCTGCTCTTATATTCTATGCCTCGGCTAATGAAGGCAAGTATCCCATATGCCTTTTTAACCACCTTATCTACCTGTTCCGCTGCCTTCAGGGATCTATGTACATGTACACCAAGGTCCCTCTGACCCTCTGTACTTCCTAGGGTCCTACCACTCATTGTGTATTCCCTTGCCTTATTTGTCCGTCCAAAATGCATCATCTCGCACTTTTCAGGGTTAAATTGCATTTGCCACTTTTCCGCCCATCTGACCAACCCGTTTATATCGTCCTGTAGCCTGAGGCTTTCCTCCTCGCAATTTACCACCCCACCAATTTTTGTGTCATCTGCGAACTTACTGATCATACCTTTTACATTCTCATCCAAATCATTTATGTAGATCACAAACAACAAGGGACCCAGCACCGATCCCTGAGGTACCCCACTGGACACAGGCTTCCAGTCACAAAAGCAACCTTCGACCATCACCCTCTGCCTCCTGCCACTCAGCCAGTTTAGGATCCAACGCGCCAAGGCACCCTGGATCCCATGGGCTCTTACCTTCTTGACCAGTCTCCAATGCGGGACTTTGTCAAAAGCTTTACTGAAATCCATGTAAACCACATCCACAGCATTTCCCTCATCCACCCCCCTAGTCACCCCCTCGAAAAATTCAATCAGATTTGTCAGACATGATTTACCCTTGACAAAGCCATGCTGACTATCCCTGATTAATCCTTGCCTCTCCAAGTGGAGACTAATTTTGTCCCTCAGAATTTTTTCCAATAATTTCCCTACCACAGATGTTAGGCTCACTGGCCTGTAATTCCCTGGTTTATCCCTGCTACCCTTCTTGAATAATGGTACTACGTTAGCTGTTCTCCAGTCCTCTGGTACATCCCCTGTGGCCAGAGAGGTTCTGAAAATTTGTGTCAGAGCCCCTGCAATCTCCTCCTTTGCCTCCCACAGCAGCCTGGGATACATCTCGTCCGGGCCTGGGGATTTATCCACTTTTTGGCCTGCTAAAACCGCTAGCACCTCCTCCCTCTCGATGCTAATATGTTCAAGTATGTCACAGTCCCCTTGCCCGATTTCTATGTCTGCATCGTCTTTCTCCATAGTGAACACAGATGCAAAAAATTCATTTAAAACCCCGCCTACCTCATCTGGCTCTACACACAGATTGCCACTTTGGTCCCTAATGGGCCCTACCCTTTCCCTGGTTATCCTCTTGCCCTGTGTAAATATCAATGACTGTTCATGCAAGCCTGAGTGTGCAATCATTTACAGTGGGAACTGTGCACCTCCTAGTGGCTGTCGAGGAGTACTGCATCCCTTAGCATCCACGTTCAGATGGCTCATTTCACAGAAATCACAGAAACCCCACAGTGCAGATAGAGGCCATTTCGGCCCATCGAGCCTGCACCAACACATATCCCACCCGATCCCCGTAACCCCACGTATTTAATCCCCCTAACACTAAGGGTCAATTTATCACAGCCAATCAACCTAACCCGCATCATTGGACTGTGGGAGGAAACCGGAGCACCCGGAGGAAACCCACGCAAACACGGGGAGAATGTGCAAACTTCACACAGACAGTCACCCGAGGCCGGATTCGAACCCGGGTCCCTGGCGCTGTGAGGCAACAGTGCTAACCACTATGCCACCATGCTGCCCTGATCACTTTGTTTCCTGATCACTTTGTTTTCAAAACCTTTTAAAAGTATCTTAAATTCACCGCTTTCTTTATAAAAGTGGAATTCTATTCATAGTTGACTTTACGTGAAGGGAAAATAAAGTTTTCTGTGTGTTTGGGGGTGGAGGTGCAGGGTTGACATAGACATAGAATGTACAGCCATTCGGCCCAACCGGTCCGTGCCGATGTTTATGCTCCACACGAGCCTCCTCCCACCCTACTTCATCTCGCCCTATCACCTAATCCTTCTATCCTGCAGTTCGGATAAGTCAGATGCCTGCAGCTCCACCTCTCCCCATGACTCAGTGAAGTTATCCAGTGAGCAGTTAGGTAACACGGACTGGGAAGATCCCAGTGTCAGCTGCCTTATCTGCAGCAGTGACCCGAGGCAGGGCAATTGGCTCCAGTGCCACTAGGTGAGAAGGGGAAGAGGGAGATGGAGGCATCCTCTTGATTGCAATCCAGCGACCTCTAGTGGAAGTGAGTGTGCGTAAGCCGTGGGTGAGGACAGGAATGGGTATGATGCCCTCACATGGTCGAACAGCGTGGTGTTGCTTGTTCAAAGTACACACCCTTCCCATTCTATTCTGTATATAGGTACACTTTATTTTATTTGTCACAGAGGCGCTTTGGTCAGATCTGCATTGCTGCCTGGCAGCTCCTGTGACATTATTGATGGGGAGCAACTCTTATATTTCCTGGAGCGGTTTTATGGTAAACAGTGGCAGGGAGGGAAGATGGGGTCACAGCTGTTCTGCTGGCCTGGCAGGTCACACTAATGAATAACATTTTGTGTGCAATAATGGTAACTTTCTTTTCTGTGATACACAGAATCACAGGGTTCGTGTCCTGTAGCGATCATGCCGTTGGTAGGAGTTCAACCGATCGGCAGTTTTTCTTTATCAATCAGCGACCATGTGACCCGGCAAAGGTAAGCAGCAGTGACAGTAAAAATGTGTGAATGATTAAATTGAAGTGACTTGACAACGCTGGCGACATGCATGCTGCCACAATGGCTGCAGACGGCCCTCCACCCTGCTATTGGCCCCGTGGGATTTAGGGGTTATGGTTAACAACAACTATTGACAACACCGTTGTCACTAGATGCGTTCAGTTCCTGATTATAGTTTGTGCCCGTGGTTCCTTGTGGTCAGTCCCTGATCTGGTCTGTGCCTGTGGTTCCTTGTGGTCAGTCCCTAATCTGGTCTTTGCCTGTGGTTCCTTGTGGTCAGTCCCTGATCTGGTCTTTGCCCGTGGTTCCTTGTGGTCAGTCCCTAATCTGGTCTTTGCCCGTGGTTCCTTGTGGTCAGTCCCTGATCTGGTCTTTGCCCGTGGTTCCTTGTGGTCAGTCCCTAATCTGGTCTTTGCCCGTGGTTCCTTGTGGTCAGTCCCTGATCTGGTCTTTGCCCGTGGTTCCTTGTGGTCAGTCCCTAATCTGGTCTTTGCCCGTGGCTCCTTGTGGTCAGTCCCTAATCTGGTCTTTGCCCGTGGTTCCTTGTGGTCAGTCCCTAATCTGATCTGTGCAAGTGGTTCCTTGTGGTCAGTCCCTGATCTGGTCTGTGCCCATGGTTCCTTGTGGTCAGTCCCTGATCTGGTCTGTGCCCGTGGTTCCTTGTGGTCAGTTTCTGATCTTGGTCGGAACGTTAAGAGGCGATGAACCTCCTCATAGGAAGTAAATGGAAAAACCCGAGGTTGAGTCAGCCTGCACCACTATTGGACTTCTCTTGGCAGACAGCAAACTGGCTGCTTGCCTTAGTGTTTTAGGGGACCCTTAAAAGGTGAAATAATTGACATATTGGGAAGGATGGAGAAGTAAACTAACAAAAAGTCTTAATAGATCCATCTAGTAGTGACCATTTATCATTGTGTTTGTTTCTTTGATGAATTACTAAAGTGCTTTACCTTTGCCTTTAGGTTTCAAAACTTGTAAATGAAGTATATCACATGTACAATAGGCACCAGTATCCATTTGTTGCCCTTAATATCTGTGTTGATTCTGGTAAGTGACACTCAAACGTATATTCTAGGATCTTTTATTTGCGAATGATATCTATTGAGAATTTTAGCTGAAAAGAATTGTGAACTAATTTACAAAACAGTTTTGTTTAAAATGGGAAAAACAAGGAAATTGCGGATTGATTGTAGTAATGGACTTCTGTTCTAATGACTTATACAACCAAGGTATGATGTACCCTCCATAATAAATCTAGCCATCTTCAGTGTGGTCATTTACTAGATGTGCTTTGCCATTTTTAGAGTGTGTTGATGTCAATGTTACACCAGACAAGAGACAGATTCTTCTTCAGGAGGAAAAGCTGCTTCTTGCAATCCTGAAGACATCCCTTATTCAGATGTATGATTCTGATGTTAACAAGCTCAACGTTAATCAGAAGTTTCGTCAGATGCCAGGTAAAGAACACACCGACCATCCTTCTGAGTTTCTCAACAAAAAAGTCTTTGGTGTGTGAGAAAACTGAATGTAAAATATTCCACAATTGATATCTTTTAGTTGCAGCGTACAGAGGGACAAACATTCTATGAAAGTATTGAAAATAAAAAAACTATAGTGTAGCTATCAGTGAACTGTAAGTACTGTAGATTATTATAGGTCAGTGAGCTACAAGTACATTGTAGATTAATGTATGGCTAAATGTTAGCTGTATTTCAATCAAGTCATTCTGAAGATATAAGCACTTTACAGCAGAACCCAGAGATTGATGAGAGCTTAGAAAGTCTTTAGTGATATTTGCAAATGGGCACTTGACATGTATGAAATTCCTTGGTCTGCTGCTATTTCAACAGGATTAATGCCTCAGTTAAGATAGTGTGACCCAGGAATAGCATATGAAGGTAACAAGTGTTCATAAGCTAATATCACGAGCAGTCATTTTTAGGTTTTTATGTTCTATATTGGTTTTTTAAAATGTTTTTATTGCTGTTGTGTAACTGGTACCTTGAGAATTAGAGATGGAATGATGCAAGTAAAAGATACTGCTGTAGTACTTGAAAGTACAGTACATTACATTTTGTGAAGGGCTGTGTAGTTTTGAGTGTTTTTAAGCCGCACCTAATTACAGATAAATTATTTCCAACACAACATTACTCGTACATTTCTGGCATATATACGAACTATAGCTGTTGCTAACTGTTCGCAAACACTACTATAAATAGGATTTAAATTCAAAATTGACAAAGAAACATTAACTTCAGTGCATCTGTGAAAGCTGAAATCTGTATCCATTTCATTACTAGACCTTTCAGCTTGAAAAATGCACCAGCTTTAGTCTGCCTGTCCATCAACTAAAAATCTTAACTCAATAATTCTTTGGCGTGTAGTGCTGTGGTTTTTGGCACTGGGTTAGTAGTCCAAAGGTGACAAGCTCCAATCCCATGATGGCAAGCTGTGAAATAGGATTCAGTAAATCTGATAAATTGTGGGCTGGCACCAGAATAACGATCATGAAAAGTTGCCAGATTGTCGATTTAAAAAAAAAAAAACTGGTTCACTAATGTTTCAGGGAAAGGAACCTACCCCTCCTACCTGCTTTGGCCTATGCGTGACTGCAGTCCCAGATTACGTTGACTTTTAATGCCCTCGGGATAACTAGGGATGGGCCATAAATACTACCCGGTGACACCCAAGACCCAGGAACAAATTTTTAAAAACTTGTACAACCAACGTGTTGGAAATTGACCAGGCAGGTCTGCCATTCTACTGACTGGAATCCAAGTAGCATATAGTGTAATATTGGACAGGTCATTTTGTGTTTTTAAACATTAAGCTTTGTTCCTAGTTTTAGGAATCTTTGAAAAAGTTCCCCAAACAATCGGTCCAGAGTCCTATGTTCCAACCGAGCGGAAATCCCCTGCTGTGCAATCGCATTCAGAGAAAGAGAAGAATATGAGCATTGCCAGATTACGTGAGGCATACTCGCTACACCAATTGTCATTGTGTGGGCCCAAGTACAGTAAACAACAGGACTTGCCAGTGCAAAGAAAACTACACTCGTTTTTGACCAGTTGTAAACTGAGTAGCCCTCAGCCTGATTGTAGGACTGACCCCCGTGACTGCCCGGCATCTGGAAATCCCGAACAAATGGAGAAGGACTCCAGGAACTCTGAAAGCAATACAGATTCTGGTAAAGGCAGCACAGCACCAGGCTCGGCGCTTGGCTGCAACACACCAGAAGCCAGCACTTCGTCCAAATCTACCAACAGCTCTGACAGTACAGTTAGCTCACCTGAAGCACTGCAGAATATTTCAGAAGCCAGGAAAGGAGATGAAGAACTGAAAACTGAAATGACCGGCTGTGACGTTTTGGTTCCTGGCGTTGCTGTGCTAACGGCGAAAGCTGATTCAACAGAAAATAGCAGCCGACCATTGGCGGGTTCTTACTCACACGGTTATGTCACCCAGGGTGCAAAACGCACAAAGATTGGTGGTTTGTGTTTGGACGTTGGCTTGTCTTCGGGTCTCGGAGCGTTTCAGACTTCAGAAGTCGATAGACCGGTAGAAATGAGCAAAAAGTTTGTGAAGCTCCCTTTTTCCATGAACCTTCTTGCTGAAAGGATGAAGATGGTCAGTAAGCAGCAAGCACAACGAGAAGAGGCGCAGAGATGCAGGCGATTTCGAGCTCAGATTAGTCCCGGAGACAATCGGGTGGCAGAAGATGAACTCCGGAAAGAGATTAGGTAATTAGATTAATTAAATTAATATGAATATATTTATATTTGCTTCTGAAGAGGTTTATTATATTATAAATCACCACATGGCTCCTGTTTACCTGATTGAAAAGACTATGTAATGCACAGTCTAGAATGCTCCATAAACTATAACTGAATTATGCTGTTACACTGATCAAAGATAAGAGCTCAGTGCATTTACAGAGTTATCCTAGGTACTGATAACAGCAGAATTGGGTGTAAATTTAGGAGCAAATCAAAATTGACACCAGCTGTTGAAAATTGTGCACAGTACTTTCATCAGAATGAAGTTGTGTTTTTAATACATAATCATAGTAATAAAGCATAGAATTAGAAAAGGCCATTAGGCCCTTCAAGCTTGCTTCTTCTGTAGGCCATGTATAATCTCACGTGAACTGCGCTGGGGAAAAGTTCAGTATAAATAAGCCTTGATCTTTACATTTAATCCAGTAAAGCTCCAGTCATCCACCCTCACTACGCCTTCACTGTTCAACCCTAACCTGCTGCTTCCACAGACAACACATTTTCTCCCTTCCCCAGCCCCAGTAATGCAGGAACCATTGATTTAGATATTGATCATTTCAGTCTGTACCGATCCCTACAACCAGATATTTATTCAGCTCCTTTTTAAAGAAGCTAATTGTTTCACCCGTAACTGCTCTGGCTGAGATTTTGTTGCTCAGATCCACTATAGGTTTCTCTTAATGCAATTTCCAGTTCTAATTTTCAACTGCTGTTGACGTTTCACCAAATGGTATGTTGGCCTTTATTGCAAAGGGGGTTGGAAGTCTTGCTGCAATTGTACAGGGCTTTGGTGAGACCATGCCTGGAGTACTGTGCACAGTCTTGGTCTCCGTACCTAAGGAAGGATATAAGATTCTGAGAGGGGTTGGCAGGGTAGATGCTGAGAAGCTGTTTCCCCTGGCTGGAGAGTCTGGAACTAGGAGGCATAGGCTCAGGATAAGGGGTCGGCCATTTAGGACTGAGATGAGGAGAAATTTCTTTACTCAGAGGGTTGTGAATCTTTGTAATTCTCTACCCCAGAGGGTTGTGGATGCTGAGTCTTTGAGTATATTCAAGGCTGAGATAGATATATTTTTGGACTCTAGGGGAATCAAGGGATATGGGGATCGGGCAGGAAAGTGGAGTTGAGGCCGAAGATCAGCCATGATCTTATTGAATGGCGGAGCAGGCTCGAGGGGCTGTATGGCCTACTCCTGCTCCTAATTCCTTTGTTCTTAATAAGGCCACACTTTCTATTAAAAAAGAATGAGTAACATGTTATGATGAAGAAGAGGCTTTGGCCCATTGATCATTCCTACCCTCTCCCCATCATTCTGACAGTTCACTTGATCATGCAGCCAGGACCTCAGTTTAACATCTCATCTGAAGTGCAGCACTCCCTTTGTACAGCACTGGAGTGTTAGTCCAGATTAGAGTGCCACCTACTGAGCCAAGCTGACACTAAATATATCTGTTCAAAACAAAATGTAAATAAAAGTCTGATCCTTTATTGATTATAATTGGTGGGGGGGGGGGGAAGTGGAGGAAAGGAAGTCCCATCTTGGGATCATGTGCTGCTTGTAACCTATCTTGGACCATCCGTTATTATATACATATATTATAGTTGCGCTACATCTCAAACTAGATCTTATTCAGTGAGTGGAATAATGGAGCGTTTTTCTTCACTGAAGTAATTTGCAATCGCAGTATATTCAGTGGCCTTGTCCTCCTGTTTGCAGCAAAGACCGGTTTGCCAGCATGGAGATTATTGGCCAGTTTAACCTGGGGTTTATCATCACCAAGCTTGAGTCGGACCTGTTCATTGTGGACCAGCACGCCACTGATGAGAAGTACAACTTTGAGATGCTGCAGCAACACACTGTTCTTCAAGGTCAAAAGCTGATAGCGTAAGGTGTTTTCTTTGTTGTACGTCGCACTATTGTCTGAAAGGAATTATTGCTGAATTCCTGTAATGCACTTTTCACTAAACCTTCTAACCTTGGTAGAGGTCTTGGGATTCTCTCCCCCAAAAGCTGTGGACACTGGGACAATTGGAGCTTTCAAGATTGAGATCAATAAATTTCTGTCCGGATATGGAGCTGAGGTGGGTAGATGGGAGTTAAGATACAGATCAGCCATGATCTAATTGAATGGTGGAGCAGGCTCAAGGGGCTGAAGGGCCTCATCCTGTTCCTATGTCCCTAACCTTTGAAAAACGAGTGCTCCACCGTGAGAGACCTGTCTGTTTTATTGATATATACATCTCCCCTCCCTAGAAATAGAATGTTAAGGCATCAGGTTTCAGTGGTAGAGTTAATGTAGTCCGATTTACGATGACCTTTACTACTTAAAAGTGAATAGAATAATTGAGTACAAGTATTTAAATGGGGTCTGTGGGGTTAATTGCCAGTAGCTGTATCTTGCTATACACCATCTATAAATATTATTGTCGTCCTCTGTTACAGGTGAATTCTAAAAGTAGAATGGAAGTTGGATGTGATTTTATTTTAGTGTATATTCTTCTCCAATTCATATATTTAAATATTGTTTTTGATTTCCAGGCCCCAGAATCTGCATTTAACTGCCGTGAATGAAACAGTACTGGTGGAAAACATGGACATTTTCAGAAAGAATGGTTTCGATTTTATTATAAACGAGCAAGGTTGGTTTGACGCCTTGCATTTAAAACACAGGCCAGAACTTAGATTTGTTCGAGGATCTATTCTTTTACTTTATTTATCTTGAGATCCATTTCTCCAAATATTGGTAACCTGCTGAACGTGGAGGAATTATTAGGGAAACATCTGAAACTTTGAGCCGAGACCTGTTGAGGTGGGCGGCCTATTTTGTTGCAACACCTGCTTATAGAAAATGTCTTTTTTTCTTTGTCCTCGGCGGTTTTCTGTACAGCCCCTCCCACTGACAGAGTGAAGCTGGTTTCCTTGCCAATGAGCAAGAACTGGACATTTGGTCTGCAGGATATCGAGGAGCTGATTTTTATGCTGAGTGACAGCCCTGGGGTCATGTGTCGGCCATCCAGAGTCAGGCAGATGTTTGCTTCCAGAGCTTGTAGAAAGTCGGTAAGTGTTCCTCAAAGTGTTCCGAACCAGAGAGTGCACTTAATGATCACCAAATGGCACTAATGCATTGCATGTTCCCTAAAGACCAATATATTGCACTGTAAATCTTATGGGAAGCTGAGGTCCTGCAAGATGGGTATCATTATATTTGTGCCCTTGTTAAACAGCATGTTAAGTGATGCCAAGCCTGCAGAGTACTGCTGTCGATTTCACAGAAATTGACACTTAAGGAGCCTGAAGTGAGCCCACCTGACAATACATCATTGTGGATCAGCTGTAGTATAACTGCAGACTACACGCCACCAACTTTTATAAAGGGCACTCTATTCTGATTCAAGTTTTGAATCGTACAAAAGAGCTGTCTATCTCATTAGGTTTTTCCCTCAACATTCAGAAATTCACCGGCATTCAAAGGCCGGTGAGCTCTGTGTATGCAGAGCTTTGCTTTTCCCCCACTTATGGCTTATATAGCTGCATGTACCTGCTGTCTTTCCCCTCAAATATGCACCCAACTCCCCCAATGGCTTAGTGGGTGGATGTCCCATGTGCTGTTAAACTGAGCCATACAAAATGGCCCAGCTTTGATCTGTGCTGAGTCAGTTAGCATGCTACAATTAACTTAAATACCCTTTGGCTAGGGTGGGGAGGCATCAGGCTGGGCTCCTGCTTCTGATCGCTCCCTAATGATTCCTGCTGCAAAGTGAGTGTGGGCAAGGAGGACAGAATCAGGCTAAACTGTGATACCCTCTGCTGCTGAATAGTCCCATCATCACTCTCCCGTTAAGAATAGGCACTAGGACAAGGTATTGAAGGAGCCGCTGGCTTTAAACAACATCTGAAGTAAAGAAGTTGAAGACAGTTACCATTGTGTTTGATATTGTGCAACTCTTTATCGACAGGTGATGATTGGGACTGCACTTCAAATCAGTGAGATGAAGAAGTTGGTTACACACATGGGTGAGATAGAGCATCCCTGGAACTGCCCACATGGACGTCCAACCATGAGACATTTAGTGAACCTGGACATGATATCTGTGGAATGAATGGCTGTATTCAGCCTGTGTATTAATCATAGATGTTATACTAATTTTAATTTTAAAAGTTAATCATCAAACCTGATTATGTTGTACTGGCAGTGAATTGCCCTCTTTCTGCAACTATGTATAAGCTTAACTGCAATTTTAATCAGTATTTTAGTTGTGGAACTACTTCTGCTAATCTTTTGTTTCATTTCTATTAAATAATTTTTATTTTTTCACTGCTATCTGTACCTCTTTACAAAACAAACGGCCTGTTGAGTTCTTGGCTGTCGTCATGAAATGCTACATTCCTCAATAGCCTGCATTGCTGGAACAAGATCGAATGCCAAAGCTGAATGCTCGTTACCGTCTCTGAACGAATCACTAAGACATGTTCCAGTCTGCTTAATGCTCGAATTGGGATATTTGAGCTGATTAATCAGCCCGTTGCTTTCCATTTCTGCATAAAATCATGCATTGATGCCATAATAATGAATTTTAAGTATAGATGATGATCTTTTGTATTTTCACATAGGTGCAATATGGTGCAAAACAATACAGTTTACATATGAAAAGGAAGGCCAGGAAAAGGCCAGCTGTTCCTCTGAGCCTGTTCTATACTGTCAGGGTGTAACTTTTGCACATCATAACCCCTATTTGTTCTCCACCCACACCCATCAGCCATCCTATCTCCTGGAAGAAACATACTGAGGCCAATTTAGGAATAAAAATCTCTGGGAGATTCCTCTCTAACCTCCAAAGACGATTAAACAAGTTCAAACAAGGAACAGGTCATTTAGTTAATAAAACAGCCCCAGTTACACTTCTTTATAGCTTTAAATTATAACCAGTTACAAAACCAAACTTTAAACTAACCTCCAAGTAATTAAAATGCACTGTTTTGAGCCTAATGTTTTCTGACTTGTGGTACAGTTCGAAAGACATAGGGTAGCCCTTCATTATTACCTCACCCAAGTAGCCATTATTCGTTTAATGGTTCATTTTTGGGAGGCTATTCAAGTCAGCACTGCCAAGACTGATCCCATACTCTCAACATTGCAATAGGGTCACTGGACAGCGATCACGAGCCGTAAGTGTTGATTTGGCGGGGGGGAGCCAGTAAAAGGTTTGTGAGGGATCAGCAGTTTGGGAGCAGGACCCTGGCTCACTGCTGAAGCACTCTGTCTTAGACTCGTTACATTGCCTCATCTGGCAGTGGTTATTCAACCTTGCCTCTTTCTCTGACTGACCTTGAGCTGGACGACTCCTCTGCTGAACTGAATGTCGCACCCAGTTTTGAGATTTTTTCCTACATGCTTGGGTACAAAATTCAAACTAAGCCACTGGATTTGTATTTCATATCCAAGTGAGTGCTATCAGCAATGAATTTAAATCAGGGGTTGTGTAGCTGGTAGGAGCACGTAGGGCAGTAGCACCGTTCATGAGAGTAAAATTGTTCTATATCCCTCTAATCGCAATCATTCAGTGAACGGGAAATGGATAACTGAATTTTGATTAGAGGACCCGACTATACTGCAGTGACCAAGGCTGAGGACCAGGGCAATGGGACATGTTGCTGCGCAAACCCACCAAAACTAATACCCCGAAACAACTTTTTATGGAGCCACTAGCCCTTCCCAAAGAGCAATTCCAACATTATCTGCAGTTGCGCTATTAAGCTATAGATCAGGGCTCAATCAGTAGTGGGACAATAATATAATGGTTATGATGGTTGAGCAATCCAGAGAATGACAGTTCAAATACCACCATGCACAATGAGAATTTGAATTCAGTTTTTTTTAAATCTGGAGAATGAGCTGATCTCAGTAAAGGTACCTATGAAGCTGTTGGGTTGTCATTACTAAACCAGTTGGGTGTTTTTTTTTAATGTCCTTTAGGGAAGGAAACCTGCTGTCCTTACTCAGTCTGCCTAATGTGACTCCAGTAACGCATCTGAATTGGCCTAGCAAGCCACTCTGTTCCAACTAGGGATGGGCAATAAATTGTAGCTTTGCCCACAATACCCACATCCCAACAATGGAAAATAAATCCAGAAACATACATACAGAATATGTATATAGAATATAGATTGCCCGGGTAAGGTACAGAGGGCTGCTGGTGCCTGTAGGATCGTGAGACATTAAACCATCTGCTGCATCAGGTGGATGTAAAAGATTTAAAAGGCACTGTAACATTTGCATGTTGAATTGTCATTGGCCCGCAGGCATCTGTAAGGAATACCTATTATATTCACGTGATCACATGCTGAGTTGCCATTGGCCTGCAGGCATCTGTAAGGACCGCTATTGTTTTGGAGGACCCAGGGTCCTGACTCCATCTTGTCCACACGGTGCTGTACTGTTGTGAGTCAGAACAAACCTAATGCTTCATTAAAAGAGTTTAAACTGTAATACTCCGTTGTCCTGCAATTTATTAGTTTTGTACAAAGTGTGCAAAACAAGACATGATGTCAGAACAGGGATTTGAAATGGACATCGAAGCTCCCTTACCCCGAATGAATTGGGAATCTTTGAACTTACCTAGAGAATGGAGCAAGTTCAAGCAACACGTGGAGTTGATGTTTTCGGGTCCGTTGAAAAGCAAAGGGGAGGAAGAAAGATGCAGCTACCTACTCTTGTGGATCGGAGAAAAAGGGAGAGACATTTTTAACACATGGTCTCTCACCGCAGATGAAGCAAAGGTACTGAAAAGTTATTTTGACCGTTTTGAAGCATATGTGATGCCCAAGACAAATACGATATTCGCTAGGTACAAGTTTCAGGAGATAGTACAAGGAGCTAGTGAGTTGTTTGAACAGTTCGTGACTGAGTTAAAACTGCTGGTAAAAGACTGTGCATATGCAGATAAAGATGAGATGGTCAGAGACCGCATCGTGTTTGGAATACATTCAGCTAAAGTGAGAGAGAAACTTTTGAATGTTGGGTCCGGGCTAACGCCGGACAAAGCAATGGACATAGCTAGATTGCACGAGATAGCCCAAGCACAGTTGAAAACCATAACCGGCGCCACGAGCAGCTCGAGTGAACAGACAGTGCACGCAGTTAATAGACACACACCAAAGAACACTGCCCAGAGAGCGTGTTTCAGAACAGAAAGAACAGCGAGAGTTCTAAAAATGGGCGACACAGACATAAAACGCTTCAAAAACTGTGGATATTGTGGAAACAACTGGCATGGAGAAAAGCAGTACTGCCCTGCCAAAGGAAGGCAATGTACTAAATGTGGTAAACGGAACCACTTTGCTAAAGTTTGCAAGACTGTTTTCTGAAAAGCAGTACACACAGTCAGTGACAGCCAAATGCCAGATAGAGAGCCAAATGCAGAGGAACTGTTTATTGATTCTGTGTCACAGAAAAAACTGATTTCAGAGACTGAGCAAGCTTTTGCCGATATTGAGGTAGGAAAACAGGGCAAAGAGCTTAAGTTTAAACTAGACACTGGATCTCAGGTTAATGTAATTCCTCTGAGTGAGTATCACAGCTTGAAGGATGAGTGTGAGCTACAGCCCACCTCACGCAGACTGACCGGCTATGGGGGTGAGCAGCTCATTGTAAAAGGCACATGCGTGATGAAATGCAAGTACAAAGAAAGCGACGTGATGTTGAACTTTTACATTGTTGACACCCAAGCACCTCCAGTGCTAGGTCTAAAGGCATGTTTAGACATGGACCTCGTCAAGCTAGTGCTATCATTGACAGCACCAGTTGAGAAGCAGACAGTCATGGAGGAGTTTGCTGACGTTTTCAAAGGAATCGGACTATTCCCAGGTGAATGCACTATTCACCTCGACCCAGCAGCAACCCCTGTGGTTTGCCCACCGAGAAGGATACCCCTTGCTCTGCGTAGTTGCCTGAAGGAGGAGCTGCAGAGCATGGAGAATACAGAAATCGTCGTCCGAGAAACAGAACCGACAGAGTGGGTCAACGCGTTAGTAGTGGTTGAGAAACCACGTACAGGCAAGCTCAGAGTCTGTCTCGACCCCAGAGATTTGAACAAGGCTATCAAACGCCCTCACTACCCTCTACCAACGCTAGGTGACATCACACCCAAGCTAGTGGGAGCACGTTACTTCAGTGTAATGGACGCACGATCAGGATACTGGACTATCAAGCTCACGGAAGAGTCATCTAAGCTAACAACGTTCAACACACCATTTGGACGCTACCGATTTCTGCGTTTACCATTTGGTCTTATCTCAGCTCAGGATGAATATCAGCAGAAGATCGACGAAACCTATGAAGGCCTCGACAGAGTAGTCACAATCGTAGACGACATCCTCATCTATGGCAGGAATAGAGAGGAACATGACAGGAACCTCCGTGCGATGCTACAAAGATCACTGGAGAAAGGTATCCGGCTCAACCCGAGAAAAGCATAATCGGATCCACCGAGATCAGTTATTTCGGGCATCGCCTCTCAATTGATGGCATTAAGTTGGATCCAGAGAAAATCTCCGCCATCAAGAAGATGGAGCCGCCGAAGAACCGCGCAGAGCTAGAGACAGTATTAGGCATGGTTAACTACTTAGCCAAGTTTGCCCCGAGCTTCTCCGAAATCAACGCACCCATGCGTCAGTTGCTCAAACAATCCAATGAGTTCCTGTGGGACAAACAACATGACACAGCATTTCAGAAAATGAAAGACCTAATCACCAGAGAACCAGGACCAGTTCTTGCCTACTTCGACCCCAACAAAGAGCTCAGACTACAAGTGGACGCGTCAAAGTACGGACTAGGCGCAGTATTACTGCAAGAAGGAAAGCCCATCGGCTACGCTTCCAGATCTCTCTCAGATAGTGAAATCAACTATGCTCAAATCGAGAAAGAGCTATATGCAATTCTGTTCGGATGTAAGCATTTCCACCAATATGTCTATGGCCGACAAGTCATTGTGGAATCCGACCACAAGCCCCTCAAGTCAATCATGAGGAAACCACTAGCCGCAGCCCCACCAAGGCTACAGAGAATGATACTTCAGCTACAGAAGTATGACTTCACAATCATTCACCGTCCAGGCAAAGACATTCCTGTCGCAGACACACTCTCCAGAAAGTCTCTTAGCTACCAGGACAGCAGCCTCAGTGAAGGCATGGATGTGCAGGTGCACATGGTGTACAACAGCTTACCTGTGAGTGAGTCAAAACTGAAGGAGATCTGAGCAGGAACAGAGAAAGATGCACAACTCACACTGCTGAGCAAAGTCATACATGAAGGATGGCCTGAGGAAAGGAGGAAATGCCCTCAGAGCATATCTGAATTCTGGAACCACAGAGACGAACTGTCACAAATCAATGGAATCATCTTCAAAGGGGAGAAAATCATTATTCCTACCAGTCTCAGAGAAGAGATGTTGACAAAAATTCATGCTGGACATATGGGCATGGAAAAATGCAAACAAAGAGCACGTGACATTATGTTTTGGCCCGGAATGTGCAAACTCATTTAGGACATTGTCGGAAAATGTTCCATTTGTCTAGAACGCCGCCCATCAAATGTCAAAGAGCCCATGATACCTCACCGTATCCCAGACAGGCCCTGGCAGGTCGTCAGCTGCAAGCAAGTGCATGCAAAACGTGTACAGAGACAGCAACACCAAAAGAGATACTATGACAGGTCAGCTAGACTACTGCCGCCGCTGCACAATGGAGAATCCATCAGAATCCAGGAGCATGACTACTGGAAGCTAGCAGTCGTCATCCAGCCAGCTGACACTGAGCGATCGTATCACGTCCACACCCCAGAAGGACAGGTGTACCGCCGCAATCGCAGGCACCTCCTGAACACCAAGGAACAACACCGTCATTCCGACGAGAGGTCAAGCCTAGAGTTATCCTTGACTTGTGAACTGTCAAAGGGTGTAGGTGGATCGCTCCCCTAAAAAAAAATCTGTACATTGTTATTGAACCGTTGAGATCTTTTCAGTGCTAGTTAAATGTTGAGTTTACTTATATGTTGATGCTACTGAGAACATTATGTAGAAGAAAGGTTCAAAAGTAATGCATAACATTTTTCTTTTAAAAGAAAGGGGATGTAACATTTGCATGTTGAATTGTCATTGGCCCGCAGGCATCTGTAAGGACTGCCATTGTTTTGGAGGATCCAGGGTGCTGACTCCATCTTGTCCACACGGTGCTGTACTGTTGTGAGTCAGATCAAACCTAATGCTTCATTAAAAGAGTTTAAACTGTAATACTCCGTTGTCCTGCAATTTATTAGTTTTGTACAAAGTGTGCAAAACAAGGCAGGCACTATTTTGAAGAAGAGCAGGGGAGTTCTCCCCAGTGTCCTGGGTTAATATTTATCCTTCAATCAGTATCACTAAAACAGATTATCTGGTCATTATCTCATTGTTGTTTGTGGAATCTTGCTGTGTGCAATTGACTGCCGAGTTTCCTACACCACAACTGTGACGACACTTGAAAAGTACTTCATTGGCTGTAAAGTGCTTCAGGACTTCCTGAGGTTGTGAAAGGCGCTATAGAAATACAAGTTTTTTTTCTTTACCCCAGCCAGAGTCAGCATCAGTAGGGTAGGGAAAAAGAAACGGGGAAGTTGGATGTTTGCCTGCATTTATTATGAAAAAGATTGCAGACGTAGGAGTTGTAAAAAAATCCAAGTGAATGAATGTGGTCAGGATGGAGGATGTACAACACTTGACAATGCTCCTGGTTGCATATTTAGAATTCTGAAGCGCGTGTTGGTGCAACGACATGTTTGTTTTGAGCCTGGCGGCGACCCGCAGTTGATGCGCGCGCGCGTGGAAGGAGTTGCTCTGGCAACCGCGGGGCTGCGTTGCTCGGGGCGACGCCAAGATGGCGAGAGGATCGGACAAGAAGAAAAAGAAAGCGAAGGAGGAAAAGGAGAAGGAGAAAGAGAAGCTAAACAAAGGGAAGTCAAGCGACTTGACGGAGGAGGCCTCCACGGAGCTCGAGGCGACGCAGTCGGAGGGGAACCTGTGGTGCCGGGTGGGCGCCGATCAGCTGGATGAAGGCAATCTGGAGACGGTGCCCGAGGAGCCCGACCGCACCAGCGAGCTGCATGAGGCCCCGGTGACTTATTATGAGGAACCCATCCTGACCAAGTTGATTGTGGCGAGGTGCGGCCTGGTATCCTGCGGCTCCGCCGGCGCTTGACAGGAGCCTGGGGCTCGCTCAGCAGTTCACAAGAAACCAGCCCTGTCTCTGCACCTGCTATTAACCAATTACTAACCCCCTAACCCGAGCCCCACCACAAACCTTAACCCGAACCCTAACCCTAGCCTTAAGCCCTACCACTGACCCGAATCTTAACCTGCACCCAACCACTAACCTTAACTTGAACTTTAACCCCTACCACTAACCTGAATTTTATCCTGAATCCTAAATCTAACCATTAACCTTAACCATAACCCGAACCCCTACCACTAAGATTTACAAGGATGATACCAGAAATACGAGGGTATACATATCAGGAAAGGATGAACAGGCTGGGTCTCTTTTCTCTTGAAAAAGGAAGGCTGAGGGGTGACCTATTAGAGGTCTTTAAAATTATGAAAAATTTTGATAGAGTGGATATAGAGAGAATGTTTCCACTTATGGGGAAGAGAATAACTGGAGGCCATCTATATAATAGCAAAATACTGCGGATGCTGGAAATCTGAAACAACAACAGAAAATGCTGGAAATACTCAGCAGGCCAGGCAGAATCCGTGGAGAGAGAAACAGAGTTAACGTTTCAGGTCTGGGACCCAGTTCTGATGAAGGGTCCCAGACCTGAAACGTTAACTCTCTTTCTCTCTCCATGGATGCTGCCTGGCCTGCTGAGTATTTCCAGCATTTTCTGTGGCCATCTATATAAGATAGTCACCAAGAAATCCAATAGGGAATTCAGAAGAAACTTCTTTACCCAAAGAGTGGTGAGAATGTGGAACTCGCTACCACAGGGAGTGGTTGAAGCGAATAGTAGGGATGCATTTAAGGGGAGACTAGATAAGCATATGAGGGAAAAGGGAATAGAGAGTTATATATATGAATAGATAGATTTAGATGAGGAAAGACGGGAGGAGGCTCATGTGGAACATAAACGTCGGCATGGACTGGTTGGGCCAAATGGTCTGTTTCTGTGTTTCTGAATATTCTTTGTTCCAGGCCTACTTAGGTCCCCTCCCTCACCTCTTTTTCCGGTACATTAATGATTGCATTGGTGCCGTTTCCTGCTCTCGCCCTGAACTAGAAAATTTCATTCACTTTGCTTTCAATTTCCACCCCTCCCTCACCTTCACATGGTCCACCTCCGACTCTTCCCTTCCCTTCCTTGACTTCTCTGTCTCCATCTCTGGGGATAGGCTATCGACAAACATCCACTATAAGCCCACTGACTCCCACAGCTACCTGGACTACACTTCCTCTCACCCCGCCTCCTGTAAGGACTCTATTCCATTCTCCCAGTTTCTCCGTCTCCGCCGTATCTGTTCCTCTCCCCTTTCAGCATTCTGAAGGGACCGCTCCCTCCGCGACACCCTGGTCCACTCCTCTATCACCCCCAACACCCCTTCCCCTTCCCACAGCAGCTTCCCGTGCAAGCGCAGGAGATGCAACACCTGCCCTTTTACCTCTTCCCTTCCCACTGTCCAGGGCCCCAAACACTCCTTCCAGGTGAAACAAATATTTGCTTGTACTTCTTGCAATTTAGTATACTGTATTCGCTGCTCACGATGCGGTCTCCTCTACATTGAGGAGACCAAACTCAGATTGGGTGACTGCTTTGCGGAACACCTCCGTTCAGTCCATAAGGGTGACCCCGAGCTTCTGGTCGCCTGTCACTTTAATTCTCCGCTCCACTCCCACCCTGATCTCTCCGTCCTCGGCCTCTTACACTGTTCCAACGAAGCTCAACGTAAGCTCGAGGAACAGCTCCTCATCTTCCGATTAGGCACTTTACAGCCTTCTGGACTCAACATCGAGTTCAACAATTTCAGATCATAACCTCGGCCCCTATTTTTTTTCTTGTTTTTCTTTTTTTCCCTCTTACATGGCAGCTGTTGATGATTCTGCCATTACCATTTACACCTCATCTAGAGTCATCTTTTGTTTCTTAACTTGTCCCATTACCATCTCCCTTTGCCTTGCACCATCATCCCTTTTGTCTTTTAATCTCTCCTGCCTTCCAGCCTATCACAGACCTTCCCTTTGTTCTTTCCTCCCCTCCTCCCTTTCCCAGCCTCTACACTTGCTTAAAAATCTGTTACATCTCTAACTTTTTCCAGTTCTGACGAAGGGTCATCGACCTGAAACGTTAACTCTGTTTCTCTCTCCATGATGCTGCCTGACCTGCTGAGTGTCTCTAGCATTTTCTGTTGTTATATCAAAAGATGGCAACTTGTGCAGTTTATGCTATCCTGGCAGTTTGATTGATGGGGGAGGAACGGTGTGAAGGATTGCCAAGCAATCTTGCATAACAACTTTGGAACTTAAGCACTGCTTCCATTTTCTCTTGGACATTCTATAACCTCTTACACCTCCTCTGGAGTCATCTATACCATTACCACGTTTTGCTTTACACCATCATCACTTTTGTCATTTAATCACTCCTGCTCTCCACCCTATCACAGATCTTCCCTTCTGCCTTTTGTTCTTTTCCTGCCCATCCACCCCCCACTTTTCCCTGGCTCTGTACTTGCTTAAATGCTGTCCATCACTAACAATTCCCAGTTCTCATTGACTGGAAACATTAACTCTGTTTCTCTATCCATAGATGCTGCCTGACCTGCTGAATGTTTCCAGCATTTTCTGTTTTAATTGCATAACTTTAATGTGATTTTTTATGCTCATTTTTTGCTGTATTGTGCCTTGGGCAAGGTCCTCTTGAACAGTGTTTCTCAAACTTTTTTGGCTGAAGGACCTCTTTTCAAATGGATCAATAATCACGGACCCCCCCCCCCCCCATCTAAATTATAATACTCATAATATGAAAGTGCTGCATGTAAAGAGTGTTTTAATAATGCTAAGCGTAGCCGCGCAGTTCTCTGCTGATCCCACACAGCCTGGGATTGGCTTTTCCAATGTTAAGTTTCACGCATGTGCGAAACTGTGAATGGGCTGCACGAAAAGAAATTACGGGGAACATTGATGGCTACTATTAGCCACTTAGTGCTGGACAATTTTTAAAGCCGTCAGCAGGCTGGCCAAGGTGAGTGCAGACACGAGCACCCGTGAGGCTGCTGGAAGCGCGACTCACCACCACACTGTCCCACCGGCATGTTCTGTAACAGCTGCACTGTGGGATTGTGCTGTTTGCGTGAGCCCGTTCAGGCATGTGTTTGAGGGTCCCGCAGGCGCTCTGATCAGGTGTCGGGAGGATAGCACAGGGTCGCTGCGACAGGGAAAAGAATCGGCTTGACCAGCAGGGAGCGCTCGTTGCAAAGTGAGCGAGAGCTGTGGGCCTCTGAGGAGGCGGGCCCAGACGTTGAGAATAATTCGCAAGAACTGAATCAGTGTCGGTTTTATAAAGAGGAGCAGGCTGAAATTGCATCCGGTCGCGGATCCCCTGGAAAGTCTCAACAGATCCCAGTTTGAGAAACACTGCTCTTGAACACATTTATATGAGCACATGCTACGTTCAGACTCTTAATAAAATATAATAGGAGCACACTAAGTATTAATACCTGAACTTTGCCAATCAAGAAAAAGAAACTCATAAACTATTTAACAACTGCCTGTAATAATTTTTATATTTTGGAGCTGTGAATCCCTTTCTGTTGGACTAAGCCCCTTTCCTTTGTCTGGTTTGTGTACTAGCTGTAAACAGACACCAACTCCCATGCTTCAACCAACACTGCTCTGAGCCAGCTGCTCAGAAAGTGCATGAAAGCAATGTGGGAGAAAAGTCTATTCTGCCCCTCGTGTGACTTTAACAAAACTAGAAAATTCTCCAGTGTGGGGAATGAGGAAGACCCCATTTAAAAGTGAGGTAATTTAGTGAGAAACTACAAAATGATATCCGCAAAGATGTTATAAAACAAACGTGTTGAAAAATTACAATGAAATAAGCAAATGCGTTTCTATCTTATAAAAAGGAACCATTTCTTTTAAAGCTATGTGGGAGAGACGATACGAGGCCTTTATGAAGGCATTGGAATTGCGCATTTCCAAGGAGGCCATGTTTACAAAGTAAGTGGAATTCTGCTTTTAATTCTTTTTCATTCAACATTCACCTTCAGAGCAGAAATTGGAATTCTCTGTGTGATGATTATTGTTGAGGAATTTTCTTGCAGAATGTTGTATCAACTAAGGTCCCCTGTCACTGGTTAGGATATGCCCCCATTAATGGTATGTTAGCCAAACAAGAAGGATGGCCAGCCTTGCTATGTGTCAGTTGTGGCTCAGTGGTAGCACTCTCACCTCTGAGTCAGAGAGTTGTGGGTTTAAGACCCACTCCAGAAACTTGAGCATAAAAATCTAGGCTGACAGTCCCAGTGCAGTACTGAGGGAGTGCCGTACTGTCGGAGGTACTGTCTTTCGGATGAGTCATTAAATCGAAGCCCCGTCTGCTCTCTAAAGTGGACGTGAAAGATTCCATGGCATTATTTTGAAGAATAGCAGGTATCCTCGGCGTCCTGGCTAATATAGATCCCTCAATCAACATTACAAAAGCAGATTATCTGGTTATTAACATATTGCTTCTCCTGGTCCCTGCCACTACCATCCCACCGCTACCTTCCACATGGATGAATTTTGGAGCATGCACGATGCTGAGAGGGTCGTGGATAGCACGTTTAGCGAGTTGTTCACGCCTCAGGGTAGGGCTGCACAGGCAGAAAGAAAGTGGGTGACCATCAGGCGGAGCAACAGAGGCAGGCAGGAAGTGCAGGGAACCCCTGCGGCCATCCCCCTTTCAAACAGGTATACCAAGTTGGATACTGTTGAGGGGGATGACTCACCAGGGGAAGGCAGCAGCAGCCAGCTTCCTGGCACCAGGGACGCTTCTGCTGCTCAGGAAGGGAGGAAAAAGAGTGGGAGAGCAATAGTGGTAGGGGATTCTATCGTAAGGGGAACAGATAGGCGTTTCTGTGGCCGCAAACGTGACTCCAGGATGGTTTGTTGCCTCCCTGGGGCCAGGGTCATGGATGTCACTGAGCGGCTACAGGGCATTGTTAAGGGGGAGGGTGAGCAGGCAGAGGTCGTGGTCCACATTGGGACCAACGACATAGGTAGGAAGGGGGATGAGGTCCTGCATCAAGAATTCAGGGAGCTAGGTAACAGATTAAAGGGCAGGACCTCAAAGGTTGTAATCTCTGGATTACTCCCAGTGCCATGTGCTAGTGAGTATAGGAATAGGAGGATAGTGCAGATGAATGCGTGGCTAAAGAGTTGGTGTAGGAGGGAGGGTTTTAGTTTTAGTTTCCTGGATCACTGGGCCTGCTTCTGGGAAAGGTGGGACTTGTACAAGTCGGACGGGTTGCACCTGAACCAGAGCGGGACAAATATCCTTGCGGGGAGGTTTGCTAGCACTGTTGGGGGGGGTTTAAACTAACTTGGCAGGGGGGTGGGATACAGAGGGGAGCTGAAATAGTGGGTGATGTGCTGCCAATTATAGAGAAAAAACAAGTCAGCTTGGTAGACAGGGCAAATATATAAGGGCAAGGCTGGATGGCATCTATTTTAATGCAAGGAGTCTTGCAAATAAGGTGGATGAACTGAAGGTGTTGATAAACACATGGGAGTATGATATTGTTGCTATCACGGAGACATGGTTGAGGGAGGGGCAAGACTGGCAGCTCAATATTCCGGGGTACAGAATCTTCAGGCGAGACAGAGGGGGAGGTAAAAGAGGAGGGGGTGTCGCAATATTAATTAAGGAGTCAATTACTGCAGTAAGGAGGGATGATATATTAGCAGGTTCCTCTAATGAGGCCATATGGGTGGAGCTTAAAAACAAAAAGGGGGCAAGCACTTTGCTGGGAGTGTACTATAGGCCTCCAAACAGTCAGGGGGAGATAGAGGAACAGATATGTAGGCAAATCTCAGAGAAATGTGCAAATAATAGGGTAATAATAATGGGGGATTTCAACTTCCCCAATATTAACTGGGATAGTCAAAGTGTGAAAGGCTCAGAGGGTGTAGAATTCTTAAAGTGCATCCAGGAGAGCTTTTTGAGCCAGCATGTAGAAAGTCCTACAAGAGAGGGGGCGGTACTGGACCTAATTCTAGGGAATGTGGCCGGCCAAGTGGAAAAAGTGCTAGTACGTGAGCACTTTGGTGACAGTGACCATAATATGGTGAGATTTAAGGTGGTCATGGAAAAGGACAGGGATGGGCCGGAAATAAAGGTTCTAAATTGGGGGAAGGCCGATTTTAATAGGATAAGGCAGGATCTGGCCAAAATGGACTGGGATCAGCTACTTGTAGGAAAATCCGCATCGGAGCAATGGGAGGCTTTCAGAAGGGAGATTGAGATCATACAATGGCAACATGTTCCCGTAAAGGTCAAGGGTGGTTCCAAAAACCACAGGGAACCTTGGATGTCAGGGGATATACGAGAATGGATTAGGAAAAAAAGGAGGGCTTTTGGCAGATACAAAAGGCTAAAGACGGAGGAAGCCCTAGAGGAGTACAAAAAGTGCAGGGGGATACTTAAAAAAGAAATTAGGAGATCAAGGAGGGGCCATGAAATAACACTGGCGAGCAAAATAAAGGAAAATCCTAAGATGTTTTATAAGTATATTAAGGGTAAGAGGATAACTAGGGAAAAAATAGGGCCCATTAGGGACAAAAGTGGCAATCTGTGTGTGGAGCCGGAAGATGTAGGAGGGGTTCTAAATGAATTTTTTGCATCTGTTTTCACTATGGAGGAGGACGATGTAGACATAGAAATAGGGCGGGGGGACTGTGATATGCTCGAACATATTAACATCGAGAGGGAGGAGGTATTGGCGGTTTTAGCAGGCCTAAAAATGGATAAATCCCCAGGCCCGGATGAAATGCATCCCAGGCTGCTGTGTGAGGCAAAGGAAGAGATTGCGGGGGCTCTAACACATATATTCAGGACCTCTCTGGCCACAGGGGATGTGCCAGAGGACTGGAGAACCGCTAATGTAGTACCATTATTCAAGAAGGGAAGTAGGGAAAAACCGGGGAACTACAGGCCAGTGAGCCTAACATCAGTGGTAGGAAAATTATTGGAAAAAATTCCGAGGACAAAATTAGTCTCCACTTGGAGAGACAAGGATTAATCAGGGATAGTCAACATGGCTTTGTCAAGGGAAGATCATGTCTGACTAATTTGATTGAATTTTTTGAGGGGGTGACTAGGTGTGTGGATGAGGGTAACGCAGTGGATGTGGTATACATGGATTTCAGTAAGGCCTTCGATAAAGTCCCGTACAGGAGACTGGTCAAGAAGGTAAGAGCCCATGGAATCCAGGGTGCCTTGGCACATTGGATACAAAACTGGCTTAGTGGCAGAAGGCAGAGGGTGATGGTCGAAGGTTGTTTTTGTGACTGGAAGCCTGTGGCCAGTGGGGTGCCACAGGGATCGTTGCTGGGTCCCTTGCTGTTTGTGGTCTACATTAATGACTTGGATATGAATGTAAAAGGTATGATCAGTAAGTTCGCGGATGATACAAAAATTGGTAGGGTGGTAAATAGCGAGGAGGGTAGCCTCAGTCTGCAGGACGATATAGATGGGTTGGTCAGATGGGCGGAACAGTGGCAAATGGAATTTAACCCGGAAAAGTGCGAGGTGATGCACTTTGGGGGGACTAACAAGGCAAGGGAATACACAATGAATGGTAAGACCCTAGGCAAGACGGAGGGGCAGAGGGATCTGGGTGTGCAAGTACACAGATCCCTGAAGGCGGCGGAACAGGTGGATAAGGTGGTAAAAAAGGCATATGGGATACTTGCCTTCATTAGCCGAGGCATAGAATATAAGAGCAAGGAGGTTATGATGGATCTGTATAAAACACTGGTTAGGCCACAGCTGGAATACTGTGTGCAGTTCTGGTCGCCACACTACAGGAAGGATGTGATCGCTTTGGAGAGGGTGCAGAGGAGATTCACCAGGATGTTACCAGGGCTGGAGCGCTTCAGCTATGAAGAAAGACTGGGCAGATTGGGTTTGTTTTCCTTGGAGCAGAGGAGGCTGAGGGGGGACATGATTGAGGTGTACAAAATTATGAGGGGCATAGATAGGATGGATACTGAGGAGCTTTTTCCCTTAGTAGAAGGGTCAATAACTAGGGGGCATAGATTCAAGGCAAAGGGCGGGAGGTTTAGAGGGGATTTGAGAAAGAACTTTTTCACCCAGAGGGTGGTTGGAGTCTGGAACTCACTGCCTGAAAGGGTTATGGAGGCAGGAACCCTCACAACATTGAAGAAGCATTTGGATGAGCACTTGAAATGCCATAACATACAAGGCTACGGACCAAATGCTGGAATATGGGATTAGATTAGACAGGGCTTGATGGCCGGCGCGGACACGATGGGCCGAAGGGCCTCTATCCGTGCTGTATAACTCTATGACTCTATGACTCTAAGTGTTAAAAATTTGTGGCATTTTTTATAATGTTGTAAGGGTTGTTACTTTAATGTTTTCCCACAGGGCATGTTTTCTGAAGGCCTTATGCATGGTAGAGGCACTTACACATGGTCGAACGGAATAAAGTATGAAGTAAGGAAACGCCAAGGCACATCAGTGTTCTCAGCCTTTTCATATGATTTGGAATAAATGCCTACTGATCAGCAAATAGAGATATAATCAGATCGGCAAATTAGTGAACAAGATAAGATATATAGTGCAACACTGTAATTGCTGCGAAATCTTCTTGCTTTATGTAATATTGCATTGCTTTTAGTTTAGGGTTGGGTTTTGGTGCTGCTGGTTATGATCAGACTTTTTGTGGAGTAACGCAGGAGTCAGTTCTTGGACCTTTGTTAAAGAAAGAAAGACCTTGCATTTATTTTTTATGACCTCAGGATGTTTCAATCAATGAATTATATTAGCCTCTAAACATTGTGGGTTCAAGTCCCACCCCAGAGACTTGAGCACAATATCCAGGCTGACACTCCCAGTGCAGTACTGAGGGAGTGCTGCACTGTCTGAGGTGCTGTCGTTCAGATGAGACGTTAAACCGAGGCCCTGCCTGCCCTCACAGGTGGACGTAAAAGATCCCAAGGGACTATTTTGAAAATGAGCACAGGAGTTCTCCCCGGTGTCCTGGGCAATATTTATCCTTCAACCAACATCATAAAAAAAAACGAATTATCTGGTCATTATCATATTGCTGTTTGTGGGAGCTTGCTGTGCGCAAATTGGCCGTGTTTTCTACATTACAACAGTGACTATACTCCAAAAGTACTTCATTGGCTGTAAAGCACTTTGGGATGTTGTGAGGTTATGAAAGGCACTACATAAATCTCTTTCTCTCTGTCTTTCTTTTTCTTTCTTTCTCTTCTCTTTGTCTCTCCACTCCAACTTAAGATTATCTGTTTAGGACCAGTTTATCTCAAATAGTTAAGTATGTCTAGCCCTGTATGTCTTTGATTCTCTCAATACTACACAATTAAGACTTCATACCATAAAAGTAATTCAAATTTTATTCTGCAGGGAGATTTTTCGATGAATACCCCTACAGGTCATGGCACCTACACATGGACTGATGGCAGCACCTATGTTGGCGAGGTGCAAAATGGAATACGCCATGGTCAGGGGATATTCACAAGTGCTGATCAATCCATTTCTTACACTGGAGAGTGGCACCAAGCCAAAAGACACGGGAAGGTAAGAGCAAATGTCTCATAATTTGATTATATAATTTTTCGTTCTAAGTGTCGAGTTATAGCCAATATCACCATTCAGAAAACTTTAAGAGCCCTATTGTAGTCAAGAATTTTTAAGTTCAAAAAATGATCATGATAAGAGGACTGGATGCCAATGTGGGCTAAGACACTGCTCTCACCTCTGGGAATTGGGTTTGAATTTAGCCCACATTGATGGGGATGAAAGCCTCCACAATCCGCTGGCTGTAAGAACCTGAGGTGAAATGGGTTTGGGCAGCCTCAGCCTAGATCCTAGTGACAGTCGTGCACAGCTCTGCACTGCCCTTCATTGCCCTTCATTCAGTATTAGTTGGCACTAATTTAGAATCCAACCTAGAGAGACCAAGGGGAGACTTTGTATGTGTGTATGTCAGGTTTTGCTGCAATTGTAATGTACATTTGTCCTTTACATATTGCTGCGATCTTGCTTTCTAGGGCACGATATACTACAACCAAGAAGGGAGCTCATGGTATCAAGGTGACTGGGTGAATAATGTCAGGGAAGGCTGGGGTATAAGATGGCAAGTATATTTCCAAGAAAATTTATTTTGTGTACAGTCTACTGTTAATTCAGTCATTTTTTTGTGCTGATAAAATTTAATTATCCAGTAATGTGAATTAAACATTGTAAATAACACAGTAAAGTAAGAATTTCGCATTTAAAAAATATGATCAGATAACCTGAATTAAGTGACTGAATTAAAAGGAATAGACTATTCAATGCCAAAGTCTCTACAAGCATGCATTAAAAAAAAACCTGTTAAGCAAATTTATACTGTCTTTAACATTATGTAAAATTTAAATTAATTAAAATCATATTTTTCTTGTGAACTTTTGTGCTCATCCTGATGAGCGATAGAGAGACTTTCATTCCAAGTGCAAACTGGATGTGAATGCCTTGGGATGTTTTACTATGTTAAAGACGCTATATAAATGTGAGCTGTTGTTGTGAACTGGATAGAAATGGCAAAGAGATGAAAGGAGAATGTACCAAATCCACCTTGTGTTCTCCGTTGCTGAATTAAATGAAAATTATTACACGCAAACTTCCGACAAGAGAAGTAGACTCAGTGGCCTTAATAAACTTCTCTATTCTCCTAAACAATTTGTGGCACTTAATAGTTTTGTTTTGAGTGCAGCGTGCAAGTTGTTCATGTATCTGGATTGACTGTGGTGGCTGGGAACTTCTGAGTCAAATTACATGGCCACTGACTGTGGCTTCATGTATTTCTGTTACCAAAAAACATTTTTACTTTGCATGAAATTACAGAACAGTCATCCGCTCAAGTAACATTCAGAAACCTTATTGCAGTGAACATGACACGCTCTCTTTCCCTCTTCTTCGCTCCCCCCACCCCCCCAAGTTTTCTACCTTTTCTGATTCATGCAGATATCCAGTCCAAGTGGCCATTATTCATGTGTGAACTTGGAGAGTGGGATATTTGACTCTGGAAGGTGTCACAATTAACCCTGATGCTATCCTCTCCTGACATCCATATGCACATGTTCCAACAGTTCATTGAGTGGCAACCAGAAGCTGGTGGAGTTCCCCCTCTCCCTTTTAGTGCAGGGAGACGGAGGATGCTGTAGTGTTGCTACCACAGCCCCATCTGATCCAGCAGAGACCAGAAACCAAACTGGCGATTGGGGGGGGTGGGGGAGGTTGTTGCTGGACAGGACAATATTTTATTCAGATGACTAGTAGAAGAAAACTTCTTCCCCATAGCTTTTGACATTGGATTGAATGTTTCATAAAGGGCAACGTGCAAATATTCTGTGTTGCAATGCACTCTGTAATATGAACATGTCTCCCTAGGTATAAGACTGGGAATGTGTATGAAGGGGAATGGAAAAACTTTGCACGCCATGGGGAAGGCACCATGAGTTGGATTTCTACTAATGAAGAATACACAGGCCAGTGGGAAAATGGCATACAGGTAGGATTCCAGTCCTGTTCAACTTTCTTTTGGTTGGAGGAGGTTATCATTGCCAACATAAAAATTATCATACAGTTTCCATAATTATAGTTTCACAAATTCCAAGTTCTGTATAAAAATAGAGAGAACTTCTGGGATTTGTAATGTGTAAGTTCAGGAAGGGGTGAGCAACTAGCGACACTATATATAGCCCCGATTGTAAACCAGGCGGGTTAGGTGTGGGGGTCGCAGGGACTCGTCTGTGTGTCGCCTGGGCCATTATAACTCCCGGGCAATCATTTAAATTTGTCTGAACTGTCTCCCGTCCTGAAGCTGGCGGGCAAGTGCGTGGATTGTGCCGGGAGCTGGACACTGCCAGGGTCCCAAGGCAACCTTAGTGACTCGTGTAGTGGTAGGGGAAGAGATATGAGGATATGGGGTTGTAGATCCATCTTGCATCTAATTAAAATATACTGTACCTGCTGCCAATGTTATGTGGGAGTTATATGGGTTATTTAATAATATGGCTAAGACTGAGAGAGAGAGAGACACACTATATATAAATTATACTGCAATAGATGTGCTATATATGAACTATGCAGCTGTATTTAGATATCCAAACTATAAGCCACAACGTGTAGCACAGTATATAGAGCAAAGAAGTTGTATGGTTATTCATAAATTCAATGCTAAAAGAAAACAGAAAGACTTGCATTTATATAGCACCCTTCACGACCTCCGGACATCCCAAAGCGCTTTACAACCAATGAAGTACTTTTGAAGTGTAGCCACTGTTATAAGGTAGGAAACGCGGCAGCCAATTTGCACACAGCAAGCTCCCACAAACAGCTATGAGATAATGGCGAGATAATCTGTTTTTGGTGGTGTTGGTTGAGGGTTAATTATTGGTCAGGACACCAGGAAGAACTCCCCTGCGCTTCTTCGAAATAGTGGCATGCGATCTTTTGCGTCCACCTGAGAGCAGACGGCGCCTCGTATAGTGCAGTATGGAAGACGTACAGGTTTTTCATATATGTCGATTCTCAATATACTCTATTACATTGTATACAGGGACAGTGCTGGTTACTGATTTATATTTTTGCTATATAAAATAGTAGAGTGCACACAGTATAGGAACTGCATGTGCTGCATATTGTTCAATAGACACCAAACTCTTCCCACCCACTGCCTCGGAGCAAATTAAATTACAGGGTCAGAGTGAAGGACAGTTTTTTATGTGTGTATGTCCTTTTGTGCACGTGTTTGTATATCTGTGTTCATCAGTGTGATGGTGTGCGTGTGTGCATGCAATTATTGGGCATGCTTTGTCAGAACTAGCAGGCATACATTGCCAGCAGCTAGCAGTAATGAATCGCCAGTAACTAACTGTACCACCGTGTCGGTAATTAACAGGTGTGCATGGTCGGTAACTAGCCGTAATGCATTGTAAATGAGATATTATATTCCATAAGTGAGCTGATTTGAAGCTTTTCCAGCACACTTTATTTTTGTTTCAGCATGGGTTTGGCACCCACACCTGGTTTCTGAAGCGGGTGCCAGGTAGCCAGTATCCACTGAGGAACGAATATGTAGGGCAGTTTGTGATGGGAGCCCGTCAAGGGCACGGCAAGTTCTTCTACGCTAGCGGAGCAGTGTACACGGGAGAATGGGCATCAAACAAGAAGCATGGTTCGGTAAGATTCCTCCAATAACCACTGGCTCTTTTTTATCTGCAGCCCCTTTCATAATTTCATTAGCAGTTTGTTAATTAAGGACAAAAGCAAGTATTCTCTGGTCTTCATTCAAAGAGGAATTTCACCCTAAATACCTTGAAATGTAAGCCCAGATGATGTCCTCAAATCCCTAAAGTGGGACTTGAACCTACGACTTTCTGACTCGAAGGGGAGTGTGCGATCACTGAGCCAAGTAGACACTTAATTAAATTAACTTGTTTTAAAAAATTCACTATCTAAATAACAATTCTGCTCTCTTGAAAACTATACAAATCAACTATAATAACATTTACACATAAAATGCTGTCTTTCTTGCATCTTTCTTGAAAATTTAAAATAAGACAATAATTCTGCAAAAAATGCACTGTTGCTTTCGCCAGATTGGTGTGTGTTTCTAGGTCATTGATGTACAGGTTTGCCAATATGGTATTTTCAGTCAAATTAAGTCTGAATAATTAAATCAGATCTTTTACCTTTCATAATATTAGGGGACATTCGTGTTTAAAAATGGTCGTACTTTTGAGGGAGAGTTTTTTGAAGATCGTATGGTAGAGTTTCCTAATTTTTCAGTTGATGGAATGAACACACCGGACCTCAGTACTATATGCACCCGATCGCCACTTGAAACTGGTAAGAATTTTTGCCAGTCAGCAACTAGTGGAAAGGCTTTGGCCTGGATTTTACGGGGCCTATGACGGCGTATGCACAGCGTACACCGTCGTAAGTGCTCCGCAAGTTCCGGGTTTCCGCATGTGATTTCCGCAAGTTTCTCGTTGATAGTTCGTACCCATCCGCTACAAATTCACTTTCGCTGGCACAGAGTTGGGCTATCTGCCCAGTGAGTACCCACCAAACCCTTACGCCTGGTAAAAGCAGGCATAAAGCCTTCTTTTACCAGTGTAAGGGTTAAAATAAATGTTTAAATGTTTAAAAAAAATGTATTTTAAACATTCACTTACATTTAAGTGAAGGGAGACGAAGGGAGACAAAGTCCCATATTCACACTGATGACACCCTCCATCGTGTTGTGTGGCACTACCACCGTGCTAAATGTGATAGATTCAGAACAGATCTAACAGCTCAAAACTGGGCATCCATGAGGCCCATCAGCAGCAGCAGAATTGTATTCCATTACAATCTGCAACCTCATGGCTGGCATATCCCTCACACTACCATTACCATCAAGCCAGGGGACAAACCCTGGTTCAATCAGGAGTGCAGAAGAGCATGCCAAGAGCAGCACCAGGCGTACCTAAAAATGAGGTGCCAACCTGGGGAAGCTGCAACACAAGACTACATGCATGCTAAACAGTGGAAGCAGCATACTATAGACAGAGCTAAGTGATCCCACAATCAACGGATCAGATCAAAGCTCTGCAGTCCTGCCACATCCAGTCGTGAATGGTGATGGACAATTAAACAACCAACAGGAGGAGGCTCCATGAATATCCCCAATCTCAATGATGGTGGAGCCCAGCACGTGTGCAAAAGACAAGGCTGAAGCGTATGCAACCATCTTCAGCCAAAATGCCAAGTGAATGATCCATATCGGCCTCCTCCTGAGGTCCCCACCATCACAGAAGCCAGTCTTCAGCCAATTCAATTCACTCCACGTGATATCATGAAACGGCTGAGCGCACTGGAAACAGCAAAGGCTATGGGCCCCAACAGCATCCCGGCTGTCTTGCTGAAGATGCTCCAGAACTAGCCGCACCTCTAGCCAAGCTGTTCTAGTACAGCTACAGCACTGGCATCTACACGACAATGTGGAAAACTGCCCAGGTATGTCCTGTCCACAAAAAGCAGGACAAATCCAATCCAATCCAGCCAATTACCACCCCATCAGTCTACTCTCAATCGTCAGCAAAGTGATGGAAGGTGTCGTCGACAGTGCTATTAAGCGGCACTTACTCACCAGTAACCTGCTCACTGATGCTAAGTTTGGGTTCCGGCAGGACCACTCGGCTCCAGACCTCATTACAGCCTTGGTCCAAACATGGACAAAAGAGCTGAATTCCAGAGGTAAGGTGCCCTTGATATCAAGGTAGCATTTGACCGAGTGTGGCATCAAGGAGCCCTCGTAAAAATTGAAGTTAATGGGAATCGGGGGGGAAAACTCTCCACTGGCTGGAGTCATACCTAGCACAAAGGAAGATGGTTCTGGTTGTTGGAGGTCAATCATCACAGCCCCAGGACATTGCTGCAGGAGTTACTCAGGGAGGCGTCCTAGGCCTAATCATCTTCAGCTGCTTCATCAATAACCTTCTCTCCATCATAAGGTCAGAAGTGGGGATGTTCGCTGATGATTGCACAGTGTTCAGTTCCATTTGCAACTCCTCGGATAATGAAGCAGTCCATGCCCGCATGCAGCAAGACCTGGACAACATTCAGGCTTGGGCTGATAAGTGGCAAGTAACATTTGCGCCACACAAGTGCCAGGCAATGACTATCTCCAAAAACCGAGTGTCTAACCACCGCCCCCTGACATTTAACGGCATTACCATTGCCGAATCCCCCACCATCAACATCCTGGGGGTCACCGTTGATCAGAAACTTAACTGGACCAGCCACATAAATACTGTGGCCACATGAGCAACTCAGAGACTGGGTATTCTACGGCGAGTGTCTCACCTCCTGACTCCCCAAAGCCTTTCCACCATCTACAAGGCACAAGTAAGGAGTGTGACGTAATACGCTCTACTTGCCTGGATGAGTGCAGCTCCAACACTTAAGAAGCTCAACACTATCCAGGACAAAGCAGCCCGCTTGATTGGCACCCCATCCACCACCTTAAACATTCACTCCCTCCACCACCGGCCTACCGTGGCTGCACTGTGTACCATCTACAAGATGCACTGCAGCAACTTGCCAATGCTTCTTCTACAGCACCTCCCAAACCTGCGACCTCTACCACCTAGAAGGACAAGGGCAGCAGGTGCATGGGAACACCATCATGCAAGTTCCCCTCCAAGTCACACACCATCCTGACTTAGAAGTATATCACCGTTCCTTCATCGTCGCTGGGTCAAAATCCTGGAACTCCCTCCCTGACAGCACTGTGGGAGTACCTTCACCGCACGGACTGCAGCAGTTCAAGAAGGTAGCTCACCACCACCTTCTCAGGGCAATTAGGGACGGGCAATAAATGCTGGCATTACCAGCTACGCCAACATCCCATGAACGAATAAAAAGAAATTAAAATTAGTTTAGGTTATTTTTGTCCCATTTAAAAATGTTTAATTTAATTTTCAAAAAATTACTTTTTTATTTTAAATGTTTAATTAAGGGTATTGTAATTAATTTTGAACCTGTGATTATTTATTTTTATTTGTGTTGTGAAATTGTATTTATTAGGTGATTTTTATTATGCTTGTGGGGATTCCATACGTAAATGGAATTCCCCCTTTGTCCAGGGATGCATGGCAGGCCCAGGACCACTAGAGTCCGAAACTCTGGAGACAACAGGTAAGTACAGAGTTTTCTTGTGGTTTGGATGCGTACACAGGCGGCAAGCCTCCGATCGCAATTTCCAAGCCTTTATTTTCAAACCACTATATAACCACAATTTGTAACCCCCTTCCCCCTTGTAATGAAATCTGTTTGTCTTGATCCTGTATTCGTTTTGCACTCATGTATATTACCCTCCCCCACTGTGTATAGTTTCACTTCCTCTTTCCCGACTATCCTGGGAGGTTCCAGATCTTGGCTCTTGGCTCCGCCCCTGACTTCTCTTACATAAAGATCCCAGGATCTGTATGACTCATTCCTGTGAACCAGTCGGCGTGTTGAGATGTTAGCTCTGATCTTAGTGATTAAAAGCCAACTTGTTTAAGTCTATAACTTCTAGTTTTGTGGTTATTGAAGGCCCATCAATTTTAATCACTAAAGAACACTAGGATGGATCGACTCCTAAAACCAGAGCGTCTGGACTTGGATCCACATTCTGCTGAAGCATCAAATCAATTTGGACACTGGCTCAAATGCTTTGAACTCTTCGCGGGGGCCTCATCCGCTAGCGAGGTAGATAAACTGAGTCTACTGACTACTCGCGTAAGTCATCGGATTTATTTGTTCATCCGGGACGCCACCTCTTACACGGAGGCCATCACTATCCTGAAGGCCCAATACCAGAGGCCGGTAAACGAAGTGTACGCCAGACATCTGCTGGCTACACGCAGGCAGCGACCAGAGGAATCAATGGACGATTTCTTACAGGGCCTAAAGGACCTGGTCCGGGACTGTAACTGCAAGGCCGTGACGGCCAACGCGTACTCTGACGAATTGGTCTGCGATTCCTTCATCACGGGCCTCAAATCGAATTATATCCGGCAGAGACTGCTGGAGAAGGAGGTCCTGGACTTAAAAAAGGCAGTGGCCACTGCGCGATCGTTGGACGTGGCTCAGAAAAACTTTGACTCTTATTCTTCCGGCCATGCGGCCCTCACCGCCTCGTGCGCGCCGAGGGGGCCGCCATCTTGGAATCAGCCATCTTCCCCATCCAGGTCTCAGACCAGCTCTACGCCGCCGGAGTCCCCACACAGAAGTTCACCCAGGAGTCCTACTACAGCGGCAATGTCTCGAGGCCCGAAATGCTACTTCTGCGGCCAGGCCAAGCACCCCAGACAACGATGCCCAGCGAAGGACGCTACATGCTTCAAATGTAAGAAAAAGGGGCATTTTAGCAAAGTCTGCAGGGGGAATCCGATTTCCAACTCCGTCACCGCCTCGTGCGTGCCGTGCGGGCCGCCATCTTGGGATCCGCCATCTTTTCCCGACTCAACGGCCGCCCAGGGCCCAACAGTGGCTTCGATCACGGTGGATCAATCTAGGCCACACCCGTTGACAAAATCCATGATGGACATACAGGTAAACGGGAATTTAACGAAATGTTTAATTGACTGTGGGAGGACCGAGAGTTTTATCCACCCTAGCCTGGTACGGCGGCACTCATTAACGGTAACCCCTACACGGAGCAGAATTGCTATGGCTGCTAAGCCCCACACTTCGGACATTTTGGGCTACTGTGTGGTAACACTGACTGTAAAAGGCACGGACTACAAGGATTTTAAACTCCTCGTGATGCCAGAACTCTGTGTTAATGTAATCTTGGGCCTGGACTTCCAGTGCCACCACGAAAGTGTCACGCTAGCATATGGCGGGTCCCAGCCGCCACTCAGTCTGTGGCCTATCAACCTTAAAAATCAGCCCGCCCTCTTTATTCGCTAATCTCGCTCCGAACTGTAGGCCCATAGCGACCAAAAGTAGACGGTACAGTCTGGAAGACAGACACTTTATCAAGGCGGAAGTGGACAGACTACTGCGGGAAGGCATTATTGAATGCAGTACCAGCCCGTGGCGTGCCCAAGTAGTCATAGTTAAAAATAGCGAAAAGAAACGGATGGTAATTGACTACAGCCAGACTGTTAATATTTATACCCAGCTGGACGCCTACCCTTTACCCCGCATATCAGAAATGGTCAACCAGATTGCGCAATACCGAGTCTTCTCGACTATCGACCTCAAATCCGCGTATCACCAGCTCCCCATTAGAACAGAGGACCGCCCATACACCGCCTTAGAGGCGAACGGGCGCCTCTACCATTTTCTCAGAGTGCCCTTCGGGGTAACAAATGGGGTCTCGGTCTTCCAATGTGAGATGGACCGCATGGTTGACGAGAATAAACTACAAGCTACCTACCCCTATCTGGACAATGTCACTATCTGCGGGCACAACCAGCAAGACCACGATCTAAATCTTGCGAGATTTTTAAAAACTGCCGTAAAGCTGAATCTAACCTACAACGAAGACAAATGTGTCTTCAACACAACCCGTCTCTCTATCCTCGGCTGTGTGGTGGAAGATGGGGTAATTGGACCGGACCCTGACCGATTACGCCCCCTAAAGGAACTGCCCCTGCCACACAATCCCAAAGCTTTAAAAAGGTGCCTGGGATTTTTTTCGTATTATGCCCAATGGGTGCCCAATTACTCTGATAAGGCCCGACCCCTCATTAAATCGACGTCCTTCCCACTATCAGCTGAAGCTCGGGAGGCTTTCACCAGTATTAAACAGGACATTGAAAGGGCTGCAGTGTGTGCAGTGGACGAATGCATTCCCTTTCAAGTTGAAAGCGATGCGTCAGACTTTGCCTTAGCTGCAACCCTCAATCAGGCTGGGAGACCTGTGGCCTTCTTCTCCCGAACCCTTCAGGGACCTGAAATCAGGCACTCTTCTGTCGAGAAGGAGGCACAGGCTATAGTGGAGGCAGTGCGGCACTGGAGACACTACCTAGCCGGCAAACGTTTCTCCCTGCTCACCGACCAGCGGTCGGTGGCTTTCATGTTTAATAACAAAACAAAGGGGGAAAATCAAGAATGACAAAATACTCAGGTGGTGGATCGAACTATCCACGTTCGACTATGATATTATGTGCAGGCCGGGAGCCCTTAATGAACCCCCAGACGCCCTATCGCGGGGAATGTGTGCCAGCATTCATACGGACAAATTACAGGGTCTCCACAACGACCTCTGTCACCCAGGGGTCACCCGACTATACCATTTTATAAAGTCCCGCAATCTGCCCCACTCCATCGAGGAGGTCAGGGCAATGACCAGAGCCTGCCGCATCTGTGCGGAATGCAAGCCTCGTTTCTACAGGCCTGACCGTGCACACCTTATCAAAGCCACATGGCCATTCGAGCGCCTAAGTCTGGACTTCAAGGGACCCCTTCCCTCTGCCGACCGTAACGTATACTTCCTCAATATCATTGATAAATATTCCCGCTTCCCCTTCGCCATTCCCTGCCCAGACATGACCAGTGCCACGGTCATCAAGTGTCTCTGTAATCTATTCTGCATGTTTGGCATGCCGAACTACATACACAGCGATAGGGGGACGTCATTCATGAGTGACGAGCTGCGCCAGTTCTTGCTCTCGAAGGGGATAGCCACTAGCAGAACCACTAGCTACAACCCCCGGGGTAATGGGCAAGTGGAAAGGGAGAATGCTACTGTTTGGAAGGCTGTCACGTTAGTCTTAAAGTCAAAAGGCCTTCCGACCTCCCGCTGGCAGGAAGTCCTCCCAGACGTGCTCCACTCCATAAGGTCTCTGTTATGTACTGCCACTAACGCTACCCCTCACGAAAAGATGTTCGTTTTCCCCCGGAAATCCACCTCGGGCATATCTCTACCCGCGTGGCTGACGTCTCCGGGGACAGTACTATTGCGGAAGCACATGAGAGGCCATAAAACGGACCCCCTTGTGGAAAAGGTACAGCTCCTCCATGCAAAACCTCAGTACGCCTATATCGAATACTCTGACGGGCGAGAGGACACTGTTTCCATAAAAGACCTCGCTCCCTCGGGGAGCGGAGAGAACGATGAGAGACTACCCGATGAAGACCTACACTACAAAGAGACAGGACGCCCAGAGGTATCAATACCCAACTTTAACCTGGAGGACACTGCAGATAACCTGGAAGACACTGCGGAGGCCCGGACAGCGGAGGAACCAGAATCCACTCCCCTAGAGGCACCCCAACCGGCTTTGCGCCGATCACTGAGAACTGCAAAACCTCCTGACAGACTCACTTATACCAACTTTTAAGAAACATCACCCCGATGGACTAAATCTATAGAAGGGGTGAATGTAATGAAATCTGTTTGTCTTGATCCTGTATTCATTTTGCACTCGTGTATATTACCCTCCCCCACTGTGTATAGTTTCACTTCCTCTTTCCCGACTAACCTGGGAGGTTCCAGGTCTTGGCTCTTGGCTCCGCCCCTGACTTCTCTTACATAAAGATCCCAGGATCTGTATGACTCATTCCTGTGAACCAGTCGGCGTGTTGAGATGTTAGCTCTGATCTTAGTGATTAAAAGCCAACTTGTTTAAGTCTATAACTTCTAGTTTTGTGGTTATTGAAGGCCCATCACCCCTATCATACTGTTGGCAAGTATTTCCAAAGTGCTTTAAAAACGAAACTACGGGCATGAATTTGTAGCAAACTTGTGCCATAGTAATGGCGTATCTACAGCGTACGGCATTATTATTATGGTGCAGAAATTACGCATGACTGACTTCTGCCATTACATGCGCTACATCTACCAGTTTACCAGTTCGGTGCTGAGAATCCAGCGCAGGAGGTAGCAGGCATGGAGTGCAGCTTCTAGGGGGTTGCGGCATCAGAGTTGCCAAATCTTGCAGCAGCTGGTGGGGAAGAGAGGTGTGTCCAGAAGCAAAGCGGGCAGGGCCAGTAGCGGTGGGGAAAGTGTTGGACTTGAAAAAGCAATGGAAGAAGAAAATGAAACCAGAGAAAACTTACTTGCAGGTTGAAAAATGTTTGAAGGACCAGTCACATAGGAGAATTTACAATGACAGCTAAATATGTGTGGAATAGTGCTATATCCCCACCTAGCGTCAGGAGGGCTGAAATGTAAGTATATAATTATATAGATACCTTACAGTTTAAGATGAAGACCCAGGTGTGACACACAGGTGTAATGGAAATAGCGTGATGTGACCATGCTGTAAGGATAGGAAGTCCCTGCTGTACATAAAACTTTATAATATATGTACACAGATATGTAACAATAATAAAGGGTTTAAAAATCAGTAAAAAGGAATAAATGTTCAATATTTCTTTCTATGATAGGTAATATCAAAGCAAGTGGTTCAAAGGGTGTCATTAAATCAGTTCTGGAACATAACGTGCAGCTTGATATTGCTTCACTTTTGGAGAAGATCCGAGAGGAAAACAGACAAAACGAGCTTGTGCAGGTAAACAGAAACTCCATCAGATTAGAGAATGCAGCACCTAAACCACTACCAACCTGAAATGAAGCTTTATTGATTTAATATAAATATTGGCATCAAAATTACTGGATACGGTGAACATGCCCGATCGCAGATACACGCTTCCCCGATAATTCAAGGCCCGGCCTGCCCACATGCGGCCTGACTTGAACAACGCATGCAAGGCACCAAATGCACAGATACCTGGTTCCCTTCTTTTGGCTGGCCTTTTCTCCATGGGTGAAGAGAGTGATATGCCAGTACAGTAATCCCAGTCCCCATTACTGTCTCCAGCACCCCCAACTCCTGTGGCTGGACCCGCCATCATCTCATGGGCCTTGGGCCACCAGTCTCCCTCTCCGTAGCCTTTCCCCACCAGTCTCCCTCTCCATAGCCTTGGCCCACCAGTCTCCCTCTCCGTAGCCTTTCCCCACCAGTCTCCCTCTCCATAGCCTTGGCCCACCAGTCTCCCTCTCCATAGCCTTGGCCCACCAGTCTCCCTCTCCGTAGCCTTTCCCCACCAGTCTCCCTCTCCATAGCCTTTCCCCACCAGTCTCCCTCTCCGTAGCCTTTCCCCACCAGTCTCCCTCTCCGTAGCCTTTCCCCACCAGTCTCCCTCTCCGTAGCCTTTCCCCACCAGTCTCCCTCTCCGTAGCCTTTCCCCACCAGTCTCCCTCTCCGTAGCCTTGGCCCACCAGTCTCCCTCTCCGTAGCCTTGGCCCACCAGTCTCCCTCTCCGTAGCCTTGGCCCACCAGTCTCCCTCTCCGTAGCCTTTCCCCACCAGTCTCCCTCGCCGTAGCCTTTCCCCAGCAGTCTCCCTCTCCGTAGCCTTTCCCCACCAGTCTCCCTCTCCATAGCCTTGGCCCACCAGTCTCCCTCTCCGTAGCCTTTCCCCACCAGTCTCCCTCGCCGTAGCCTTTCCCCAGCAGTCTCCCTCTCCGTAGCCTTTCCCCACCAGTCTCCCTCTCCATAGCCTTGGCCCACCAGTCTCCCTCTCCGTAGCCTTTCCCCACCAGTCTCCCTCTCCGTAGCCTTTCCCCACCAGTCTCCCTCTCCGTAGCCTTTCCCCACCAGTCTCCCTCTCCATAGCCTTTCCCCACCAGTCTCCCGTAGCCTTTCCCCACCAGTCTCCCTCTCCGTAGCCTTGGCCCACCAGTCTCCCTCTCCATAGCCTTTCCCCACCAGTCTCCCTCTCCATAGCCTTGGCGCACCAGTCTCCCTCTCCATAGCCTTGGCCCACCAGTCTCTCTCTCCATAGCCTTGGCCCACCAGCTCCCTCTCCGTAGCCTTTCCCCACCAGTCTCCCTCTCCATATCTTTTCCCCACCAGTCTCCCTCTCCATAGCCTTGGCCCACCGGGCTCACTCACTATAGCCATTTTGTTGTTTTCCCGCCTACCCAAAGTGCCTGCAGCCTTTCTGTCCCTGGCCTTCTCTTCTTTCATAGCCTCAGCTTTCCCGCTCTTCTGGACTCGCCCACTCTCATCTGCTCCTCGGACCTAGATGCAGACCCAGCGCTCTGTTTCTCACTCCAGTCTTGGACTGTGTCTGCTGTGCTGTCTGCTCACTCTCACCTGGCAGTTTGCATTTACAATATTAGAATCATTTACTATCGGGCATTTATATAACAATGCATCATATTGAAATCATAGCAACCCATTGGGTATTTAGAAAATAATCTTATTAATACTTAATGGGTGTTTATACACAAAACCTACTGGGATCATTCAAATACTGAAGATAGATGTATGAATTATTTGTTGGATGCTTTATAATCATTCACAGCATTGGAGTTATTTATCGATTTGGTTCCTATATAAGTTAAAAGAAACATTTTACCCATCTTATCCTACATATTTGATTGGTCTGTGCTAATCATGTGCTTGTTAATGAATTGTCATTCTTCAGTTACCAAGGAACAATTCCTGTGTTTCTGGCCCAACTCCCACTCCGCAGCCAACTATCCGCCTCTCTCCTTCTCACCCTAGGACTCAGCCCCACACTCGCTCCTAGCCCTCACCTCACCACAATCGCCACTCAAATGTATTTTAAAAAATTACTTTATTAGAATTCAGTCACGTGATTTTAGATTTTGGTTTTTTTGTGCAGTTAGAGTACGCTACTCTCCGAAATCTGACAGAATTGAAGAAAATGTACAGTTTCTACAGTTGTCTGGGACATCAGCAATCGCTGGATAATACGTTCTTAATGAGCAAACTTCAGTTCTGGCGTTTTCTGAAAGACTGTAAATTTCACCATTACGGCCTGAGCCTGGCTAACATGGATAGGATCCTTCATGGTAATTACATCTCCTTCAGAGCACATACCAAAGTTCTTTTACTCAGTTTTTCTGGATGATAATACTGATGTGATGGAGCCAAAAAATAGCCTTTCCAGGCAGCCAATTACTCTTTAAGAAAGATTGCATTGCTAGATAGAATTGAATGAGAAAATAATTTGTGTTCAAAATTATGAGGGGTTTTGACAGAGTAAATAAGAAGAAACTGTTTCCACTGGCTGGAGTGCCAGTAACCAGACGACACAGATTTAAAATAATTGCCAAAAAAACCAGAGGGGAGATGAGTAGAATTTTTTTTTTATGCAGCAAGTTGTTATTGATCTGGAATGCACTGTCAGATCATAAAAGGTGGTGGAAACAGATTCAATAGTAACTTTCAAAAGGGAATTGGATATATACTTGAAAAGGAAAAATTTGCAGGGCTATGGGGAAAGAGCGGGGCGAGTGTGATTAATTAGAGAACTCTTTCAAAGAGCCGGCACAGGCATGATGGGCCGACTGGCCTCCTTCTGTGCTCTATGATTCTATGACTGCGACCTAAGCTTAAAGTAATGGACTGTCAAGGTAACCAATTACTCTGAGAGGTTGCTCACTAGATAGCTTTGAATGCAAACACTGAGAAATGGATAAGAAACTGGCTGAGGGATAGGAAGCAACAGGTGCTTGTTTGGGGAATGATGTCAGGATGGGAAGGGCCTAAATCAGACCAGTTGAGTGCAAGTCAGAGGGTGTCATGCTAAAGATGTATAGACTATGGTTAGACTGCACCTTGAATACTGGTCCCGTTTTGGTCACGGAGACACATTCACGCTCTGCAGATAGTGCAAGCAAGAGATATAAGGCGGATCCCTAGCATTGAAGGACGGAAGCATGGGGAAATAGTGTAGAAACTTGGACTTTTCAGCGTTGAAATGAGATGACTAAGAAAGGGGATCGTATAGATGTATATAAGAACATAAGAAATAGGAGCAGGAGTAGGCTATTTGGCCTTTCGAGCCTGCTCTGCCATTCAGTAAGATCACGGCTGATCTTCTACCTCATCTCCACTTTCCTGCACTATCCCCAGATCCCTTGATTCCCTTAATATTCAAAAATCTATCGATCTCTGTCTTGAATATACTCAACGACTGAGCCTCAACAGCCCTTTGGGGTAGAGAATTCCAAAGATTCACCACCCTCTGAGTGAAGAAATTTCTCCTCATCTCAGTCTCAAATGGCCAACACCTTATTCTGAGACTGTGACCCCTGGTTCTAAACTCCCCAGCCAGGGGACACATCCTCCCTGCATCTACCCTGTCAAGTCCTGTAAGAATTTTGTATGCTTCAGTGAGATCACCTCTCATTCTTCTAAACTCTAGAGAATATAGGCCTAGTCTACTCAATTAAGGGAACGGTAGCGTAATGGTAATGTCACTGGGCTAGTAATCCAGAGGCCTGGACTAATGATCCAGAGACGTGAGTTCAAATCCCACCACGGCAGCTGGGGAATTTAAATTCAATTAAATAAATCTGGAATGAAAAGCTAGTATCAGTAATGGTAACCATGAAACTATCGGATTGTCGTAAAAACCCATCTGGTTCACTAATGTCCTTTAGGGAAGGAAATCTGCCGTCCTTACCTGGTCTGGCCTATATGTGACTCCAGACCCACAGCAATATGGTTGACTCTTAACTGCCCTCTGAAATGGCCTAGCAAGCCACTCAGTTGTAACTAATCACGAAACAAAATAATAAGAATGAAACCGGATGGACCACCCGGCATCGACCTTGGCACCGGCAATGGCACACCCAGCCCAATCAACCCTGCAAAGTCCTCCTCACCAACATCTGGGGACTTGTGCCAAGATTGGGAGAGCTGTCCCACAGACTAGTCAAGCAACAGCCTGACATAGTCATACTCACACAATCATACCTTTCAGCCAATGTCCCAAACTCCTCCATCACCACCCCTGGGTACGTCCTGTCCCACTGGCAGGACAGACTCACCAGGGGTGGCGGCACAGCGGTATACAGTCGGGAAGGAGTGGCCCTGGGAGTCCTCAACATTGACTCCGGACCCCATAAAGTCTCATGGTTTCAGGTCAAGCATGGACAAGGAAACCTCCTGCTGATTACCACCTACCACCCTCAGCTGATAAATCAGTACTCCTCCAGGTTGAACACTACTTGGAAGTAGCACTGAGGGTAGCAAGGGCACAGAAAGTACTCTGGGTGGGGGACTTCAATGTCCATCACCAAGAGTGGCTCGGTAGCACCACTACTGGCCGAGTCCTGAAGGATATAGCTGCCAGTCTGGGCCTGCGACAGGTGGTGAGTGAACCAACACGAGGGCAAAACCTACTTGACTTCGTCCTCACCAGTCTACCTGTCGCAGATGCATCTGTTCATGACAGCATTGGTAACAGTGACCACTGCACAGTCATTGTGGAGACGAAGTCCCGTCTTCACACTGAAGACGCCCTCCATCATGTGTGGCACTACCACCGTGCTAAATGAGATAGATTCAGAACAGATCTAGCAGCTCAAAACTGGGATTTATCAGTTTTCAGTCCCATTAATTTGTCCTGTACTAATTTTTTACTAATAATTTCTTTCATTTCCTCATTCTCGCTAGACCCTTGGTTCTCCACTATTTCCGGGAAGTTTTTTGCATCTTCCGCCATGAAGACAGACACAAAGGGCTGGATTTTACTTACCGAGATGAGTTGGGGGCGGGACTGCTGCCTTCCGGGTTTTATTCCTGCCCCCAGTGCCGTCTGACGAACAGACGCTATTTTGCCCTGATTGGCCTTGTTAAGCCCGCCCTGCGGGCTTGCTGGCCAATTAAGGAAAGCCGGTGTCGGATGACATCAGTTGATGACGCTTCATCTGCCGGTTTCCTTAAAGGCATATGCACCACACTTGTTTGATAGATGATTTGTCAGTGTTTGACAGCATTGAGGTGCTGTCAAACACTGACAGTCACTGTACACAGGTGAGCCCTTGCACCCAGGCTTTCCAATTACTTACTCCTTAGGATAAAACAGATGGCAGCTGCAGCTGAGATTGCAGAAGCCATCTGTCACTTCTCCCGATGAGATGAGGCTACACAAACACTTCACAGCTTGTCACTGCAGAAACATCTAACCACATTAAAAATGACTTTCCCAACATTTCCTTACCTCTGATACTAACCATTGTCCCATTGCATCCTTCACACCACTTCTACAGCTGTCATCCAAAGACCAACATAACAACAGACTCACAGCACACCTCACTTACCCTGGCGAGGTTCCCCGACGTCGGGAAGCCCGCAGCAGTAGTCGAAAAATTGGGCAAAGCCTGTTAACAGGCAGTTAAGTGGCTATAATCCTCTTCCCGCCGCTAGGAGTTGGGTCCCTGCGTAAATCGGTGACCCAACTCCCGGGAAGATTGGTTGGAGGCGGGTTGGAAGCGGGTTCGGGACCCGCTCCCATTCTTTTGGACTTTCCCAGCAGACCCGCCTCCTCAGGGCTGGTAAAGTCCAGCCCAAAGTATTTGTTTAATTTCTCTGCCATTTCCTTATTCCCCCATTATAATTTCTCCTGTATCAGCCTGTAAGGGACCCACATTTACTTTTGCTAATCTTTTCCTTTTTACATACCTATAGAAGATTTTACAATCTGTTTTTATGTCTCTTGCTAGTTTACTCTTATATTCTATTTTCCCTTTCTTGGTCCTCCTTTGCTGAATTCTAAAATCCTCTCAATCCTCAGGCTTACTACTCTTTTTGGCAACATTATAAGCCTCTTCATTTGATCTAATACTATCTTTAACTTCTCTTGTTAGCCACGGTTGGACCACTTTTCCTGTGGGGTTTTTGTGCCTTACAGGAATGTATATTTATTGTAAATTATGTATTAATTTTTTTAATGCTAGCCATTGCTTGTCTACCGTCATACCTTTTAATGTAGTTACCCAATCTAACGTAGCCAACTCGCCCCTCATACCTACGTAGTTTGCTTTGTTTAGATTTAAGACCCTTGTTGCGGATTTAACTAAATCACTTTCAAACTCATTATAAAATCCTATCATATTATGGTCACTCTTCCCTAAAGGCCCCTTTACTACAAGGTTATTAATTAACCTTTTCTCATTGCACAATACTAGATCTAAAATAGCCTGTTCCTTAATTGGTTCCTCAACATACTGATCTAGAAAACTATCTTGCATACATTCCATGAATTCGTCCTCCACACTATTACTGCAAATTTGGTTTGCCCAGTCTATATGTAGATTAAAATCCCCCATGATTACTGTACTACCCTTGTTATGCGCCTCTAATTTCCTGATTTATACTCTGCCCTACATTACAAATACTGTTTGGGGGCCCATAAACAACTCCCACCAATGTTTTCTGCCCCTTGCTGTTTCTTAGCTCCACCCAAACTGATTGTACTTCTTGATTTTCAGAGCTAAGAACCTTTGGGGGAGAAATTCAGTATCGCCCTGTTTGGGGCGCCGTTATCGGCCGTGCGCATAATTTAGTGCCTGGCGCTAATTATCGCCTCCAACGGCAAACTTGGCTTTTATCGCCCCTGGAGGTGATTGGAGCGCTAAATCAGGCGCAACATACCTCTCTTAAGGCGCTAAGGCCGAGGAGCGAGACGCTACCTCAGAGTGCGGGCGCAGCACAGGTGCTGTCAAGTTACCGATTGAACACAGACACACTGGCACCGGCCAGTTCTTAAAGGGGAGGGTCGATCTTGCTCTCCAGCCACACCCTGCTCATTGGAGCCTTGAATCTCGGCCTGGACAGACCTGTGGCTAAATCATGCAGGCAAGGACTATGGAGAGGGCCAGGGAGCGAGCACAACGCTTCAGCGAGTGGGCCTTGGAGGCTGTGGTTGGCGCGGTGGAGCGCAGAAGATCTATACTGTACCCAGAGAGTGGCAGGAGGCTTTTGCCGCGCGAGTATAGAAGAGTGTGGAGGGAGGTGGCTCAGAGCGTCTCCTCAAGGAGCATGGTGCCCAGGACCCAAATCCAATGTAGAAAAAAGTTCAACGACCTCACTCGGGTCGTCAGGGTGAGTGGCTTCTTTTCAAAACCTCTCCATCCCTCCATCTCAACCTCACTCTATGGCCAGAGGGTCTTAAAAGCCCCAATGCCCAACACTCATCCAAGACCTATGGCCCTTTTATCAAACACACACGCACATTCCACACTTTGCATACAGTAAGGGCTATTCAACTATGGGATGCACATCAGGCAAGACCATGGCTGCGTACAGTAAGGGCTATTCAACTATGGGATGCACATCAATCCAACTTACTAAGTTGCTGCACTCATTTCTCCCTTGCTGCCACCCTGTCCTCACGCTAAAGCCACTCTTGTACCTCCCTGCTTTCAGCTGGTGATTCACCAGTTGAGGAGACGGGCCCTCAAGCTGCCAGGGGAGTGAAGCTGCAGGCGAGGAGGAAGAGGAAGCCGGAGCATCAGCACCACCCTCTCCCGAGGAAGCCCATGCCCACATTAGGAACACGCCTTCCCTGGAGGGGAGCAGGGGGGAAGTGTCTGATGAGGGTGAAGCTCCAGGACCTAGCGGGCTGCAGCAACGCGATGGGGGCAGGGAAGCTCGGGGGCACTTCTCCCTGGAGGGAGAGTAGGCCAGTGAGTCCTGCTGCACTGGATCCAGAGGAGGAGCGGCTCCTCGCTGAAATGAACACCCAGGCAGTGCACAGGCACACTGAGCTCATGGGTGCAGTGGGAAGGGTGACCGAATGCATTGAATTACTGGCAAGGAGTGTGGAGCACTTCGCAGTAGCACAGGCGGAAGCCACGCAATTCAGTTACTGGCTGCCATGAGCTCATCTCTGACTGTTCTCATGCAGACTCAGATTGAGGCCACGCAAGCACTGACTGCTGCCATCCTCGCTGGTTCGGACACATTTCCCCGTGGCTCTCACCGCGCTGCAGCAGGCCAGCAATCTGTGCTCCAGCAGGTTGCTCCAGATGCTGAAGTGCTGCCCCGTGGGAGTGCCAGTGTGTCGGTCGAGTAGGGAGTTGCTATCCTCTCTCAAGATGACAGCATTCCTGCTGCCACCACGGTCACTTCTCCACTGCACTTGCCACCGCCTGTAGGACAGACTGCTGCCGCCCATGCAGAGTTGGTGCAGTCTGCAGCCGGGCCCTCCAGACCCAGAGCTGGTCGAGGCCGTCCTTCAAGGGCATCTGCAGTCTCAGGTTGTGACAATCAGTAGCCTTCCACCAGCCTTGCTGCAGCCACTGGGGTCCCATTACGGAGGAGCAGTAGGGTGGGAAGGGGGGAAGTGCGCAAGGGAAGGAGATCACCCTCAAAGGGCAACAAGTAGGAGGTGTGACAAAATGTTGTTCATTTTTTTATTAAAGGCCGAGGCTCGTGATCAAATTTTTGTTTAGTGTTTTGGGCATTATCTCCAGGTTGTGAGAGCCAATTATGTTAATTACTTTTTTTTGTGTTTCTTTCTATTAGTTTGTCATGCAGAAATGACACACACAAAGTTTGTAAAATAAAAAAGTTTTTGTATTCAAAATGTACATGTTTGGTCTTTGCAATCTGATGGGCCTTCAATAACCACAAAACTAGAAGTTATAGACTTAAACAAGTTGGCTTTTAATCACTAAGATCAGAGCTAACATCTCAACACGCCGACTGGTTCACAGGAATGAGTCATACAGATCCTGGGATCTTTATGTAAGAGAAGTCAGGGGCGGAGCCAAGAGCCAAGATCTGGAACCTCCCAGGTTAGTCGGGAAAGAGGAAGTGGAACTATACACAGTGGGGGAGGGTAATATACATGAGTGCAAAACGAATACAGGATCAAGGCAAACAGATTTCATTACATTCACCCCTTCTATAGATTTAGTCCATCGGGGTGATGTTTCTTAAAAGTTGGTATAAGTGGGTCTGTCAGGAGGTTTTGCAGTTCTCAGTGATCGGCGCAAAGCCGGTTGGGGTGCCTCTAGGGGAGTGGATTCTGGTTCCTCCGCTGTCCGGGCCTCCGCAGTGTCTTCCAGGTTATCTGCAGTGTCCTCCAGGTTAAAGTTGGGTATTGATACCTCTGGGCGTCCTGTCTCTTTGTAGTGTAGGTCTTCATCGGGTAGTCTCCCATCGTTCTCTCCGCTCCCCGAGGGAGCGAGGTCTTTTATGGAAACAGTGTCCTCTCGCCCGTCAGAGTATTCGATATAGGCGTACTGAGGTTTTGCATGGAGGAGCTGTACCTTTTCCACAAGGGGGTCTGTTTTATGGCCTCTCACGTGCTTCCGCAATAGTACTGTCCCCGGAGACGTCAGCCACGCGGGTAGAGATATGCCCGAGGTGGATTTCCGGGGGAAAACGAACATCTTTTCGTGAGGGGTAGCGTTAGTGGCAGTACATAACAGAGACCTTATGGAGTGGAGCACGTCTGGGAGGACTTCCTGCCAGCGGGAGGTCGGAAGGCCTTTTGACTAAGGCTAACATGACAGCCTTCCAAACAGTAGCATTCTCCCTTTCCACTTGCCCATTACCCCGGGGGTTGTAGCTAGTGGTTCTGCTAGTGGCTATCCCCTTCGAGAGCAAGAACTGGCGCAGCTCGTCACTCATGAATGACGTCCCCCTATCGCTGTGTATGTAGTTCGGCATGCCAAACATGCAGAATAGATTACAGGGACACTTGATGACCGTGGCACTGGTCATGTCTGGGCAGGGAATGGCGAAGGGGAAGCGGGAATATTCATCAATGATATTGAGGAAGTATACGTTACGGTCGGCAGAGGGAAGGGGTCCCTTGAAGCCCAGACTTAGGCGCTCGAATGGCCATGTGGCTTTGATAAGGTGTGCACGGTCAGGCCTGTAGAAACGAGGCTTGCATTCCGCACAGATGCGGCAGGCTCTGGTCATTGCCCTGACCTCCTCGATGGAGTGGGGCAGATTGCGGGACTTTATAAAATGGTATAGTCGGGTGACCCCTGGGTGACAGAGGTCGTTGTGGAGACCCTGTAATTTGTCCGTATAAATGCTGGCACACATTCCCTGCGATAGGGCGTCTGGGGGTTCATTAAGGGCTCCCGGCCTGTACATAATATCATAGTCGAACGTGGATAGTTCGATCCTCCACCTGAGTATTTTGTCATTCTTGATTTTCCCCCTTTGTTTGTTATTAAACATGAAAGCCACCGACCGCTGGTCGGTGAGCAGGGTGAAACGTTTGCCGGCTAGGTAGTGTCTCCAGTGCCGCACTGCCTCCACTATAGCCTGTGCCTCCTTCTCGACAGAAGAGTGCCTGATTTCAGGTCCCTGAAGGGTTCGGGAGAAGAAGGCCACAGGTCTCCCAGCCTGATTGAGGGTCGCAGCTAAAGCAAAGTCTGACGCATCGCTTTCGACTTGAAAGGGAATGCATTTGTCCACTGCACACACTGCAGCCCTTTCAATGTCCTGTTTAATACTGGTGAAAGCCTCCCGAGCTTCAGCTGATAGTGGGAAGGACGTCGATTTAATGAGGGGTCGGGCTTTATCAGAGTAATTGGGCACCCATTGGGCATAATACGAAAAAAATCCCAGGCACCTTTTTAAAGCTTTGGGATTGTGTGGCAGGGGCAGTTCCTTTAGGGGGCGTAATCGGTCAGGGTCCGGTCCAATTACCCCATCTTCCACCACACAGCCGAGGATAGAGAGACGGGTTGTGTTGAAGACACATTTGTCTTCGTTGTAGGTTAGATTCAGCTTTACGGCAGTTTTAAAAATCTCGCAAGATTTAGATCGTGGTCTTGCTGGTTGTGCCCGCAGATAGTGACATTGTCCAGATAGGGGTAGGTAGCTTGTAGTTTATTCTCGTCAACCATGCGGTCCATCTCACGTTGGAAGACCGAGACCCCATTTGTTACCCCAAAGGGCACTCTGAGAAAATGGTAGAGGCGCCCGTTCGCCTCTAAGGCGGTGTATGGGCGGTCCTCCGTTCTAATGGGGAGCTGGTGATTCGCGGATTTGAGGTCGATAGTCGAGAAGACTCGGTATTGCGCAATCTGGTTGACCATTTCTGATATGCGGGGTAAAGGGTAGGCGTCCAGCTGGGTATAAATATTAACAGTCTGGCTGTAGTCAATTACCATCCGTTTCTTTTCGCTATTTTTAACTATGACTACTTGGGCACCTGGATGGGGAAGATGGCTGATTCCAAGATGGCGGCCCCCTCGGCGTGCACAAGGTGGCGAGGGCCGCATGGCCGGAAGAATAAGAGTCAGAGTTTTTCTGGGCCACGTCCAGCGATCGTGCAGTGGCCACTGCCTTTTTTAAGTCCAGGACCTCCTTCTCCAGCAGTCTCTGCCGGATATAATTCGATTTGAGGCCCGTGATGAAGGAATCGCGGACCAATTCGTCAGAGTACGCGTTGGCCGTCACGGCCTTGCAGTTACAGTCCCGGACCAGGTCCTTTAGGCCCTGTAAGAAATCGTCCATTGATTCCTCTAGTCGCTGCCTGCGTGTAGCCAGCAGATGTCTGGCGTACACTTCGTTTACCGGCCTCTGGTATTGGGCCTTCAGGATAGTGATGGCCTCCGTGTAAGAGGTGGCGTCCCGGATGAACAAATAAATCCGATGACTTCCGCGAGTAGTCAGTAGACTCAGTTTATCTACCTCGCTAGCGGATGAGGCCCCTGCGAAGAATTCGAAGCATTTGAACCAGTGTCCAAATTGATTTGATGCTTCAGCAGAATGTGGATCCAAGTCCAGACGCTCTGGTTTTAGGAGTCGATCCATCCTAGTATTCTTTAGTGATTAAAATTGATGGGCCTTCAATAACCACAAAACTAGAAGTTATAGACTTAAACAAGTTGGCTTTTAATCACTAAGATCAGAGCTAACATCTCAACACGCCGACTGGTTCACAGGAATGAGTCATACAGATCCTGGGATCTTTATGTAAGAGAAGTCAGGGGCGGAGCCAAGAGCCAAGATCTGGAACCTCCCAGGTTAGTCGGGAAAGAGGAAGTGAAACTATACACAGTGGGGGAGGGTAATATACATGAGTGCAAAACGAATACAGGATCAAGACAAACAGATTTCATTACACAATCATTGTTGCCTTGGCCGGCTTAGGGGCTGCGGGTTGGTTTCATTCATGTCGTTCTCAATGGCAGAAGCCATTTCCTCAGCAGGGGCCTAGAAGTGGCTTGCTATCAGCCGTTGATGGACGGCCCTTCCAGTTTCGACATTGTGTGCCTCCCTCCCGCCTTGGTGCTGCTGATCATCATCCTCCTCATCTTCCTCCTCCTCTTCATCCTCCTCCTCTGGTGGTGCTCCAAGGCCTGGTGGCATTGGCTGGGTCCTGAGGATTGCCGGGTCGTGCAGCACACAACAACGAAGTGGGAGACTCGCTCAGGCGAGTACTGCAGGGCTCCTCCAGAATGGTCCAGACAGCGGAACCGTTGCTTGAGCACGCCGATTGTGTGCTCAACGATGTTCCTGGTAGCTTGATGGCTCTCGTTGTACCGCAGCTCAGCAGGGGTGTTGGGCGTACGGAGCGGTGTCATCAGCCAGGTGCACAGTGGATATCCCTTGTCCCTGAGAAGCCAACCACCTGGGTGATGCAGTGCCTGGAAAAGTTCTGCCACAGTAGTCTGGCGCAGGATGAATGCATCGTGGCTGCTGCCAGGATAGTGGGCATTGACAGCAAGTATCAGCTGTCTGTGGTCACAGACCATCTGAACGTTTAAGGAATGGAAGCCCCTTCGGTTGCGGAAATCCTCGGCATTCTCATGCGGAGCACGCAAAGCCACATGCGTGCAGTCAATGGCGCCCTGCACCATGGGGAAGCCTGCTATCCTAGCAAAGCCGATTGCGCGTTCTTGCTGTTTGTCCGTGGTCACGGGGAAAGAGATGTACTTTCGTCTCCTTTTATAGCGGGCATTTGTGACCTGACGGATGCAGCAATGCACCGCGAACTGGGAGATATTGGCGATGTCCCCAGTAGCTGATTGAAATGAGCCGGTGGCATAAAAGTTCAGTGCCACTGTTATCTTCACTGCCACCGACTGAGACGTCCTGCTCCTCAGTTGAGGCTGCAGCAGGTGGCAGAGCTCAGTGACCACCTCCTTGCTGAAGCGCAGCCTTCGCAAACACTGCTCCTCAGACATATTAATGTAGGAGAATTGTTGGCGAAATACCCTGGGAGGGTAAGGTCTCCTGTACAGAGGCCTGTTGGCCCTCCTCCATCTGGCCATGATTGCCACTCCCTCTCTGCGTCTCTGTGCCCTCCGAATCTGATGGCGCAGGATGACGCCCCCATTCATTGCAGCCCCCATAGTATCTTGGCAATCAAAGTAATGAAGGTCAAAAACCAAAGTACCTGCAAAGTTATGGTCAGAAGCCAAAACTATTTCAGACGGCGTTGACTCAATGCAGAAGTCACTTTCTTTTTTCTCTCTCTCTCAAAATCTCTTTCTCACTCTCTGAACGAGTGGTGCAAAAATGTCTACCACAGAAAAAGCCAGGACAAGGCCCCCTTTAAATAGCGCCCCTCCAGCCCCACAGCGACTGGGTAGCGTTCCGGTCTACCTGTCGTTGGTAGCACCAGGCGGAAAGGAGGGGGGCGCCACTCAATTTCCATTCCGGGCGCCCCAAGGGCGTTGCACGCTCGAATGACGTCAAGATCTGCATGCGCAGGAGATCGGGCAGTATTGTTTAGCGCCGCCGCAAAATGTCCGGTCAATTCCGCGAGAGGCATAGATATCGCCTCGCCCGGGCGCTAGTTGCTTTGTGCCCCATTCGTGCCCTCTTAAGGCGCTAATGGGAGGCGCAAACCAACTGAATTTTTCCTCCTTTCTCTCTACTGTCTTTATCCATTCCTTTATTATCAGGTCTATCCCTCCTCCTTTTCCATTTTGCCTATCTCTTCTAAAAGTTAAGTATCCTGGAATATTTAGTTCCCAACCTTGGCCACTTTGCAACCATGTCTTCGTTATGGCTATTAGATCCAACCTGTTAATTTCTGTCTGCGCTATTAATTAATCTATTTTGTTGCAAATGCTTCGCACATTTAGATGTAGTGCCTTTAGCTTTGACTTATTTCTGTTTTTCCCCGATGTCACCTTAGTCACTGATGCCTTATTATCTTTGTTACTCTCTCTGTCCCTTCATGACCCACTCTGCTTATTTTTACTCAAAACTCTACTCTGCTCTAGAGCCTTGACATTTCTCTCGCTGCTTTTGAATTTACTCTTTCCTGAATCCTCCCACCCCCCCCTCCATTAGTTTAAAGCCCTGTCCACTGCCCTAGTTATTCGGTTCACCAGGACACTGGTTCCAGCCCGGTTTAAGTGGAGCCCGTCCCAACGGAACAGCTCCTTCTTTCCCCAGTACTGGTGCCAGTGCCCCATGAACTGAAGCCCCTACCTCCCACACCACACTTTCAGCCACGCATTTAAAACTCTAATCTGTTTGTCCCTATGCCAATTTGTGCATGGCTCAGTTAACAATCCAGAGATTATTACCTTTGAGGTTCTGCTTTTTAATTGGGATCCTAGCTCCTCAAACTCCCTCAGCAGCACCTCGTTCCTAGTTCTACCTATGTCGTTGGTTCCTACGTGGACCATGACAACTGGATCCTTCTTCTCCAGCTGCGAGGAGATGTCTTTAACCCTGGCACTGGGCAGGCAACACCACCTTTGGAAGTCTTGGTCGCGGCTGCAGAGAACAGTACCTATCCCCCTGACTATACTGTCCCCTACCACAACTACATTCCCTTTCACTCCCCCCACTTGAATGGCCTCCTGCACCATGGTCAGCTTCCTCATATAAGATAGTGAACAGGATAGAAAAGGAAAAGTACTTCCAATTTAACTGTGGCAGTAGGACGGGGGGCACAGCTCAAAATAGCAAAAGGGAAATTTAGAACTGATGCAAAAAATTAAGGTAGTAGAGGCAAAAACTCCGGAGAATTTAAGAAATAGTTGGCTGCTGCGATGAGGGATCTCTGGGTTATTTCTGGATGGATGAGTTAGGATGGGCGACCTTTTCAATCTTGTGTGATAGTTTTCTTTTGTGATACTGAGCTGCTGATGTAGTTACTGCTTTAAATTTACAAGAAACAGTTGCATTTGTGTAACACCTTTCACATATAATAAATCTCATTGAAGTGCAGACTGTTATGTGGACAAATGTAGTAGCCATTTTATACAATGCAAGATCTCACAAATAGCAATGAGATGAATGACCAGTTAATCTGTTTGATGGCATTGGTTGAGGGAGGAATGTTGGCCAGGACAACTGAAGAACGCCCTACTTTTCTTCAAAATAGCGGCAGCTAAACCACAGGCAGACGGGGCCTCAGTTCAATATCTCAGCTGAAGGATGGAACGCCTGATGATGCAGCACTCCCTCAGTTCTATACTGGCGTGTTAGCCTAAATTATATGCTCAAGTCCTTCTGACTTCAGGACTTCTGAGTGAGGAACGAGCGCTAAAAAAATGAAGGAACTGCTGTCTAGCAAATTTCTTCCAACTAAATTTTGGGAAGACCAAAGCCATTGGCTGCGATTTTGCCGGCGCTCAGCGGACCCAATTGGTGGCGGGTCAACTGCGAAATTTAAAATGATTGACAGCGGGTCGGGAACCCGCTGTCAAAACGCACACACCTGCATTTCCTGATGTTTTGTCTGCCAGCGCTGAGCAGACCCGACAGGCAGCGGCGGGGGACCCAATTCAAATCATTAGTGGCTTGTTTACAGCCACTTAACAATGCTTTTGTCCCCCAGCTTTTTAACTTTCACTGGTCTCCCACAGGTTTCCCGTAGGCCTCATCAGTGAAGCTGAGGCGGGAGGTCAGTGGCCATTGAATCAGCTGATGAGTTGACCGCTTCAAATGTCAACTCAGAGCTCCCAGCTGATTCAGATATCTTCCCTTAAGCACTGGCATCTCTAAACTGTATTTCCACTACAGATTCAGGATGCTGCAAGTCTTTACACAAGTCTCCATGCAGTCTGACCTCATTACCTCTTTCACCATTGACAGATCTTTTCTGTCATCTCTACTTTACCAGCCATCTATTCCATCAGCATGGGCGCACTTTATACTTTCTCACCTTGGTTCTCAGAATCTGACAACGATCAGTCCCAACACCAGCATTACCAGGCACACCAGCAGCACCAACAACCACACCAACCTTCTCCACAATCACCTGATGCTGCACAGGACAGAGGACATCAGCACCCGACCACATAGCTGCCTGGGATGCCAGAGATGGCCTCACCACAGCTACAATTACTTCACTTGATGCTGTACACCCTGGCTGCCACATGATGCGCCAGGTTGGCACCACCCCACACCAACAACATAAAGCATCCCTACAATGCCCAAGCCATTCCTTTCACACTCATCAGCATTGCAGGGGGTACTGTTATGTCTCAACATTCACTGCAACTCACTAAGCCACTTCCAAATGTGTCCAAGAATGCAAAGTGTTGAAAATAAAGATTCAATGTTTGACAGCACATTAACAGAAACTTCACATGAACATTGGCTAAAACACACAAGTGCCTACCCTTGTGTGTTAGTTGGTATGATTGCACTAGGATGAGGGTGAGTGTGAAGGGTGGCTAGTGAGATGGGGAAGTGATAATGTAGATAGAGAGGGATGGGTGGAGGTGCAAGGTAAGTTGGTGTGAGTAAGGATGTGCAGGAATAGGGTAGGGAAGGCAGAGTGATGGGGTTGTGATGAAAGGCACCGCAGGATGAGGTTGAGTGTGGCTTTGTACTAATGTTTTGTGATCTCCTGAGATCATTGAAAGGTTTGCACCACTGCACCCAAGTCCTCCTGACCACATCCCTGCTTGTGCCCTCCTGTGCAATGTGCAACCAGGCTGCGTTGGTCTCCTGGGGAGGTTTCTTCCGCCCATTGGAAGGGAAGAGGACTTCACTGCGTGCTGTGAATCCCTCCGTAAACATATGGAGGGAGTCAGCAGAGAGCCTGGGTGCACCTCTGCAGTGCATGTCAGTGTTTGCAGCACCTCAATGCTGTAGAACACTGACAGCACAAATGTCAAAGTAAATTTGTGCATGGTCCCTTTAAGGAAACTGGCTGATGACACGTCATAAATGATGTCATCAGACCAGCTTCCTTCAATTGGCTGGGAAACTCGCTGGGCGGGCTTAACAAGCCCAGTCAGGGGAAAGTCATGTCGGAGGCTGGAATGGAGATAGCAGCGGGGTCGGGTCCCACCACTGACGTCGCCCGCAGAAGTAGGCAAAATCGCGGCCATTGTCTTCGGTCCCCGGCCCCACCACAAACTCCGTTCCCTAGTCACCAACTCTACCCCTCTCCCTGGCAACTGACTGAGGCTGAACCAGGCTGTTTGCAACCTTGGTGTCATATTTAACCCTGGGATGAGCTTCCGACCATATACCTGCGCCATCACTAAGACTGCCTATTTCGTAACATCGCCCGACTCCGCCCTTGCCTCAGCTCATCTGCTGCTGAAACCCTCATCCATGCCTTTGTTACCTCGAGACTTGACTATTCCAAAACATTCCTAGCCGCCCTTCCATTTTCTACCCTCCGTAAACTTGAGGTCATCCAAAACTCTGCTGCCTGTGTCCTAACTTGCACCATGTCCCATTCACCCCGTGCACACTGACCTACATTGGCTTCCGATTTTAACATTTTCATCCTTGTTTTCAAATCCCTCCATGGCCTCGCCCCTCTCTGTAATCTCCTCCAGCCCTACAACCCCCGAGATAGCTGTGCTCATCCAATTCTGGCTTCTTGAGCATCCCTGATTTTAATCTCTCCACCACTGGTGGCCGTGCCTTCAGCTGCCAAGACCCTTAGCTCTGGAATTCCCTCCCTAAACCTCTCCACCTCTCTACCAATGTTCCCTCTAATTTTTTTTTGGGTGTGCGGCCCCTTTAACGGGCTCCGCGGCCCATTCAGATTTCCGCTTGTGCGGTTTCTCCATTGTGAAGACATTGAACAGCCTGCACAGCTTAACGGGAACATTGCTCTCTACCTCTCTTTCCTCCTTTAAGACACACCTTAAAAATCTACCTCTTTGACCAACTTTTGGATATCTGCCCTAACATCTCCTTATGTGGCTCGGTGTCAAGTTTTGTTTGATAAAGCTCCTGTGAAGCATCTTCCAACATTTTACTACATTAAAGGTGCTATTAAATATAAGTTGTTGTTGTTGTCATTTGCTAGCAGTGAAAGAAAAAATACAGTGATTAACATGGACCCTAAAAACACTCTGGCCCCATTTGAGGTCTCCTCCCCACCCCCGGTCCCACTTACTGACCGGCCTAACCTGGAAACTGGCCAATTTCCTGTCCTGGCGAGTTGCTGGGGGTTGGCCGATGGGGGAGGGGGGGAGCGCTGCCCACGTGGTGCCTGCAGCTCGTCAGGGACATGTTAATGAGGCCTGGGACTCATAATGGCACCAACAGCCGCTCTGCCGACTTCATGCCTATTGTGGGCGCTACTGAAAAAGTGCCATTCCATGCATCTAGTCAATCACTATTTTTCTTTCCCTGCTACCAAATGACAGTGTGAGACAGCAGTCCCTTCATTTTTTTTAGCACTCATTCCTGACTCAGAAGTCCTAAAGTCAGGACTTGAAAGAAAAATAGAAAGACTTGCATTTATATAGCTCCTTTCACGACCACCGGACGTCCCAAAGTTCTTTACAGCCAATGAAGTACTTTTTGAAGTGTAGTCACTGTTGTAATGTAGGAAAACCTGGCAGCCAATTTGCACACAGCAAGCTCCCACAAACAGCAATGTGATAATGACCAGATAATCTGTTTTAGTGACGTTGAGTGAGGTATAAATATTGGCCAGGACACCGTGGATAACTCCCTTGCTGTTCTTCGAAATAGTGCCGTGGGATCTTTTACGTCCACCTGAGAGAGCAGACGGGGCCTCGGTTTAATGTCTCTTCCGAAAGACGGCACTTCCGACAGTGTAACACTCCCTCAGTACTGCACTGGAGTGTCAGCCTAGATTTTAGTGCTCAAGTGTCTGGAGTGGGACTTGAGCATATAATCTAGGCTAACACTGCAGTATAGAACTGAGGGAGTGCTGCATTGTCAGAAGTTCCATCCTTCAGGTGAGATATTGAACTCTTCAGATGTCTCTCTTCAAATTGACACATGTTACAAATGCAAACCAATCTTTAAAAAATGTATTGCAAATGCAGTCATTTTCTGTTGTTTTCTCTGAATATAGCGAGGAGCCAAGAATTTAAAAGCAGCTGCCAATCTACAGAGAAATAGTTGATCTCAGGATGTGACTAACAGGAATTACCCTCTAGTTCATCTCAGAACATGCCTATTTACAGCACTTAGACATTGTTGCCATAAACAGACATAGACATAGAAGATAGGAGCAGGAGTAGGCCATTCGGCCCCTCGAGCCTGCTCCGCCATTTAATGAGATCATGGCTGATCATCCCAATTCAGTACCCTGTCCCTGCTTTCTCCCCATATCCCTTGATCCCTTTAGCCTTAAGAAATATATTTAACTCCATCTTGAATTGGCCTCAATTGCCTTCTGTGGTAGAGAATTCCACAGGTTCACCACTCTCTGGGTCATCTCAGTCCTAAATGGCTTACCCCTTATCCTTAGATGTGACCCCTGGTTCTGGACTCCCCCGCCATCGGGAACATCCTTCCTGCATCTAGTCTGTCTAGTCCTGTTAGAATTTTATAAGTTTCAATGAGATCCCCTCTCATTCTTCTAAACTCGAGCGAATATAAGCCTAATCAACTCAATCTCTCTTCATATGTCATTCCTGCCATCCCAGGTATCAGTCTGGTGAATCTTCGCTGCACTCCCTCCATGGCAAGAACATCCTTCCTCAGATAAGGCAACCAAAACTGCACACAATACTCAAGGTGTGGTCTCACCAAGGCCCTGTACAACTGCAGCAAGACATCCTTGCTCCTGTACTCGAATCCTCTCGCTATGAAGGCCAACATACAATTTGCCTTCAGACTAGATAACACACTGTACTACCTTAGCAGCAGAATAATATATTGGCCAGGAATTCGGGTCGGGGGGCTTCCCGCAGGTGTAAGCCCCCGACCTGCACTTACCTTGCGCGCCGGCCGCGTAAGCCCCCGACCTGCACTTACCTTGCGCGCCGGCCGTTGAGCTGTGGGCCCCCGTGGAATTCCGATCCTGGGCCTGCTCCAACTGCCGGCGCACAGTGCTTGCGTACCCCAGGGGTGCAATTAGTTCGATGCGTCCCCTGGGATCATGTGGGCCTTGGGGAGCCAATCGGAGCAGGGAAATGCCTATTCATAAGTTTGACAGGAAGAGCTGTCAAACCTTAGAAATACTACGGGCCCCAAAACATCACTAAATCTTCAAATAATTTTTTGTTTAAATCACATTTTTTAAATAAACTATAAATTACATGAAATAACTATTTTAAACAATAATTAAAATTTTTGAAAAAATAATTTTATTTTCTAACGGGGCTAAAAATAAACTTACCTTTAAAGTATTTAAAAATAATAAACCTGTGGAAAAAATGTTTTAATTTTAATTAATTCACCACTTACCTTGTAAAAAGCAGGCCTTACGCCTGCTTTTTAAATGTGTAACTTCTGGAGACTTACCCTCCCGGGAAAACCTGTAAAAAAAAAAAAAAAAATGTAAGTTCGATGCGCACGCGCAGCCTCTCCCGCGCATGCGTTCGAACTCTGAACCCCTTCTTTCAGGGGAACGGAAGTGCCGGTTTCCCGCGCACGCGCAGTGCATGCAGGAAACCAGCACTTCCATTGGGCCTACGGGTGTGTACCCCGTGCATACTCACCCGTGGAGACCCGAAGTTCTGGGCCATTTTGTGTTATGCAATGCAGTGCTGCTGTCCTTGTCAAACAACATATCATCCAACTTACCTTGAACAACACCACTGAAGATCCACTAGTATTTATTTTATAATACAAAACAAGTTGCTGAATTTCCTGCTCACTGAGGTGAGAAATGTCAGTGCTGGTAAATGGGACACTCTTTTAGTACTTAAGCTGGGATTTTACTAACCTCGGCAGGTCCATGGCAGGCAATGTCGGTGGCGGGTCCCGACCCTGCTGCTGGCTCCATCCCGCTCTGTAAAATGATTTTCCCTTGATGAGGCTTGTTGAGCCCGCCCAGTGCATTTCCCGGCCAATTAGAGGGAGTGGGTCTGGTGATGTCATTTGATGACGTGTCATTTGATGGTTTCCTTAAAGGGACCATGGCCAACTTTAATTTGACATTTGTGCTGTCAGTGTTCTACAGCATTGAGGTGCTGCAGACACTGACAATGACTGAACAAAGGCACAGGGCTGCACCCAGGCTCTCCCATGACTCCCTCCATATGCTTATGGAGGGAGTCACAGCACGCAGGGAGGTCCTCTTCCCTTCCCATGGGCGGAAGAAACCTCCCCAGGAGATCAACACAGCCTGGTTGCACATCGCACAGGCGAGCACAAGCAGGGATGTGGTCAGGAGGATCTGGGTTTAGTGCCGCAAACCTTTCAATGATCTCAGTAGATCACGAAATGTTAGTACAAAACCATACTCAACCTGTGCCTCTCATCACATCCCCATCTCTCTGCCTTCCCTACCCTACTCCTGCACATCCTTCTCACACCAACTTACCTTGCACCTCCATCCATCCCTCTCTATCTATATTATCACATCCCCATCTCACTAGCCACCCCTCACACTCACCCTCACCCTCATCCTAGTGCAATCATACCAACTAACAACACACAAGGATAGGCACTTGGGTGTTTTATACAATGTTCATGTAAAGTTTCTGTTAATGTGGTGTCAAACATTGAAACCTTTATTTTCAACACTGCATTCTTGGACAGATTTGCGTGCACCTTTGAAAGTGGCTTAATGAGTTGCAGTGAATGGTGAGACATAACGGTACCCCCCGCAATGGTTATGGGTGTGAAAGGAATAGCTTGGGCATTGTAGGGATGCTTTATGTTGGTGGTGCCAACCTGGCTCATCATGTGGCAGCCAGGGTGTACAGCGTCAAGTGAAGTAAATGTGGCCATGGTGAGGCCATCTCTGGCCTCCCGGGCAGCAATGTGGTCGGGTGCTGATGCCCTCTGTCTTGTGCAGCATCAGGTGATTGTGGAGAAGGTTGGTGTGGTTGTTGGTGCTGCTTGTGTGCCTGGTGCTGCTGCTGTTGGGGCTGATCGTGGTCAGATTCTGAGGACCAAGATGAGAGAGTATAAAGTGCACCCATGCTGATGGAATAGATGGCAGGTGAAGTAGAGATGACAGAAGTGATCTGTCAGTGGTGAGAGAGATAATGAGGTCAGACTGGATGGAGACTTGTATAAAGACTTGCAGCATGGCGAATCTGTTGTGGAAATGCAATGAGGAAGAGCTTGTGGCTGAGGGAAGATAACTCTGTACGGTCAGAGTTTTTACTGTACATTTGAAGCTGTTAACTCAACAGCTGATTCAATGGCCACTGAATTCCCGCCTCAGCTTAACAGACATGGTCCATGACCAGCGTGGACCCCATGGATGAGCACGTAAAATCAAAAGGTGAGCTCAAATGTATTCTTAAATATCTCTAAACAAGATCATAATTACCTGAATTGGGTCCTCCGCCGCTGCGTGTCGGATCTGCTCAGCGTTGACAAACCTGACAGCGGGAAAGGCGCATGGCGGTGGATCCATAGCGGGGTCCCGACCCGCTGGGGAAAAAAACACTTTCCTACCCGACCCGCCACCGATCGCGCCTGCTGACCGCCCGGAAAATCTTGGCCTTAGTGTCGGTATCAAGCGCGCCCAGTTCAGGCACAGCAAGGCATAAGTGCACAGTAAATCTCCCTGTACTGCGCAACAATGGTATACTTAAAATCCCAACTTTAGAAGACTTCTGCACCAATGTGGAGTTTCCTCTTGGCCTCTTTGAATGAGATTACTGTTTTAGTGACAAATTGTGGGCAGTTTTGAGCGATGGATCTGTGACCAACAGGATCTCTTGAGGCTTGGAAAGAGAGAGAGAGAAAGACCAAACTCTCATCCTATGGGATGGAATCCAGGTCCCAAAGGTGAAAGGGCCAAGAGGAAGGTGCCCTATGTCATTGTGTCTCCCAGTCTCACCCAACAGCACCATTTAAGATAAAGGCATTGATCAAATGTAAACATCTATTAGTGTGTGTAAAATGTCAGGACTGGAATTCAAATCCTGCTAATTTACAAAGGATACATCCCATTCTAACCCTTTATTTTATTCATTGAGAATCAAGGTTGCTGTATTCCTACGGTCCGAATTCATGAACTATGTGGTGTTATAAATTCAAAGTAATTTGAAAGTGTTAAGCATTTATCCTCAAGAAAAGCCGGATGTTAAGCCACTAATTTTCTGATGGTTGCAGAAAAATTTACGACAGTGGAGGATACTCACTCTCCGTTTGATACGTTGCTGCTGGGGAAGTTCCTGAGCTATGTCATTATCCTGGCATTCCACATTTACCACAAGGAGCACGAGTAAGAGACCAATGTTTAGTTGCTGCCCCATTCAGGAAAATTGCTGAAAATTACTCAGTCATTTTCCTTCCGTCCATTTAACTTGATTATTAATGTATTAACTGTATTTAGTGTTTATTACACCTTTTTGGTTTTGAATCTCACTGATTGTGGATCTCATGACATCCTATAAAAATTTTAATATTTTTAAGTGTCAATGTATACATTGTATGGTTGTGACAATTCTGTAACAATGTTGGCTGTTAAAACTGTTGGTCTTTGAATTTTAATTCAATGTAACTATTCCCCCATTTCTAACTAAACTTTAATATCTCCTGCTAACCAGCACCCTTCCTTTAGGTAGAGCCTTTAAGCATGCTGAGGTCACAATGGGTTAATGAAACATTTTTGTTTCAGTTGTTTAAGTGCCTCTTGAATTGAGTAGGAGAATAGATATGTTGAGTGGACTCCCAACAAAAATAAGCTAATTCTTTGTATGTTAACTCCTTTGAAAATGTACTAGGAAATATTTGACTATGCTTGGGTGTGAGGGTCATAGGAATAAGTATTACCATAACTGATCAGGCAGTCCATGGAATATTATAGTTCGACCATGGTGATGCAATGTATAGATTGTAACTGGTCAGGGTTGAGTGATGTTGGGTTGATATCGAGTGTTGTGCTTGATTGTGTTTGTATTTTGGGGGGCGGGGGAGGGGAAGGGTGGTGGGAGGTGGTGGAATGACAGGAAGACTTATTTTACTTAGAATTGCTACCAGTGGCTATTTGCCTTCCTCAAAATACATTAGGGAAAGCTTGACGCTACAGAGCTCACTGGAAGTGGTGAGCATGACGCCCAGAAAGGAGTCAAGTTATTCCATTCAGTTGCAAGCATCCTGTGGGCCTGTTTCCAGTGCGTGTTTGTTTGGCAGCTGTACTTGTGTGAGCCAACATCGTTTTAAATCTTGTGAATGAATGTAATTATGAGAAATACCTGCTTTTATTTCCCGTTGTTCTGGGGTCTGAAATAAGAACATAAGAACATAAGAAATAGGAGCAGGAGTAGGCCAATCGGCCCCTCGAGCCTGCTCCACCATTCAATAAGATCATGGCTGATCTGATCCTAACCTCAAATCTTCTATCACTCTGCATCCACCCGAACCCATGTGATCTCCCGGGAGAGGCGAAAAACCAGATAAAGACCCAATGGCCAATTTGGGAGAAAAAAATCTGGGAAATTCCTCTTCGACCCATCTAGGCGATCGAAATTCTTCCAGGAGATCACTCTGTCCCTATATTTTCTACAGTACTTACCTTCTGTAAAGGCGATCTCCACCCCAGCCAGGAACAGGAATAAAACCATCTCCTGAAATCTAACACAGAATTAGAACACAGTAGGAGCAGAACAAGGCTACACGGCCCCTGGGCCCACTCCACTACCCACAGGGCCATGACCATTCCGAACCTAGACTCATGTCCAATTTCCTGCCCGCTCCCCGTAACCCTTAATTCCCTTTACTTCTAGGAAACTATCTATTTCTGTTTTAAATTTATTTAATGATGTAGCTTCCACAGCTTTCTGGGGCAGCAAATTCCACAAACCTACCACCCTCTGAGTGAAGAAGTTTCTCCTCATCTCAGTTTTGAATGAGCAGCCCCTTATTTTAAGATTATGCCCCCTAGTTCTAGTTTCACCCATCATTGGGAACATCCTCACCGCATCCACCCGATCAAGCCCCTTCACAATCTTATATGTTTCAATAAGATCGCCTCTCATTCTTCTGAACTCCAATGAGTAGAGTCCCAATCTACTCAACCTCTCCTCATATGACCACCCCCTCATCCCCGGGATTAACCGAGTGAACCTTCTTTGTACTGACTCGAGAGCAAGTATGTCTTTTAAGTATGGACACCAAAACTGTATGCAGTATTCCAGGTGCGGTCTCACCAATACCTTGTACAACTGCAGCAATACCTCCCTGTTTTTATATTCCATCCCCCTAGCAGTAAAAGCCAACATTCCATTGGCCTTCTTAATCACTTGCTGCACCTGCATACTAACTTTTTGAGTTTCGTGCACCAGGACCCCCAGATCCCTTTGTACTACAGTACTTTCCAGTTTCTTGCCATTAAGATAATAACTTGCTCTATGATTTTTCCTGCCAAAGTGCATAACCTCACACTTTCCAGTATTGTATTCCATACATGTGGAGCTATATTTTGGTTGTGTTCTAAGAAGAAATCTGACAGTCTGAGGGTATCGGGATCTAATCAGAGGGCTCTGTGGTGATGTATAGCTTCAGTAGCAGTGACCATGCTTCAGTGGTCAGTTTTATGTTGAGGGTTTGTGCAGGAGAAGCAGCTTTGTTGTTTTGATATCTTGAGGCGAACACTATATAGAACTACATAGAATATACAGCACAGAAACAGGCCATTCAGCCTAACCAGTCCATGCAGGCCTCCTCCCATCCTTCCTCATCTAACTCTGTTGCATATCCCTCTATTCCTTTCTCCCTCATATACTTGTCTAGATTCCCCTTAAATGCATCTATGCTATTCACTTCAACTACGCCCTGTAGGCCACTCAAGGATGTAACTACTGTAAATATACTGTTTGTACTGAATACTGTTCAGTAGCCTGTTTAATACTAAATCAGTTTGTTTTAGCTCAAGCTTTGGTCAGATAGAATGTATGTTCTAACACCTTACACAGTGCAGTGACAAGGGTTCTCTGTTTAACCCCTGGATCTTGTTGCATTTGCACTCTAGATAGTGGGCCAGAACAGGCAACTGTGGTTCATAAGGGATGCAAGGTCTGCTTATATCAATGAGCTGCATCCAAGGAAAATATCTAGCGTAAAAACCCAAAAACATAACACTGCTCCTTGTCTACTGTAACTTTCTCAAAGTGAACCAATACCCTTTGTCACAATGATGAAATTCTAATTTCAGAGGCCAGAGTCCAGTTCTTGTTGCTTGTTTTTCCAAGTTGATGACCAACAACCTTATTCCTTGCGCCTGCAATGTTAACGGTATGTACAATTTGCATATGCAAATTAATAAAGTAACCACTGATAGGACACAATGACCTGCTGTACTTATACCTTGCTTAATCCAAAAACATAGAATGTGGGATTGTCAGCAGTGATGTCCTGTAGGAATGATTTGTATCTTATGGGTGTGCTGACCTTGTCATTTATGAATTATGGACAGTGTCACAAGTGGGTTAGAAATCATACCTGACCATCAGTTTGTCAATGGTTCTTCCTCTGCTCTGAACACTAAAATATGAAATAGCAATGTAATACCTGCTTCCATACATACTGAACCACGCCATTCTTTTATACAGCTGGCAACATTTTGTTGCCTTCAATGTGAAGGTCAGAGGCATCTTGTTCAGAGGAAGGCAGTTATTCTCTGACTTGCCAATTTCTACTCTGCACATCAGCAAAATCACTGCAGCCTAGACAACCTGCAGCTGATATCGTGTATGCTCTATAAACACTTATTATAGATGTTGCATGTGAAAGTAGTTCCATGCACAACTCTGATGGCATTCGTCCAGTGAAAATACAACTTCATATTTCAGTAATTTGTAGAATTAAAAAAATCTTATAATGAAATTGTGCGTCAGCACTTTTGCATAGTGAAACCTCTTGTGTATTTATACCCACAATACGCAATTATGTTGAGAGGACAGATTGCTTGTCAGCATAATTTGTTGCTCAGACGTAGACTAATTTGTAACTTGGAATATATCAACCCATTATCTTCACTGGCCGACTTCTTTGAGAAAACATGCATAACTGTTCCTGAAAATTGTTTTGGTGAGGAAGAAGTGGTGAAGTATGCAACATATGTTTCAGCATTGTGATGGTCAATGAAGTACAGAGTATAGACTTTGTTTTAGAGAGTTTCTATTTTTTAAATAAAATATAAACTTTACTGTCTTATGAATAGTTGATTACATTGTTATTGTTTTGGTATCCCAATAAAGCAGTTAGATGGGAAGGGGGAGGCATAGTAATGAGCAACATTTAAAAGGAGAAATTAAGAGGTTAAATGATAAATGTAACCAACCTTGCTGTTTTCCTTTTGTCCTCTGATTCCTGATGGGTTCCCTTTTGATGCAGGGAATTTGTTTCAAGAACATCAAAGTACTATAATCACGCTTGGCTATGTAAGTAAATGCTGGGAGGTGTACAGAGTCTACTGCGAACAAAACCGTAGGCCACCCAACACCAACATCATGACAATGAGGCACTTCATATGGATGCTCAAGGTACACTCTTAGTCTTGTCTGTGCAACAATGATATATCTCATGATAGAATATTATATTAAGGAATATCACTAGTCACTGACTGATATTGTTATGATATTATTACAAGTTTAGGGTCTTGTCTTGCGTATTATCTTAGGTACAGTGGTACTAGTCACTGCCATAAGTGGTCTGAGCATTTTATGTTTAGGGGTGTGCTCCATACTCCCCAATATCTAACTCTATGGTAGCATACACCAGGGGTGTAATGATGGTACTCCCTTGTGGTCTGAACCAGATATTTGTGACTATTGCATGCCTGTTTTTTCAATCTTTTCAAAGGTGCTCCGAGAAATCACTTGGTAGGATGATACACTGTTGTATTTCACAAGTGAACATACAGAGCAATAGTTATGATAAGAGTCATTTAGTTCAATTGTCTTTGTGTAATAATACAAAATAATAAATACACCACACTTCCTACATCAGTGGGCTGTCTTAAACAAAATAACTCCCAACTAACCTCCGGCATTTTCCTTCTGAGCCTGGCCAAACCTTGCCCACGCTACTTTCTGTTTTTAAAAACCTGACTGGGTTCATAGCTGTTGATGGCTGACTGCCTGTATCTCCTTCTCTATTTGTTGTCATCCTGTGTTCATAGCCAGAAGGGACCAGAGACTTCCCAACACATGGGCATGAGGTGTTTATTGACTGCTGTGACAGGCTAACAATTTGCTTATTGTCAGTCGTGGCTCAGTGGGTAGCACTCTCGCCTCTGAGTCAGAGGTTGTGGGTTCAAGTCCCACTTCAGAGACTTGAACACAAAAATCTAGGCTGAAACTCCAGGGCAGTACTGAGGGAGTGCTGCACAGTCGGATGTGCTGTCTTTCGGATGAGACATTATACCGAGGCCCACTCTGCTCTCTTAGGTAGATGTGAAAGATCCCATGGCAATATTTCGAAGAAGAGCAGGGGAGTTATCCCTGGTGTCCTGGCCAATATTTATCCCTAAAAATCAACATGACTAAAAACAGATTATCTGGTCATTATCACATTGTGGGAGCTGGCTGTGTGCAAATTGGCTGTTGTGTTCCATACATTACAACAGTGACTACACTTCAGATGTACTTCATTGGTTATGAAGTGCTTTGGGACATCCTGAGGTCGTGAACAGCACTATAGAAATGCAAGGTTTTCTTTCTTTTATTATATACAGTCTATGGGGAAACAACATTAAAGCTCAGTGCATCAGCAGTTTAACCACCTATTGGCTCCATGCTTTTTAAAATTTATGTGACTATTCTTTGCTTTAAAAATCCAGCATTTGAAGGTAACTTTTTTCCCCAAATTCTTTCTGTGGAAAATGGTCAAAAGATCTCAAGATGCGACTATTATAATACAGTAAAATATTGGTAAATATTTTAAAGTACGTCCATGGAAGTGAATGGAGCAACACGAGATCACTTAATTTGCCACTTCATTATTTTTGTTAATAAAATTGCAGCTTTACCTTTTTAAAAGAGTTAGGCACCATTTGGGAATCTTCTGGAAGTAAGTGATATAATGAGATGATTTTTCACTAGTTATTCCACCTCTACAAAAGATTCATTTCATTACAAATATCCTTGGGTCCTTAATATTACCTTCTCAGACAGCTGTATACATGATGCAAGAATCCTATCTAACTGTCTGTATGATGGTAACCTAATAACCCCTTTTTGTGGATGCTCCTGCTGGACCAAAGTGGATTGCCCTCCACCTTGCTTAGAGGAGGAAGACAAAGGAATTGCATGTGTTCTAGAGAAAGATAATTGCTCACAGGATACACTACTGCAGCAATAGGAAGTGAAGAAGGGAATTTAGGTGAGCGATGGGGATGAAAACCATGCTGAATTACTTAGGTAGTGGCCATATAAGTGGAGCCTTATCTAGGTTAAGGTGTAGTCCTTCAAAACCAACAGGTGAGAATAAGGAACTGTTGTATTGGAAAATAATTATTTGACACTGGAGGTCCATGGGATGCAGCATTAATTGCCTCCAAAATAATGGAAACCTGGGAATTAGGTGGTGCAATTTTCTCCCATCTCTCCTGAAAGCGTTGACACCTTTTGGGTGCTAATTGGACTTCTAGGATCTTGTTCAAGCGGCTGTTATTCATGTGCGAGCTGAGACAGTGAATATTGGCTTGCAACGCAACACACAAACCTAATCCTAGCCTAACCCAATATATTTCGCATCAGGGTTTGCTGGATAACCATCAAGAGCAGGTACCCTGGTCATTTATTCTGTCCCTTTTGGAGGGGAAGTTTCATGGTAAAGAAAAGGTGATATTTTATAATTCAAATTTACTAAATTATATATAATCTTTTTACACATTTATGTAAAAAAGTGCATTTGTCTCATTTTTCATTTTATTCTGTAATTGCAGGATCTAAATTTATTGAGCAAGCACTTAACAGCAACTCGTATAGTAGAAATCTTGTCCGAGGATAACCCTGCAGTGTCTGATGGAACCTACAATAACATGAACATAGAGGTACAATAGGCCTTAATTAAAAAAGTTTGGGGTTTTAACCCATAACTTTCTGACTGTGAGACAAGAGTGCTACCAACTAACACTTGGAAGGGGTTCTACAGTATAACGTAAAGCTTTACTGTGCATAAGTTGGCTGCTGTGTTTGACTACCTTATAACAGTAACCACATTACAACAGCACTTGATTGGTTGTTAAGTGCTTTGGGCCATGCAATTTCTTTTCTTTATTTTCAAATCAGTGTAAAAAATTCAAAAGCACACTTATGAAACTTACTTCTAGCAACACTGGTCGAAATTTTCCCCTAAAAAAAAAGGTGGGGTTGGAGCGTGGGGACAGTTAAATTGTTAAAAGAATCGGATTCCTGAGTTGATCCCGCCTCCAACCCGCCCACTTCTGGTTTTACTGGAGGCGGGACAGGGGCAGGCAACCAACCCGCTCCCAGGGGGCGTTTCCTCAATTTAAATGTTGTAATGAGGCTGGAAGCCTCTTTTTCTTCATCCATTTTGAAGTAAACTGCCTGGGGATGGGTTTCACACAATTTGTGAAACCCGGCAGTTAAACAGAGGCGGGGACTGCTGTATCCAGGAGGTAAGTGGATTTATACCTATCTCTTAGATCAGGGTCCCTACCTAACCCACCCCCTGCGATTGGAGACCCCCCCCCCCCCCAACGAGGCCTACGATTGCATTCTCAAGCCTCCCCCCCCACCGCCTGGGCCTACCCCCCCAACCCCAACGATGATGATAGGGCCGGCCACGATCCTCCATTGGCCGGGCCCGATCCTCCGGACCCCGTCGATCTTCCGCCCCCACCCCCTCCCCCCCCCCCCCCCGATCCCTGGCCAATCCACCCCCCGCGATCCCTGATCCCCTGCCGCGATCCCCGCTTTCTGGCCGATCCCTGACATCCCCGATCACCCCCCATCGCCTGCCGATCCCCGATCCCCAATCCCCTGCCGATCCTGCAACACCCCCTCCCCGCCGATCCTCTCTTTCCCCCCTCCAGATTCCCGAACCGTCCCCTCCCCAATGCCCGACACCCCCCGCTGATTGCTGACCCCCTCCCGATTCCCAACCCCCCCCCCACCAACCGCGATCCCTCCCCCGCACCGACCCCTCGCAACTGAGGCCTACCCACTGGCAGCCAGCCAGCCTCTCAAGCTGGCTGGCTGCGGGCGGGAAACCGAGGCCTCACATTCAAATTAGGTCCAGCCGGTAAAGTCGGCAGGGCCGACGGGAAACCCGCCTTGGACCCCCCCGCCCCCCAACCCTCCTCCCCGAAGAAAATTCTGGCCAAAGTGTTTACAAACATGATAAAAGTGTTTTACTTTATGATGATGTGAGCAGCAAACTTTTTTTTATTCAGATGGTTTTCTTGGAGTTTTTGGAAGCGCTTCTTGCGTGTGCAGCAGTATACGTGACTGAAAAAATGATGGAGAATTTAGAAGCATCCTCTGCAACCTTGAGTGGCGTGAATGTAATCCCATTATCAAGTAATGTGTCTGTGCAGCTGACCCAAGCACCTTCAGAGCAGGTAATGAAATGGCTTTGATTTCTTTATTTTTTAAAAACAAACTGCTCTGCTTAACAGCAAACTAAATAAGAGCAAGTTCCTCTTAAAGATAAATTTGCTCTCTATAGGTTACATTTCACCTCTCATTAAATTTTGTTGGAGTTAATTCATAGAATCATAGAATGATACAGTACAGGAGGAGGCCATTTGGCCCATGGTGCCTGTGCTGACTCTTTGAAAGAGCTATCCAATTAGTCCTACTTCCCTGCACTTTCTTCAATACCCCTGCACATTTTTCCTCTTCAAGTATTTATCCAATTCCCTTTTAAAAGTTATTATTGAATCTGCTTCCACCACCCTTTCAGGCAGTGCATTCCAGATCATAACAACTTGTGTAAAAACAAACGTGTCCTGGCCAATATTTATCTCTCAACCAACATCACTGAAAAAAAGATTATCTGATTGTTATCACATTGCTGTTTGTGCGAGCTTGCTGTGTGCAAATTGGTTGTCACATTGCCTACATTACAACAGTGACTACACTTCAAGAAGTGCTTAGTTGGCTGTAAAGTGCTTTGGGACGTCCTGAGGTCATAAAGGCGCTATATAAATGCGGAGCTTTCTTTTTCCAATTTTTTTTGCCCTCCTACTCACATGAAGCTGGTGACTTGTGCTGACGTTTGATACCGTGGGTACGAATTGCCCTCTGAACACACATTTATCATGTGCGAGCTCAGATAGTGACCAACATTTTGACCATTGAAGTCTAGTCAGCTAACTAAAACTGGTTACTGGCGTTTTTAATAATTTAATTGGATTTTTGTTATGTGATGCAACTGCAGAAAGTCTATATCCACCAATGCTCACTCACCTTTAGGGCCCAACACTGCAGAAAACTGAGGTTTGTTCCAGCACAGTTACAGTTTTTTATAGCAGTAGCGCCATCTGCTATAAGGCAATAGGATTAGCACTGTGCAAAAGCCAAGTCTGGTTGAGAGATTGTTGAACTGAATCCTCATTATACAGGACTGCCCAAAGAGGGAACATAGAGCTTGTGGAAAATAAAACAAAGCAAAGCCCAGAGAGCCACTGTTGCAAAAGATATTGAGTAGATATTTCCAGTATGATAAAATTAACAAGACAAGCTTTAGAAATTGTGATAGCTAGAGCTCCAAGGTGCCCAGGTTGGATGTGGCAATTTACCATACAGTGAATCTCAACTGTCCTATCACGCTGGCTCAGTATTTCGCGAGAGAGAAGGTCTGAGGGTGTGTCAGTCATAGCGCTTGCATACACCTCTTAATTCTCAGCTTGGAATGGGAGGCTGGAAATGTCCGATAGCAAGTTGCCTACCATCCTGTCAACCGGGAATTGCGTGTGATCCTGAAAGTACTTTTTTTATAAAGAAAGGAAAAATGCAAAATAACTTCAAAGACAAATTTTAAGCTTTGTCTGACCTAATGTCTGATTTTTGTATACTCTGTATTTCCCTATCATCTCAAACTATAATGATTTATATATAAAGAGCAAGAGGATAACTAACGAAAGAGTAGGGCTTATTAGAGACCAAAAAGGTACTGTGTGTGTGGAGGCGGAAGATGTGGGTGTTATAAATCTCATCATTCATCAAGAAACTACTCGTGAAATAACGCTGGACGGCCAGCTGGTGGCGCCGTCCAAGGAGTTTAAATACGGGCGTCGGCCCCAGCTTTCCAGAGACATTTTGTAAGACAAGGAACTAGTGAAGTACAACTAGACCTCCATGTTCTGAAACAAGTTGATTAAAGCCTTGCTTTATGCTCAAACCAAGTGCGTAGTGAGTTTTATTACGTCAATTTAATCAACTTGATATCGACTCCACGCTTTGGGTGATTCGGGAACAGCCAGCTACGACTCGAACCGTAGAAGGGAACTCAGACAAGTAATCGATCCATCATGGAGAAACTACTTGGACCCGCCCGTCTCGACCTGGACCCGAATTCACTTACGGCCGCTAAGTTATGGAAACACTGGTATCGTACCTTTAGCAACTTCCTTGAGGAGTGTGGTGAGAATGTTCCTAACAAGTTACGAATGCTTGCTAATTATGTATCCCCTCATGTGTTTGATTATATCGAAGACTGTGTAGACTATGACGCCGCTATCCAAATACTACAGCAGCTATATGTCAAGCCCCCAAATGAAATTTTTGCTCGGCATCTACTGGCCACAACTCAACAACAACCCGGGGAATCACTTGACGAATTCCTTCAGAAACTTCGCAGGCTCAGCAAGGATTATAATCTTAAAGCTGTTACAGCTGAGCAGTACCAGGAGGAGTTAATTCATGATTCCTTTATTAATGGGATTGTGTCTCCCTTCATATGTCAGCGTCTGTTGGAGAATAAAACCCTCAAGTTACAGGCTGCCTATGACCAGGCATGTTCTCTGGACTTAGCAAAGAGGAATGCAGACACCTATCTTTCACCACTTGCACAGGCTGCTGCTATCACTTTTAGTAACTCCTTCGATAGGCCCCGGGCGGAAGCCCTCACGGATGACGACTCCAACCCGGCTGATGACAACCCTACCCTAGAAATCTTCACTGATGACGACCCTGCCCTAGCGGCATCTTGGCAATCTGGAAGGAAGTGTTTCTTCTGTGGAGGTGTGTTCCATTATAGGAAATTTTGTCCTGCTCGTAACGCGACCTGCAATCATTGCAGCAAGAAAGGTCACTTTTCTAAGATATGCCAGTCAAGAGCCGCTGTTAGTAAGAAAGGCCACTTTTCTAAGGTATACCGGTCGAGAGCTCCTGTTAGTTTTGCAGCTACTATCTATAAAACGGCTCCTCCCCCAAGAACCACTACTAAGGTTACAGCTGTCAAGGGTAAAACTGCCCCTCCTCCCATCACAGCTATTTTTCCCCAAAGTCTGTCCCATGCAGCCACGAATGTTTCGGTAAATGGACACATTTTGAGTGCACTAATCGACTCATGCAGCTCTGACAGCTTCATTAGTGAGCGGGCTGTCAGTAAGTTAAAACTGCGTATTTACCCCTCGGACAGGGAAATTGCAATGGCTCTAACGACACTGACCACCAATTCTTCCGGCTTTTGTCTTGTCGACCTTATTCTCAATGGCCGCACTTATTTCTCCACCCGGCTCGGGGTGCTCAAGAACCTATGCAGTGATGTGCTCCTGGGACAGGATTTCCAGAAACAACACAAAAGACTCACTTTCGAGTTTGGAGGGTCAAAGCCGGAGCTTACTATTTCCAAAGTACCGTTTTGTGCGCTTTCGGCGGCTTCGCTCGACGAGCCTTCCTTGTTTGCCAATCTTTCCCCCCGATGTAAGCCCATAGTCACTAAATCACGACGTTTCAGCCAAGATGATCGATCCTTTATTGAGGCAGAAATCTCTCGCCTTCTAGCTGATGGTATCATTGAGCCATGTTCATCTTCCTGACGGGCTCAAGTCGTCGTTGTTAAAAATCCTCTGAAGCAACACAAGAAACGTCTTTGCATCGATTACTTGCAAACTATTAACCAGTATACCGACCTGGATTCCTACCCACTACCATGCATCGATGACATGGTCAATAACCTTGCCAACTACAAGGTATTTTCAACTTTTGATTTAAAGAGCGCATATCATCAAGTGCCGTTAAAGGACTCTGACAAAAAGTATACGGCCTTTGAGGCCAATGGTCGGCTTTACCAGTTTTGTCGCCTTCCATTTGGGGTCACCAATGGGGTGGCCGTCTTTCAACGGGCAATGGATAGCCTAGTCAAACAGGAGAACTTAACGGACACTTTTCCATATCTGGATAATATCACCATTGCTGGTCATGACCAGAAGGAGCATGATGCCAACCTCCAGAAATTTTTTGACGTTCTCCGTCGTCGCAACTTAACCTTAAATGAGTCCAAATCTGTGAAATCAGTACCATCAGTCAACATTCTTGGCTACTGGGTGGGCAACGGTGTCATCAAACCGGATCCAGAGCGACTTCGCCCGCTTCAGGAGCTCCCTCCCCTTAGGAATCTTGGCTCTCTTCGTCGGGCACTCGGCATGTTCACCTATTATGCGAAATGGATACTCCACTTCTCTGACAAGATCCAGCCCCTGCTTCACGCAGTCATTTCCATTAGAGGCAACGGCTATTTCAGCTTTCAACCTCCTCAAGCGACAACTGGAAAAAGCCACGCTTCGTTCCATTGATGAAAATCTTCTTTTCGTGGTCGAGTGCGATGCATCGGATGTGGCGATCTCTGCTACCTTGAATCAAGGTGGTCAACCCGTTGCATTTCTGTCCAGAACTTTGCAGGGTAGCGAGCTCCATTATCCTCCTGTCGAGAAGGAGGCTACGACCATCATCGAAGCGGTACGTAAATGGAGTCATTTTCTCGCTCGTCGCCATTTCACACTTATAACCGATCAGCGCTCCGTGGCCTTTATGCTGGATAACCGGAAATGCACTAAGATCAAGAATAACAAAATACAACTCTGGAGGATGGAATTGGCCGTCTTTGGATACACCATACATTATCGACCCGGCAAAGAGAATGTGGCCCCGGATACCCTCATGCGGGCATTCTGCTCTTCTATGTTAGCTTCTACTCTGGCGGATCTTCATATTGACTTATGTCATCCTGGCGTTACCCTTATGTTGTACTTTGTGCGATCTAAAAATCTCCCATTTTCTACGGAAGATGTGAAAAGAACGTGCTCCTCCTGTAGAACTTGTGCGGAATTAAAACCGCAATTCTTCCGTCCATCGGATGGCTTGCTCATACACGCTATGCAGCCTATGCAGCGACTCAGCATTGACTTTAAAGGGCCATTGCCTTCCTCAACGCGACACACCTACTTATGACTATGGTGGACGAATATTCACGCTCTCCCTTTGCTTTCCCCTGTCCCAATATGCTTACTTCCACAGTGATCAAATGCCTCGATCAAGTCTTTTCCCTTTGCAGTACGGCCAATTTCATCCACTCTGATCGGGGTCCCTCCTTCATGTCAAGCGAACTCAAAAGTTATCTTTCCCAACGGGGAATCGCCACAAGTAAAACGACACCGTACCATCCCATCGGTAACGGACAGGTTGAGAGATACAACGCTATCATTTGGAACGCTGTTCGTCTTGCGCTGAGGTCAGCAGGGAAACTATGCTCCCTGACGTGTTGCATTCCATCAGGTCTCTCCTTTCTATGTCTACCAATGTCACACCTCATGAGCGATTTTTCAGCTTCCAGCGTCGCTCCACCCATGGGACGTCTCTACCATCATGGTTGGCAGCTCCCAGCCCCGTGCTGCTCCGAAGATTCATCCGATCATCTAAAACCGATCCTCTCGTCGACGACGGACGTCAACCCCACGTACGCGCACGTGCGGTACCCTGATGGCCGGGAGTCCACCATTTCGCTCCAGGACCTCGCTCCCTGTCCGGCCGGTTCCACGGACCCAACCGATAGAGGGACCCACGGGGATGATGCCGACACCCTACGCTCCCCTGAAGATGACGCCCTACCTGGGGCATCGAGAGATTTGCCAGGTGTCCCACCGGATCCACTCGGGGAGCCGAGCGTTCCCCGTGGGATGGCCACCCGAGGCCAGGACTCCGGTCAATCCCCGGCTATCCAACAGGATGAAGCCAGTTTTGGCCAACGATGTAGGTAAAAAACAGGATAAGGTCCTAAAAGCTGAATATAGGGAGTTAGGAGGTAAATTAAAAAATAGGACCTCAAACGTAGTAATCTCAGGATTGCTATCAGTGCCACGTGCTAGTCAGAGTAGAAATAGAAGGATATTTCAGATGAATACGTAGCTAGAGAAATGGTGCAAGGGGGAGGGATTCAAATTCCTGGGACATTGGAACCGGTTCTGGGGGAGGTGGGACCAGTACAAACCAGACGGTCTGCACCTGAGCAGGACCGGGACCGATGTCCTTGGGGGAGTGTTTGCTAGTGCTCTGGGGGAGGGTTTAAACTAAAATGGCAGGGGGTTGGGAACCTGAGCAGGGAGACAGAGGAAAGGGAAACAAGGATAGAAGCAAAGGACAGGCAGGAGAAAAACAAAGGTGGCAGTCAGAGAAATCAAGGGTTTAAATCAAACATGGCCACAGTAAATAATAATTCTAAAAGGTCTAAGAGGATTAAAAAAACAAGCCTGAAGGCTTTGTGTCTTAATGCGAGGAGCATTCGTAATAAGGTGGATGAATTAGCAGCACAAATAGAGGTAAACGAATATGATATGATTGGGATTACGGAAACATGGCTCCAGGGTGACCAAGGCTGGAAACTCAACATACAGGGGTATTCAATATTCAGGAAAGATAGGCAAAAAGGAAAAGGTAGCATTGCTGGTTAAAGAAGGGATTAACACAATTGTAAGGAAAGATATTGGCTCTGATGATGTGGAATCTGTATGGGTAGAACTGAGAAATACCAAGGGGCAGAAAACGTTAGTGGGAGTGGTATATAGACCCCCAAACAGTAATGCGTTGGTTGGGGATGGCATTAAAAGGGAAATTAGAGATGCATGCAATAAGGACACAGCAGTTATCATGGGTGACTTTAATCTACATATAGATTGGGCTAACCAAATTAGTAACAATACTGTGGAGGACGAATTCCTGGAGTGTATATGTCAAGGAATCAACTAGAGATCAGGCCATCTTAGACTGGGTATTATGTAATGAGAAAGGATTAATTAGCAATCTTGTTGTGCGAGGCCCCTTGGGTCGGAGCGATCATAATATGATAGAATTCTTCATTAAGATGGAGAGTGAAGTAGTTGACTCAGAGACTAGGGTCCTGAATTTAAATAAAGGAAACTATGATGGTATGAGACGAGAGTTGGGTAGGATTGATTGGGGAACGTCACTCAAAGGGTTGATGGTGGATAAGCAATGGCAAACATTCAAAGATCGCATGAATGAACTACAGAATCTGTTCATCCCATTTGGCATAAAAATAAAACAAAAAAGGTGACTCAACCGTGGCTAACAAGGGAAAATAGGGATAGCATAAGATCCAAGGAGAGGACATATAAATTGGCCAGAAAAAGCAGTAAACCTGAGGATTGGGAGCAGTTTAGGATTCAGCAAAGGAGGACAAAGGGATTCATTAAGAGGGGGAAAATAGAGTATGAGAGTAAGCTTGCAGGGAACATAAAAACTGACTGTAAAAGCTTTTATAAATATGTGAAGAGAAAAAGATTGGTGAAGTCAAGCATAGGTCTTGCAGTCAGAATCAGGGGAATTTATAATGGGGAACAAAGAAATGGCCGACCAATTAAATACATACTTTGGTTCTGTCTTCACAAAGGAGGACACAAATAACCTCCCAGAGATGTCGGGGAACATAGGGTCTAATGAGAGGGAGGAACTGAAAGAAATCAGTATTTGTAGGGAAATGGTGTTAGGGAAATTGACAGGACTGAAGGCCGATAAATCCCCAGGGCCTGATAATCTACATCCTAGGGTACTTAAGGAAGTGGCCCTAGAAATAGTAGATGCATTGCTGGTCATCTTCCAAAATTCGATAGACACTGGAACTGTACCCATGGATTGGAGGGTAGCTAATGTTACCCCACTATTCAAAAAAGGTGGTAGAGAGAAAACGGGGAATTATAGACCGGTAAGCCTGTCATCGGTAGTGGGGAAAATGCTAGAGTCCATTATAAAAGATGTAATAGCAGAGCATTTGGAAAACAGTGACAGGATCGGACAAAGTCAACATGGATTTACAAAAGGTAAATCGTGCTTGACTAATCTACTGGAATTTTTTGAGGATGTAACTGGTAAAATTGATAAGGGAGAACCAGTGGATGTGGTGTATTTGGACTTTCAGAAGGCTTTCGATAAGGTCCCGCATAAGAGATTAGCGTGTAAAGTTAAGGCACATGGGATTGGGGGCAAGGTATTGACTTGAATAGAGAACTGGTTGGCAGACAGAAAGCAAAGAGTTGGAATAAACGGATCTTTTTCCAAGTGGCAGGCAGTGACTAGTGGGGTACCGCAGGGATCGGTCCTGGGACCCCAGCTATTCACAATATATATTAATGATCTAGACGAGGGAATTGGATGTAATATCTCCAAGTTTGCAGACGACACAAAGCTGGGTGGGCGTGTGTGCTGTGAGGAGGATGCCGAGAAACTCCAGTATGATTTGGACAGGTTGGGTGATTTGGCACAAGCATGGCAGATGCAATATAATGTGGATAAATGCGCGGTTATCCACTTTGGTGTCAAAAACAGGAAGGCAGATTATTATCTGAATGGCAATGGATTGGGAGAAGGGGAAGTGCAATGAGACCTGGTTGTCCTTGTGCACCAGTCGCTGAAGGTAAGCATGCAGGTGCAGCAGGCAGTTAAGAAGGCAAATGGTATGTTGGCCTTCGTAGCGAGAGGGTTCGAGTACAGGAACAAGGATGTCTTGATGCAGTTGTACAGGGCCTTGGTGCAACCACACCTGGCGTATTGTGTGCAGTTTTGGTCGCCTTATCTGAGGAAGGATGTTCTTGCCATGGAGTGAGTTCAGCGAAGATTCACCAGGCTGATACCTGGGATGGCAGGAATGACGTATGAGGAGAGATTGGGTCGATTGGGCTTATACTCGCTGGAGATTAGAAGAATGAGAGGGGATCTCATTGAAACTTATAAAATACTAACAGGACTAGATAGACTGGATGCAGGAAGGATGTTTCCGATGGCCGGGGAGTCCAGAACCAGGGGGTCACAGTCTAAGGATAATGGGTAAGCCATTTAGGACTGAGATGAGGAGGAATTTCTTCACCCAGAGAGTGGTGAACCTGTGGAATTCTCTACCACAGAAGGCAGTAGAGGCCAATTCATTAAATATATTCAAGAATGAGTTACATATATTTCTTAAGGCTAAAGAGATCAAGGGATATGGAGAGAAGGCAGGAACAGGGTACTGAATTTGGATGATCAGCCAGGATCGCATTGAATGGCGGAGCAGGCTCGAGGGGCCGAATGGCCTACTCCTGCTCCTATCTTCTATGTTTCTATGTTTGCGCCTGTGGGGACCCGCACCCGGAGTCACGATCTCCCCAGCCTCCCTCGGGTTGATCAGAGCAACACGAGCCCTGTCGATCTACCGGTATGGATCAAGCGGCCCAGGGACCAAGACACGGTCCAGGGAGACGTGCCTTCTAGCCATAAACAAAAATCTAAAAGACTGCGGCTATTCGTGATCCGCCTAATCCGCTAAGATGAAGTCTTCGGACTTCCAAATCTTTTAGGCAGGAAGAATGTTATAAATCTCATCATTCATCAAGAAACTACTTGTGAAATAATGCTGGACGGCCAGCTGGTGGCACCGTCCAAGGAGTATAAATACTCTGGCATCAGCCCCAGCTTTCCGGGGACATTTTGTAAGACAAGGAACTAGCGAAGTACAACTAGACTTCCATGTTCTGAAACAAGTTGATTAAAGCCTTGCTTTATGCTCAAACCAAGTGCGTAGTGAGTTTTATTACGTCAGTGGGTATGGTTCTTAATGAATACTTTGCGTCTGTCTTCACAAAAGAGAGGGACGATGCAGACATTGTAGTTAAGGAGGAGAGTGAAATATTAGAGAAGATAAACATAGTAAAAGAAAGACTTGTATTTCTATAGCGCCTTTCACGGCCACCAGTTGTCCCAAAGCGCTTTACAGCCAATGAAGTACTTTTTAAGTGTAGTGACTGTTGTAATGTAGGAAACGCGGTAGCCAATTTGCGCACAGCAAGGTCCCACAAACAAAATGTGATAATGACCAGATAATCTGTTTTAGTGAGGTGGTAGAGGCAGAACCCCTCATCGCGTTTAAGAAGTACTTGGATATGCACTTGAAGTGCCGTAACCTACAGGGCTACGGATCAAGAGCTGGAAAGTGGGATTAGGCTGGATAGCACTTTGTCGGCTGGCACAGACACGGTGGGCTGAATGGCCGCCTTCTGTGTTGTAAATTTCTATGATTAACAATTTGCTTCCCGGCACTAATTGCAAGAATTCTGACAAAATGCTTTTACCAGCGATAACATCGCATGTCATAGAATTTCAATACGTACTGATTTATTTAAGTTAAAGAATATTGAATAAAACTTTTCAAAAAACATATTTTTTCAAAATCAATCAACAGAACACTGTCCAAGAATCACCTGCTACAGATACGAATGGACATAGCTCAAAATCCCACGGGAAGAAACGTGGAGAATCTAATGTAAGTACTTCAAGGAAATCAGAAGTTTACACGATGATTACAGATCTCATTTATTTACAAGCAGAATGGATGACATTTCACATGTAAGATCTAGGTGCTTTTTCCAATGCATTTTCTTTGCCAATCTCTCTCCTCTGAAGGTATTAACTCCTTGCTGCGGTACAGTTCCACAGGTGCAGCCAGCCCGCTGGAAGTAGTGGCTCACCCAAGTTGGCCTTTCATGTGTGAGCCATGAGCTCGATCCAGTTGATCCTGACACCCATCCTTTGCACCTCCCAGTTGGGGGGGTCACAGGATAAGGAACTTTGACTGATAACTAATGTAAACTAGTACTCGATATCAACATACAACAATCGCAACAACCTGGATTTATAGAGCACCTGTAAAATACAAAGAAAACCTCTCAGGGTGTTTCACAGAGGCATAAGGAAAAAATGGATACTGAGCTAATGAAGAAGATATTAGGAAGAGTGACCTTGAGCAAAGAGATTGGTCTTAAAGGAGAAGAGGCTGAGGGGTTTATGGAGGAAATTCCAGAGTGTGGAGCCTAAGGGGGCGGGTTTCGGTTTGGGTGTGTTCCAAACCCGCCTCAACTGAGAGGTGGGAAAAATTTGCGATTTTCCCCTAATTGGCTAGTTGATTTCAGAGGTGTGGGTTCCCCTGGGCCAATTAGTATTTTGGGACTGAAACTCGCCTCTGCTGACATCACTTATACAGCTTCATTTAAGGGCTGCTTGCTGCCTTGGCTCATTCCACTGGTATTTGGTTGACGCCGCATCACCTCCATACCCGCCTCCCCAGGGCTGGCAAAATCGCCCCCCATGTCTGCGGATGATGTTGTCAAGGGGCAGCATGTAGATGAGGAAGAGGAGGGGGCCAAGGAAAAAAATGTAAATGAAAATGGGAGAGATGAATCGATATTGCCCGTTTTACACTATTGCCCAAAGTCAAAATGACCCCCACTGTCTTCATCAAATCAAATCAAATCAAATCAACTTTTATTGTCATTGTTAGTGAACAAGTGCAGTACAATGAAATGTAGGCTTGCGGCTCCCGAGAGTGTACATTTAGATTAAGACATTTAAACATTCAACATACATTTGGCTTGTAATACATTAACATAAACATAACCATAATAAAGTGCATTGGCAGATGGGCAGGCTTTAGAGTTTATTTGTGGAGTTCAGTAGGATGACAGCCCTGGGAAAGAAGCTGTTCCTAAATCTGGTCGTACGGGTGCGAATGCATCTGTAGCGTCTCCCAGATGGCAGGAGGGCGAACAGACTGTGGCTGGGGTGGGTAGGGTCTTTGATGATGGACCGTGACCTCCGTAAACAGCGTTTCTGGTATATGTGCTCTATGGTCGGTAGCCGGGTGCCGGTAATGCGTTGGGCAGTTTTGACTACCCGCTGCAGGGCTTTCCGGTCATAGTAGCTACAGCTGCCATACCATACTGTGATACAGTTCGTCAGGATGCTCTCTATTGTGCAGCGGTAAAAGTTAGAGAGGATCAGGGGTGACAGGTTACATCCCTTCAGCCTCCTTAGGAAATATAGGCGCTGCTGGGCCTTCTTCACCAGAGAGGAGGCGTTGAGGGACCAGGAGAGGTCTTCCGTGATGTGGACTCCGAGGAACTTAAAGCTGTCCACCCTTTCCACCACAGCCCTATTGATGTGGATGGGGGTGTAAATGATGGGGACTGCAAATTGTGCCATGGGCAATAATTAACTTTTACATTTGTTTTAGCGTAAGAAATATAAAGGACCTGCCTCATCAGCTGAGAAGACTTTGAAACCATCCGTCCATCACAGTAAGTTCAGCACATGAATGCACGCAGCAATTACAATACGGGAGATGCATTTATTTCTGTAGCAGTGATTGTATAAAACGGAGTGACTGCTGCCAATGACCGGACACTGGGCAGAAGAGTACTGCGCACTCCAACAACTGGAAGCATGATGTTTCTGCTTTTTTAAAAATGAGCACGCTAACCAGCCGAAAATGCTGGAAAAACTCAGCAGGCCAGGCAACATCCGTGGAGATAAATTAAAAGTTGACGTTTCGGGTTGAAACCCTGTTCAACCCGAAACGTCGACTTTTAATTTCTCTCCACGGATGTTCCTGGCCTGCTGAGTTTTTCCAGCATTTTCTGTTGTTATTTCGGATTTCCAGCATCTGCAGCATTTTGCTATCACGCTAACCAGCCCGCTCCCTTCCTGACTTTTTCTCACCAGCCCGCTCCCTTCCCGGCTTTTTCTCACCAGCCCGCTCCCTTTTTTCTCACCAGCCCGCTCCCTTTTTTCTCACCAGCCCGCTCCCTTTTTTCTCACCAGCCCGCTCCCTTCCCGACTTTTTCTCACCAGCCCGCTCCCTTCCCGGCTTTTTCTCACCAGCCCGCTCCCTTCACGAACCAGAAGCATGCATGCGCAGAACACTTCTGGTTTGTTGGCAGCAGTCGCGTCCTTTATAAAAACAGAGAACGTTTGTCTGTCTGGCTCAGCTTGGCAGTGCATTTAACAACTGCGCTATGGGAGAAGCTTGAGTACTGGCCCCTACGCCGCTGGTTCAATTAGTGAAGTCAATGAGCAACTGAGCCTTGGAGACCTGAAGGTCCCAGGTCTGCTTCTCAGTCTGCACTGAGTTAGCTGATTTTAGCTGCAGTGACAGTAGCAGGACTCTCAATTGTCCAAATTGCACCTGAGCGAAGGAGAAAAAAAATCTTCCCGAGTTCCTATCCCATTGTTATCCAGTGTTCATTCAGGGGATTTGGGTGGCAGTGGGGATGGAATTGGAAGGGGTTAATTGAGCCAAAAAAAAACCCCAGCGCATTCGCCCATAGTAAGCTTTCTTTGGATCTGATAAATAGGAAACTACTGTCTCAGTGCCCTTATTTATATGTGGTCCAGGCCATTTCAGCATGTTGTAAGGGCTAAATCAATCCTGGTTTTGGCACAGTACAGTGCTGATCTCCAATCTAGATGTTAAGAACATAAGAAATAGGAGCAGGAGATGCCAATTGGCCCCTCGAGCCTGCTCCGCCATTCAATAAGATCATGGCTGATCTGATCCTAACCGCCAATCCACTATGACAGGACTATCTCCTGAATCCAACAGAATTAGACACACGAAACAGGAGCAGGATCAGGCTACACGGCCCCTGGGCCCGCTCCGCTACCCACAGGGCCATGACCGATCCGAACCTAGACTCATGTCCAAATTCCTGCCCGCTCCCCGTAACCCTTAATTCCTCTATTTCTGTTTTAAATTTATGTAATGATGTAGCTTCGACAGCTTTTTGGGGCAGCATATTCCATGGACCTACCACCCTCTGAGTGAAGTAGTTCCTCCTCATCTCAGTTTTGAAAGAGCAGCCCCTTATTCTAAGACTATGCCCCCTAGTTCTAGTTTCACCCATCATCTGGAACATCCTCCCTGCATCCACCCGATCCAACCCCTTCACAATCTTATATGTTTCAATAAGATCGCCTCTCATTCTTCTGAACTCCAATGAGTAGAGTCCCAATCTACTCAACCTCTCCTCATATGTCCATCCCCTCATCCCCGGGATTAACCGAGTGAACCTTCTTTGTACTGGACAGCACAACAAATAAGAAAGAAAAATAGAACTTGCACTGCACCTATCAAGACCTCTCTGCCCAATTTATGTGCCTCAGGCCATTAACATGTCCGGTCGCACCCCTTGGGAGAACTTTCTATCGGGGAAACAGGTAGAATCAGGAGTGCTGCTGCAGGAGTGCTGCTGCAGGCCTGAGATTGTCAATGATATGTTTAGTCTCAGCAGGTGAACCTGATGGTACAGTTTTTACAATTCCATTAAACGGGTATCACGTACCAGCCCAAACATATCGGTGGCCTGAAGCTCTTCAGAATCTTCATGTAGAATCAGATTGATACAGCACAGAAGGAGGCCATTCGGCCCATCGTGCCTGTGCCAGCATTTGAAGGAGCTATCCAACTAGTCCCACTCCCCACTGCCCTTTCTTCAATAGCAAATTTTGCCACATCAAGTATTTATCCATTGTGTTGTAGTTAAATCCCCTGGGCCTCCAGCCAACATTCCCTTTAAGCCGCAAGGTGCTGCAGGGGATCCGCGCGGCCGGTGAGCCAGCTTTTAAATAGAAAAACTGCGCATGCGTGGAATTTTGAATGTCCTGTGCAGCCCGGTAAAAGAAATTAGGGGGAACATTGCCTCCAGCCACAGTCATAGCCAGCCTTGTAGGTTGGAAAGCAGTAGCCAGAAGGTGGCGGGACCTGAACATGTGCCGGGATCCCGAAAGGAAGATTGGCTACTCACCTTGCCAGCCTTCTTCTGTGGTCTGAAGATGACTGTAGGAGTGAGGGTCACCACCAGCTTCTTGGGGCTCCCTCGGATTGTGCACTCCATTCATTTACATGAGTAAAGGAAATTGAGGCAGAAGGGTTTGGAACTCCAGTCCCACCTCATTACCACAGCAATGCTGCCATGCTCCACCCGTTGGGGGATGTGCTGGGAATCCTGGCATAATGTAAAAGGGACAGAGGCCCACAATCCATTAGTTCTCTACCCCTTTTCCCTCACGTCTGCACCTGCAGCTTGTTTCCCCTGGCTAGAGAATCTAGAACTAGGGGTCATAGTCTCAGGATAAGGGGTTGACCATTTAGGACTGAGATAAGGAGAAATTTCTTCACTCACAGGGTTGTGAATCTTTGGAATTCTCTACCCTAGAGGGCTGTGGAGACTCAGTCCTTGAGTATATTCAAGGATCGATAGATTTTTGGACATTATGGGGATAGGCGGGAAAGTGGAGTTGAGGTAGAAGATCAGTCATGATCTTATTGAATGACGGAGCACCACGAGGGGCCGTATGGCCTACTCCTGCTCCTATTTCTTATGAAATTGGCGCAAGTTTATAGGTGTTGCACGAGTACTTTTATAGGTCCTAACAACTGTCTGTTATTGATTTGTGCAGATCACAGTAAATCTAGTACAATCTCTACAAAGATCATTCCGAAATATGAGGACCAAATCCATGAATCCATGCAATCTCCCTCTACAATGGATAGCAAAATGCAGTCCAAAACCTTTCTGAGTGAAATAGGTGAACACAGTGAGGCTGGTTTAATTGCACACTTGGGGTTTTTTTTGTATTTGCTACGCACAGCTTTCCACAGCAGAGAACTGCCCCCACTGGGATAGGATTTGGGCCCTAACTACCAATAGCAGTTGAAAGGAGAAATACATACTCTGAACCAAATGGCCCATACATACTCCTCAAGGAGCCACTGCACACTGTAGGAAGACAAAGCTGGTGAGGAGCACAGTTACAAAAGTCATTAGAAACACAAAGGAGTATAAAATGTGTCTGTCCCACTCATGGGAGCAATAATAGTGGTTTGCTTTTATGCTTCAAGCCACTATCCCAAAAACAGGGAGAGTGGATTAATAAGAGGGTCCCACTGCACTGTGGACTATGTTGTCTTCTGTTTGGTCATTTTAGCAAAAGTGTAAAGGTAAGCATAAAATACTGCTGTTCTTTATACTCATCTACATTTTCTGTAAAGTTACTAAACAGAGGTGTATCTCCGGGCAACTTTCTCAAGAGTGATGTGTTGATTTTTACAGCTAATGTTGAATATTTGAGAGAAACATAGGTACAGGAGGAGGCCGTTCAGCCCTCAAGCCTGTTCCGCCATTCAATGAGATCATGGTTGATCTGTATCTGAACTCCATGTATCTGCCTTGTTCCATATCCCTTGATACCCTTACCTAATAACAATCTGTTGATCTCAGTCTTGAAAGCTCCAATTGACCCCCAACATCCACAGTCTTTTGGAGGGGGGAGAGTTTCAAATTTCCACTACCCTTTGTGTGCAGAAGTGCTTCCTGATTTCACTCCTCGACGGTCTAGCTCTAATTTTAATATTGTGCCTCCTTGTTCTGGTTTCCCCCGCCAGAAGGAATAGTTTATCTGTATCATCCCTATTGAATCCCTTATTAGCTTAGATCACCCCTCAACCTTCTATACTTAAAGGAATACAAGCCAAGTATGCAACCTGTCCTCATAATTTAACCCTTTAAGCCCTGATATCATTGTAGTGAATCTGCGCTGTAGCCGCCCGCAAGCCCCCCCCCCCCCCCCCACCTCCAGGCCAATATATCATTCCTCACAGAAACCACACAGACAAGGGTTCCCCTGATGACTTTATGAGTGAGTACATCACCTGATGTAATACCGAGCCATGACCCCAACAGTGACCTGTACTGAGCTGGCTGACCCGCTCACTGTCTGTACTTAGCCAGTTAGCTGAGTTGCCAGAAAGCTGTTGATGTGTGTTGAATGGTAGCCCATCATGAGTCAGTAGCTTCAGCAGGTGATTGGAAGGGAGAAAGTCCAACAACACTATGTAGAATCAACCATCCGTTACCTCTTGATAAACCTGCATTAATGACTTTGCAACCTTACAATCCTTGAATACGAACAGCATTACACACGAGGGATGTGGAGTGCATAGTGTCAACATCCACAAGCACACACACCTGCTGCCAGCTCAAAAAACAATCAGCAATGACTAGATGCAAGTTTAAAGCTGTAAGTATTATAAGTTGCAGTAATACCAGGGGTCAACAAATTTCAAGTGATGCCAGTTATTCAATTTTGTTCTCTCAGTTCTGTCTTTTAAACCTCTTAATCAGATTGTAAAGGAGTGTTCACTCCCAGCAATCCATTCTTATCTACAGAAATAAATCTTGGATTTTAGCTGTAAAACTGTTCTGTGAATTATCTCTTTTTCCTTTTGTTAAGACAAAGCAGCAAAGCTCAAAGCAGAAAAGGCTCCAGCAGCAAAGGTCCCTGTCAAGTCAGGGGCCGAGTTGGAATTCTGGTTGAGTCAAATTTGTTTCTTCTTCATGAAGAGGCTGTTTCCAGCCCATGAACATGCTGAAATTCTGAAAATGGAGGCAAAGAGGGACAGCGTGCGACAGAATGAGCTGGCTCGCTTGGCTAGGATAAAGGCTGCAACAAGAGCTAGGTCTGTGTCACTGCATTTACTAGGAAATCATTGATTAATCCCGACAAGGGGATTCCGCCTCTTCTAGTAAGGTGGAAGGAAGAGATCTTGAGCAGATCTAAAACAAAAGTTTTTCACAAGGTTGGGAGTCCCTCACACTGGTGCTCATAGAAGAGGATGTGTCTGGTAGATTCAAGACCGAGAGAGCGATTGCTTGTTCTTTCATGGTGTGTACGTCATACATGGGTAAGGTAGCCTAGTGGTTATAGTCTAGTACTGGACTAGTAACCCAGAGGTCATGAGGATCAGATTCACAACTTGCCTTGGTGGGATTTGAACTCCACACTGAGAGTTCAAATCCCATTGTGGAAAGTTGAGAAACTAAATTTAATAAATCTGTATGTTTGTGGGCTGGTGCCAGAAAAAATAACCACAAAAGCTGCCAGACTGTGGTAAAAACCTAAATAACAACAGAAAATGCTGGAAAAACTCAGCAAGTTCACTGATGTCCTTCAGGGAAGGAAACCTGCCATCCACCCCTGGTCTGGGCCTACATGTGACTCCAGTCCCACACTACATGGTTGAGTCCAAATGCCCTTGGAGCAAACGGGGCTGGGCAATAAATACTACACATCCCAAGAATGAATTTAAAAAATCACAGAATTTCAGATATTTTTTACATTTTAATTCCTTTATGTAGGAAAGCCCTATTCTGTGAAAAATATCTTTAACAAAAGTTATTTTTCAGTGATGCTTTCTCTTTCTGTCTTATAATAATTGTAGTCGAATGTCATTCTTTAACAAAGCTCCCCATTTCCCCCCACATGACACAAAACCACATGGTAAAACTGAGCAGCCACATTGATGATTCACACAAGATAAGGAGATGAGAAACCTTATTCAACCCATCTTGGTTTATCTTTCTGGAAACATCCTACAATTAGCCCCCAATCCAACTGTTTTTAACTGATTCTGCAGTTTTCACCTCCACTACCCAACCCATGTGTTGATCACTCTTTAGTGTCAGGAGGTTTTTCTTCACGCAGTTGGAAATTTGCCTTTTACCACTTTGACCCTGTGTCCTCTTGTCCTACTGTCATGGTTTAGTTTAACGTAGTGTTTTAGATCTACTATTGCTATACCATTTCTACTTCTCTAAGGTTATCTCTCAGTCGCCTCTGTTCGAGCCTGAAAAGCTCAAGTTTCTCCAGTCTTTCCTCATAACCTCTGTCCTCTGAGGCTGGAGATCATTCTTGTGGCTTTTCTCAACCTCTTCTAGGCCTTATGTTCCTATGTTACAGGAACTAGACTGAGAGGACTACCACAAAAATGTTGCATTGGACAATAATAATGTATTATGGAGGATGTTGGGGAAAACAGGTTAATTCTATGAAAGTGAGACCTGACTGAAACGGTTCGCATCATTTTACTGATTCATGGCTCATCCATTAATTAGTTGTGGAACTCATAATGCTCATCAGAGGCTTCTCTCCTGCAAGCCTGTGGAAGAGTTTTAACTTAATGCACTTGTGTGGTTCACATGGTGTGTATAATGTTGGAAATTTACAGCACAGGAGGAGGCCATCCGGCCCATCGTGTCTGTACCAGCTCTTTGCTGACGCCATCCAAATCTAGCCTCACTCTCCACTAGAGGTGTAAGATCGGTGAGATCCATAATTTATATTTAATTTGTCCGTGACTATAACAAACCACTCCTGGTACAGGTATATTGTGTATAAGTATAATAGATTTATTAAGCACTTTACATCCAGTACAAAGAAGTAATACTTAACAAGATGATAGTCACAATCCGTTCCTCAAAACCCCAGCAGCATGCCCACCGGGTGACTGTGGCGCAGTCTCTTTTCTCAGTCTTGCTGTGTTCTGTTGACTGAAGTTTCTCTTCCTCTGGTTTCACGCTGCCTCCAGTGTTCAATAACTGTTCATTTATATCTTTTACTCCCCTAAAAATACTTGGCAACTTGCAGCTACTTTGGCTATCTCACCATTCTTATTGCTAATTCCTGACCTTCAATAGTACGGTCTATGATTCCCTCCCCTTTTCTGAATGAGCTTTTCTCTGAGAACTTTTACACAAACAAACTTCCCACGAATTATGACAGATGTCTTTTGCCTTTCACATAGCCCATTATCTAGCCTGGTCTGAAACATCAGCAATAAGAGATGTTAGGTGTTGGAAACCCTCTATCTTACTTTGAAACTTTAATTAATGTTTGTCCTTCACTGGCTTCTTGTTTTTAACATAACAGAAAATCTACACTACCTCAGCACTATTCTCGTAGTTAACATAATGTCGGCTTAATTTTACCACCTTGCTTTGCTTCTCAGCCTTGTGTCTTTTTAACGAAGGTTATACATATTGTAACAGAGGTTTTATGCTTCTAACATACATTATTATATATCATAGTAATTTTAAGAAAAGCATACAGATAAGCTCTATTCTACAGAGTATATTCCTCTGTTTCAGATGTTTGTTTACTTTTCCTTTAAAAGGTGCAGTGGTCTCCGCCTCAACCAACCACTGTGACGGAGCATTCCATGATCTAGCAATGCTCTACATAAAGACATTTCTCCAAACCTCTCTCCCCAACCTCACTCCCTGTCACTGACTCCCCAACCAGAGGAAATAGGCTTTCCCTATTCACCCAATCCATTTTTTTAAAACCTCTATTAAATCTCCCTTTAGCCTTCTCTGCTGCAGTGGGAATAATCCCAGTATCTCAAGTCTTTTCTCATAACTATAGATTTTCATCCCTAGTATCATCCTGGTATATAAACTCTGTACGCTCTGTGACTTGAATGTCCTTTCTATAATGTGGCTGCCGAAAGCTGCACACAGTCCTCTAACTGTGGTCAAACCATTGCCTTGTACAAATTATCATGACCTCTTTGGCTTTTGTATTCAAGGCCCCTACTTATATGATGCTGATGCTTGTTCATTAAGTTGGTAAGTTAAGATGTTGCATATTGGGATTTGGACAATAACAGAAGTCTGCATAGCTATCTAAAGTGCCTCGATGGCATCCCAACCGTGTGGTTTGTGTTAATGTGATTACAGATTGAAAGCGGAAGCCATCAAACGAGAACAGGATGAGCTTGAAATAACCCTGACTGTCCACAGTCCTGGAGACCAAAGTGACGAAGAAGATAAAGTCATCTATCCAGTGCAGATGGAGCACTCGGAAATGACCCCTGTGACACCAACCAGCAAACCCAGTGGAAGCAGAAGGAAGAAAAAATCACTATAAACTAGTTCCTCTCGTATTAACTGGACAGAATTTATTAAACAACAAGATTATTTTTATTTAAAAAATGGAACCAGGCCATTTTCTAACTCACTGAAATGTAAAATCAGATGTTGGGAAAACAAACTAATTACTTTCATTGCAGCAGGTTTTTGCAGCAGTTTTAAGTATAGGTCAAGCCGGGGTCTAAGTACAAAAATGTATCTCAGTGCAAAGTATGTTGTGTTTAATAACTATTTGTTCTCAAATCCCTCCATGGCCTTGCCCCTTCCCTATCTCTGCAACCTCCTCCAGCCCTACAACCCTCCGAGATCACTGCGTTCCGCCAACTCTGGCCTCTTGTACATCTCTGATTTTCTTCACTCCACCATTGGCGGCCGTGCCTTCAGCTGCCTAGGTCCTAAGCTCTGGAATTCCCTCCCTAAATCTCTCCGCCTCTCTACTCCTTTAAGATGCTCCTTAAATTCTACCTCTTTGACTAAGCTTTTGGTCACCTGTCCTAATATCTCATGTGGCTCGGTGTCAAATTTTCTTTTATACTGCTCCTGTGAAGTGCCTTGTGCTGTTTTACATAAGAATTAGGAGCAGGAGTAGGCCATTCGACCCTTCAAGTCTGCTCCGCCATTCAATAAGATCATGGCTGATTTACCTCAACTCCACCTTCCTGCACTATCCCCATATCCCTCGAGTCCCTTAATATCCAAAAATCTATTGACCTCTATCTTGAATATACTCAATGACTGAGCACCCACAGCCCTCTGGGGTAGAGAATTCCAGAGATTCACCACCTTCCGAGTAAAGAAATTTCTCATCACAGTCCTAATTGGCCGACCGACCCCTTATTCTGAGACTGTGACCCCTGGTTCTAGACTCCCCAGCCTGGGGAAACATCCTCCCTGCATCTACCCTGTCAAGCCCCTTAAGAATTTTGTATGTTTCAATGAGAGCACCTCTCATTGGCCCAGTCTATATTTACTATGTTAAAGGTGCTATATAAACAGAAGTTGTTTTTGTTGTTATGGCAGGTTTCAATTGTTTGGCTTTATTGACATGTTCATTTAATGCATTTACATGTATAATAGGCACTGCACTCTAGAAAGTTAATTGTCTGGGATTTTACACTCACATGGGATGTGGATGGGTAAAAATTTAAAAATTCTACCTCCTGGCCCCCGCTGTAATTTTTTTGACGACAACTCATGCCATCGAATAGGCTCCCGGTAAAGGCAAGCGGGGGCCTACTTAATATTCAAAAGTCATTGGCACCGCGTCATAATACAAACTTCAGGTCGGGGGGTAGTACCGCACTGTCTGCAGGCCGGCAGCACAAGCACGAACCTGAGGAGCCCAGTGGCCAGCAGAGGCCCAGCTAGGTCTTTAAACATTACTTCTGTTAGAACACCTCGTGGGCCAAGAGGAGCAGGAATGTTCTCCCCAGGCAGCTCAGGGAGTCCTTAGCTCCCCGGCCCTGGCCACCCGCCCACCGCTTGCTCTGGGACCACTCAGCCTCAGCACCTGCCTTTTGAACTTATGCACTCTATAATGTTCGATCTCTATTCAAGATAGCACGTAGAGCTCAGATTTATTAGTGGGGGGGGGGGGGGGGGGAGAAGGGGTTGTGGTGGAAGTTAAAGAAATATTTGGGGACGTTTTCTTCTAATGTACTAAGTTCTAATATTGTACATTTAATATTGTAATAGTGTCAGCTGTGGCTCAGTGGGTAGCAGACTTGCCTCTGAGTCAGAAGGTTGTGGGTTCAAGTCCCACTCCAGAGATTTGAGCACAGAATCCAGGCTGGCACTCCAGTGCAGTGCTGAGGGAGTGCTGCACTGTCGTAGGTGCCGTCTTTCGGATGTGACATTAAACCGAGGCCCCGTCTGCTCTCTCAGGTGGACGTAAAAGATCCCATGGCACTATTTCAAAGAAGAGTAAGGGAGTTCTCCCCGGTGTCCTGGCCAATATTTATCCCTCAAGCAACATAACAACAGAAGATAATCTCGTCATTATCTCATTGCTATTTGTGGGAGCTTGCTGTGTGCAAATTGGCTGCTGCATTTCCCACATTACAACAGTGAGTACACTCCAAAAAAGTACTTCATTGGCTGTAAAGCACGTTGAGACGTCCGGTGCTATAGAAATGCAAGTCTTTTTATTTGATTTCGAGCATTGATGCAGCCCAGACTTCTGTAATATGGAAAATGAACACTAGAGGTCACTCTTACTACCTGGATGCCAACAAGTGAGGTAGTCTGGGCCAGAACTTCAGGTCCCCACGGGTGAGTACGCGCTCGGTACTCACGCGTAGGCCCAACGAAAGTGCCGGTTTTGTGCATGCACTGCGCATGCTTGGGAAACCGGAACTTCCGTTCCCTTAAAGGAAGGGGGTCACAGGTCGAACGCGTCTGCCGGAGAGGCATCGCGTACGCCTGGAACTTCCGTTTTTTTTTGCAGGTTTTTCCGGGAGGGTAAGTCTTCAGCAGCTACGCTTTTAAAAAGCAGTCGCAAGGCCTGCTTTTAACAAGGTAAGTGGTGAATTAAGTAAAATTAAAACATTTTTTCCACAGGTTTATTATTTTTAAATACTTTAAAGAAAGGTAAGTTATTTTATGTAATTTAGTTATTTTAAAAATGTGATTTTTTTTTTTAATTTTGAAGTTTATGTTTTGGGGCTAAATTGTATTCATAGATTTGACAGGTCTTCCTGTCAAATCTATGAATAGATTCCCTGCTACCATTGGCTCTCCATGGCCCATGTGATCCTAGGGGACGCTTCAAACTAACTGCGCCCCTGGGACACGCAAGCACTGCACACCGGCAGTTGGAGCAGGCCCAGGATCGGAATCCCACGCAGGCCCACAGCACAACGGCCGGCGCACTAGGTAAGTGCAGGTCGGAGGCTTGCACCCGCAGGAAACCTCCGACCCGAATTTCTGGGATGATAGACGATTAAATCATCTTCCTCTTAATTCACAAGATCAAAAGTTAGACAGATGACAAAGGCCATTCGGCCATTCTAACTCGCCCATCCAGGGAAAAAAACCAAGTCAGTCCACCTCTGCACCCTTCTCACCCCCATTCTCCTTCACAGCACTCTGCTTCTTAAATGACTCCAGAGTTTCTGCCTCCACTATACCTTGAAGTCCATTCCATGTAGGTCACTTTGTAGGAGACAGAGCCTCCTGAATATGACTTTCACCAGTTACATATAATGTACAGCACATCACTGTGTACATACAGTAGCACTGCTGGGTCACGGCCTCATACACTGTGTCCTGAAATACAAGCGAAGATTTACTGTACTAAAGGGCAGCAGCAAGACAATTACATCGAGTTTACAGCACAGAAACGGGCCCTTCGGCTCAACTGGTCCGTGCCGGTGTTTATGCTCCACACAAGCCTCCTCCCACCCCTCTTCATCTCACCCCATCAACAATTCTATTCCTTTCTCCCTCATGTGATTATCGAGCTTCCTCTTAAATCCACCTATGCTATTCGCCTCAACTACTCCCTGTGGTAGCGAGTTCCATATTCTTACCACTCTCTGGGTAAAGAAGTTTCTCCTGAATTCCCTATTGGATTTATTAGTGACTATCTTCTATTTATGATCTCTACTTTTTGACTTCCCCCACCCCTACAAGTGGAAACATCTTCTCTACATCTACCCTATTGAACCCCTTTCATAATCGTAAAACCCTCTATTAGGTTACCCCTCAGCCCTCTCTTTTCTAGAGAAAAGAGCCCCAGCCTGTTCAATCTTTCCTGATAATTAGAACAAGGCCCTGTCTACCCTCTCAGGTGGATGTAAAAGATCCCGTGGCACTAATCCAAGAAGAGCAGGTGAGTGCTCTCTGATGTCCTGGCCAATATTTATCCCTCAACCAACATCATTAAAATAGATTATCTGGTCATTATCATATTGTTGTTTGTGGGACCTTGCTGTGCGCAAATTGACTGTCGCACTTCCTGCACGGTGGCATAGTGGTTAGCACTGTTGCCTCACAGCGCCAGGGACCCGGGTTCGAATCCAGCCTCGGGCGACTGTCTGTGTGGAGTTTGTACATTCTCCCCGTGTTTGCGTGGGTTTCCTCCGGGTACTCCGGTTTCCTCCCACAGTCCAAAGATGTGCGAGTTAGGTTGATTGGCTATGATAAATTGACCCTTAGTGTTAGGGGGATTAAATACATGGGGTTACGGGGATAGGGTGGGATATGTGTTGGTGTAGGGGTTACGGGGATCGGGTGGGATATGTGTCGGTGCAGGCTCGATGGGCCGAAATGGCCTCTATCTGCACTGTGGGGTTTCTGTGATTACACCAGTGACGACACTTCTAAAGCGCTTTGAGACATCATGACGTTGTGAAAGATGCTATATAATGGCAAGTTCTTTGTTACTCAATTCAAATGATCTGATAATTCAATTTTTTGGCACTAAATTCACACTTTACTTTGGTATTTCCACTGCATAATTCTAATCTAATTTTTAATGACAAATTTATTTTGAATTATCAGATACAATATTTATATCAATGCAAGTTTGTTCTTTTATAGTTTTGATTAAAACCTGGCAGTATCATCAAATTAGCCTGCCTGCAAGTTCAATAAAGGTCATTGAACAGACGATATAATGCAAACTGCAGTCAGCAACTAAAGCAGCCACAAACTTAGGCAGAAGAACAGGATAAAAAATCTCACTATTGGTGAAATCAAACTCAGCAAGTTTATTTTATTTCCAATATGGTAAAATATATGCCATTAAAAAAAAATCTTCCATTTTTCCTCTGGTTATCTTGAATTTGACACTTTAATGCAGAAAACACAACAGAGTCTTAAGTTAGTGCAGATAGATTTTATTTTATTTTTTTTAAATGCATCATTACATGGATAAATCAGCACCATGTTTTCTCAGACAAACCCGTTTCATTTTACGTTGAGGAAGTGGGGAAAATGAGGAGGCAGAATTCTTGAATGCTAAAACACAACCTGTCTAGGGTATATGCCTGTACTCGTCTGATGTGAAAACTGTAAATTTGAGGTACAAAAGTTTTGCTAACTTTTCTTTTAAAAAATTGAGAATTTACAGCATGCAACATACAAGACCACACATCTAAAGAGAGGGCATTTGAGGATAAGATCGCATTTCTAAGATACTGTATTGCAATTAAGTCTAGGAGGTTGCGTCTATCCGTAACTAGCGATTGGGCTGGGGAAGGGGAGGCAAAACCCTACGATATGACGTAACTGAGCACCACTAAGACCAGGCAACACAAGAGAAGCTGTCAGATATGTGATAACAGACTATTCCTTTCTATTATTATATAAAAGAGTCTCCTTTGTGTTAGTTTAGTTGCCCATTTCATGTACAAATGTTTACATAATGCAAATATTTCCTGCGTCTAGTTTCTGAAACTAATTTCTTCTTTTATTAAAAGGTTTTAATACAAATGTGGGATCTGTGTCCAAGTGATTTTCTTAAAAAAATAAATGAATTCAAATTATAATTACATTTCGCTTCAAGAGTCCATGTCTGCAAATATTACAGAGTACGTAGCCTTGCTCAAAGGCCAAGTTACAAAGTACATAGCCAGGTGCTGCAGACTAATCTTTACTACAATAACCCGCACTTAGTATTGCTGAACTCAGACACGTCGTCATAAATACAGCTCACTTTAAGCATAAACCCACAACTTTATAAGTAAAAAAAAAAGGGCCCACATTATATAGGAAGATCACTCATCTTTTGTTAGAGGATATAATTTTCTATAAAATACCCAATGATCAACCCTCCTAAGTGAGGGTTAACTTATAAATAAAGCAAAAATACACAGACACAATCGGAATGAAGTTAAAATCTCACTCAAATGTTACTGTTAATTTATTTTTTTACAGTACAGGCTTGCCATATATTACAGATTGGAATGATAAAGTCGACATTCTTTTAATTCAGTTACCATAAATATTTAAAATCTAATTATCTTACATTCCATGGAAAATTCCTCTAACAGCATCTGCTGTCTGTGAGATGAGGTGGGGCCTCGCCTTCCGAGGACAAGCGGCATTAGCGAGGACACCGCACTAGCCACTGGCGGAGTGAAGAGCACGTGTTTGCCACACGTGGCATTGTAGTTACTGCCTGTGCCGGCAGGGTGACCGACGCCCACCCACGTGTCTGTCCCGTACCCAAAGCCACAACGGGCGGCGAGCTTGAGTGATGGTTAATCCAGGAAGAAGATGTTGTTAAACTGAGTTGCGCAGAGTTTCTTAACTTCCTCTGGAAGGAGACAGACAGTCGGAGAAAGAACAAGGTAAACGTCAGGGAGGGGGGGGTTGGGATTTCCTAGCTACTGATGCCACCCACTCCTGCAGATAGAACCACCCAGCACCCCCATGAAAACCCGCCAAACATAGTGCTAAAACAGCCCCAAACCCCGGGAATCTCTGAAGCCTGGGGTAACCCAGATCTGCTTTTGCTTCTGGAACGCAGGAGGAGGCCTTTCAGCCCCTCAAGGCTGTTCCGCCATTCAATTAGATCACGGCTGACCGGTTTGGTTTGCTCGGTTTGACTGTCGCCAGAAACCATTGCCTCACCGTTGAACACATCCTAAACCAGGACACCGAGCTCTGGTAGCATCAGCAACTTGAGATGTACGCACAGTCATGGGAACAGGGAAGGGAACGTTACCTGGGGCACCCTTGGCTGCACACCATGCACCCTTGCAGCTCAAGAAGCTTGGTCGCCCTCGCTTCAGCGTGTTTCAAAGGGGCTCACTTAGGAGCAAATTTACTTGTTAGCCACTCAGCTTTGCTATTGAGTTGGACTGATGACAATTAACAGCGGTTACCAAGCAAGGCTGCTCATACCATGAAATTAATCTCAGGGGCATCGAGGTCAAATTTGTAATTTCACATCATCGGTATTCATAGCAACAGGATTCAGCCCCTCGAGCCTGTTCCGCCATTCAATTAGATTATGGCTGATCTGTATCTTAACTCCATTTACCCGCCTTAGTTCCGTAACCCTTAATACCCTTGCCTAACAAAAATCTATCAACCTCAGTTTTGAAATTTTCAATTGACCCCCAGCCTCAATAGCTTTTTGGGGGGAGAGAGTTCCAGATTTCCACCACCCTTTGTGTGAAGGAGTGCTTCCTGACATCACCCCTGAATGGCCTGGCTCTGATTTTAAGGTTATAGCCCCTTGTTCTGGACTCCCCCACCAGAGGAAATAATTTCTCTCCATCTACGCTATTGAATCCTTTAATCATCTTAAACACCCCTTTATCTTCTATACGCCAGGGAATACAAGCCTAGTCTATGCAATCTGTCCTCATAATTTAACCCTTTTTAGCCCAGGTATCATTCCCAGTCACAAACTGAATGGGGTGGAACTTCCTCTTCCTGCACCCGAGTGTAGTGCATCAGCTGGATGCAGAGCATGGAAGAGATGGGGAGGATCGAGTGCCATAAAGGAGCACCCCCACTCCCCACCCAGTTAAATTAGTGGATGAAAAATCGTTCGAGCCCCGACAGATGTGTGATCCTCCTTGCCTGAATTTCCTTTATTCGTTATACAAATGCAAGTTGTTGTTGTCATCATTGTGTATCACCTTTATCATAGTAAAATGTCCCAACGTGCCTCACAGGAGCATTATCAGACAAAATTTGACACCGAGCCACATAAGGAGATATTAGGACAGGTGACCAAAGTAGGAGGTTTTAAGGAGCGTCTTAAAGGAAGAGAGAGAGGTAGAGAGGTTTAGGGAGGGAATTCCTGAGCATAAGCCCAAATTTATTCCTGGTTTTCACAATAGAAAAAAACAGCGAGGTTAAAAAAAAAAAACAAGTCTTGAAGCACTAATGTAGGGTTGTGTTTAAAACAGAAACCAAAACCAGGAAGTGATATGATCTCAAAATGCATCCATAGTTAATGCTAGAGTTTGCCATTTCACTTGGTCCTTGTTACCTGAAACCTACGCTGCATGTAAATGACAAACACAATCTACACATACCAAAGGAGAGCTGATTTCCTCAGTAAGTGACTGACTCGCACCAAGTCCCGTTCACCCATCACCCCTGTGCTCAATGACCTACACAGGCTCCTGTCTGGCACCGTCTCGATTTTAAAATTCTCATCCTTATTTTCAAATATACCAATACTACATACAATGTACAGGAGGGAAACAGGCCATTCAGCCCAACTAGTCTGTGCTAGTGTCTATGCTTCACACGAGCCTCCTCCCATCCCCCTAACCCTTTCGGCATCTCCTTCCACAAAAGCAAAATACTGACGTCCAAAGGGTCCTTGACCTGAACGTTGACTCTGTTTCTCTCTCTCCACAGATGCTGCCTGACCTGCTGAGTGTTTCCAGCATTTTCTGTTTTTATTTCAGCATCTCCTTCTATTCCTTTCTCCCTCATGTGCTTATCTAGCTTCCCCTGAAATGCAGCTATACTTTTCGCTTCAACCACTCCCTGTGGTAGCGAGTTCCACAATCTCACCACTCTCTGGGTAAAGAAGTTTCTCCTGAATTCCCTATTGGATTTATTAGTGACTATCTTATATTTTATGGACCCCAGTTTTGGGCTCACCCGCACACCCCCGCCTCCCCCACCACAATTGGAAACATCTTCTCTACGTCTACCCTATCAAACCTTTTCATAATTTTGAAGATCTCAATCAGGTCACCCCTCAGCCTTCTCTTTTCTAGAGAAAAGAACCCCAACCTGTTTAGTCTTTCCTGATAAGTATATCTTCTCAGTTCTAGTATCATCCTCATAAATCTAGGAAGGAGTAGGTGATTCGGTTCCAAGACCAACAGCCGCTTACCGTTAACTTCAATCAGATTTGCGTTCTTCTGATTCAGAATTACGTAAAGCTCCCGCTGGTCAGACTTTTTGCCAACAACCCAATAATCTGTCATCGACTTCACGATGATCTCTTCATCCTCGTCAGCTCTGCGTAAATTACAACACGCAAGTTAAGCAAAAAAAAAATAAAGCTCCCATTAAATCAACTGCTCATCTTTGCATAGCGTTAATTTAAGCCAACAGAGGCAGTACCTTGAGAAGTCGCTGTTAATGTCCCCCAGGATCTTCATTAGATCCGGGTGGACAGACGTCAGGGACATGCTGGCTGTTTTACGCATGTGGATAGTCGTTTTCTCAGCGAGGTTCATGTGATTGAAGTAAATAAATTTGAAGTGAGGTTCCTTTTCAGGTCTGCAAGATAAGGAAAGACATCCAAGTTTTGTTAATGCAAATGCATCTTTTTTCTTAATGCGATGTAATTTAAGTACTGCTCCCGCCCGCCCCCACCGCAACCACCCCACCCCCCCGCCTGACGACTGTTTGGAGAGCAATTCCAAAAAATATTCTTGTAACGAGAAAGTTGATGAATGGCAAGTGTTATTTTTCATACACAAGATGGTGACGGAGTTTGGAAACAGACTTCAGAAACTTGCTCCATAGAGCCACCTAATGGCCAGAGGTTGCAACTACATTGTGACAGTTGACATAGCAACATTAAATGGGAAATGTTGACATAGCAATTCACAATGGTGAGAGAAAAGTTTGACCAAAAATTGTGACAACAGGAAGTGCACGTCCTACCCAAGATCTGTAATTGTTCGGTGGAATTTCTTGCCACTGTCAATTTCCTTATTCCCTGTTGGTTAAGTCTATGATTTTCCATTTCCTAATTGGTAATTTTCTCCAATCATATTGTGCAAAACCTGTCCCCCCTGCGGTGCGGGCTGCCACTTGCACGATGGCGGTCTGCTCTGTTTGCGAACAGCTGGAGGCTATCACTCTTCAGCCAACCCTCGGCATCATGCAGTCCAAGGGGCACTAATCCTGAACGAGCAGCTTGAAGTTGGTCGAGCGAGTTAGCAAAGCGACAGAGGTTGGTGGAAGTGAGTGAGATGCATTCAGCATGATCAACATCATCAGCGGCACCACCATCACGTGCTGTCTGGCCTGCCAGCACGTGGGGCATCCCTCACAGTGCCCTATACTGTAGGGTGGAGAGAGAACCTGTTGAGGAGGGAGCCCTATTGAGTGGAATTGGGCAAAGGGGGATGAGAGGGGAGAGAGACGCGTGCGTGTGTGTGTGCGTGCGTGTGTGGAATTCACCACCAGCACAGCTCAGAGAAAGGAGGGGGGTTAACTGGCCCAAGTCACTGTGGGCAACACCATAGTTCTACACTAGCATTACAAAAGGGTAAAGCGTCACAAGTTTATTTTAAACTTAGTGAAGGATCCACACACCATGCCAATGCTTCAGAGAAGCTCTCTATCTGTTGTAAGGCTCTAAAATTGTGTGTGGCATAAATATATTAGACTCAGCAGATATAACTCGATGTAATCATAAAAAGTCAATGCCTGGCATCCATTTCACACTCATTCGTACTGCACTTAAAAATTAATTAACAATATGGCTGATCCTGGATATCGAGTAACAAGAGACCAATCGCATTAAAAATGCTTTTGATGATCACGAACAACAGTCTGAATCGGTCCCCTCACAGACTGAGCCATAAGGTCCTTGTCCTGCGATGTGCCGCTAGATTGTACCATCATCAACTCTTTCTTGTACTAAGGTAGGTTGTTTATTGCGTCAAGCCTCGTTAGGAGACACAAGGGGGCATTAAAGTTTTAGGTGCAGTTAATCAGTGAGAAGGCCCCTCACACCTGAAACCGATACATCACACAGTGAGCCTCAAAGCTGCAGAGCCCCATTAATTAACCTCTAGCCTAATGAGTAAACTCAGGGCTCTCCACAGTCAAGTCCTGAAGGTGGAATTTAGACCACAAGCACCCCAGTATCCCGCACACAACAACACTTGCTCTTGGCAAAGGCAAACAGTATCAATAATTCTGTAGTACCTGCAGATCTTTTTACAGTTACACAAGTTGTGAGAATTTTTTATTTTATACTGGGACTCATGCTATAGGAAGGATGTTGAGGCAATGGAGAGGGTACAATGCAGATTCACCAGGATGCTGCCTGGTATGAGGAGATTAAGGGATGATGTGATAGAGAGGTTTAAAATTACGAAGGGATGGGAAAAAATTAGCCTCACAGCTCTCTGTGCAAAAAAAGACTTCCTCCGGCTCTCTGTATACGCACGCGCGCGCACACACACACACACAGAAATGCTGGCTAATTTCTCTCCCCTGATACTGTGGCGGGGTTAAGACTCCCCCAGCTCAGCAGAAAGTTTAAACATGTTCATTATAAAATGCACATGTCCCTTTTTGCCTCACTAAGGAGGGGTCTGGTTATACTCACGCCGATAGCCTCTTGTTTGTATTGAACTGTTCACAAATGTCTGAAGCCAGGAGAGTGAGCTGAGGTCCCACAAGGTTGTCCAGCTTCTGGCAAAACTCTCTAGTGAGCTCCACCGAGGCTAAGGAGAAACAAAAACAGTAAAATTAACGTTGCCACTACAATGTGCAAAGAGTGGGGAACCATCGAAGGAAGCAGGGGGTGCACACAAGGCCAGAATTGGAGGAGCGCAGAGATCTCGGAGGGTTGTGGGGCTGGAGGAGGTTTCAGAGACAGGGAGGGGCGAGGCCATGGAGGGAACTGAAAACAAGGATAAGAATTTTTAAATTTGAGGTGTTGCCAGACCGAGAGCCAATGTAGTTCAGCGAGCACAGGGGGGTAATGGGAGAGAGAGATGCCAAATAATTCTTCATTGTGTTCCCTCAGCAAACTCCATTGATTGTCTCATATTAGGATGATGACACTACAACCTAGATGAATTAATGTGAGTGAAGTTTACACGTTAATTTTTAAGAAATGGAATTTTAGGAGAGTGACCAACATACAATATGGAAACCCAGGTAGGAGAGAGGCAAAAGCCCTGGAAACATTTAAGAAATAAATTAAATGCGGCAATGGGCGGGGGGAGGAAGAGGCAAGTCTAACTGGATAAATGACCCACGGTGGTATTCCTCATCCACATTTATCGTGTGATCTTTAATGAGAAAGGGTATGTATATTGGAAATTAAAACTAGCCTCAATCAATTAAATAAAGTAACTCACCATCAATCAGGAAACAAACCACTGCACTCATAGCCTGGAAACAGAAACAGAACATATAAGCATCCAAAAAGCTGAAATGTAAAACATTTTATATATAAAAGTGTGTGATTATGTTTAATATATAAATAAAATGTCAGATCCTCAAATAAATGGTATTTTTGAACCTAAACAGGAGCTGCACAGACCTACAAAACAACATGTGCTTCGACACACTGAATGCGATAACTCTCGCTATCATGCCCAAGCTAGAATCAATCGTTCTTTCCTTTTTGAACTATATTTATGTTTGTGCGTTGCAAAGATCAACATACAATCTATTTAATTAATGCACAGAGTCTGGAAAACCAGATAGTGTGGGATATGGAGTGAGGGTCCGATAGATACAGTGTGGGATATGGAGTGAGGATCCGATAGATACAGAGTGGGATATGGAGTGAGGATCCGATAGATACAGTGTGGGATATGGAGTGAGGATCCGATAGATACAGAGTGGGATATGGAGTGAGGATCCAATTAGATACAGAGTGGGATATGGAGTGAGGATCCAATAGATACAGAGTGGGATATGGAGTGAGGATCCGATAGATACAGTGTGGGATATGGAGTGAGGATCTGATAGATACAGAGTGGGATATGGAGTGAGGATCCAATAGATACAGAGTGGGATATGGAGTGAGGATCCGATAGATACAGTGTGGGATATGGAGTGAGGATCCGATAGATACAGTGTGGGATATGGAGTAAGGATCCGATAGATACAGAGTGGGATATGGAGTGAGGATCCGATAGATACAGAGTGGGATATGGAGTGAGGATCCGATAGATACAGAGTGGGATATGGAGTGAGGATCCAATAGATACAGAGTGGGATATGGAGTGAGGATCCGATAGATACAGAGTGGGATATGGAGTGAGGATCCGATAGATACAGAGTGGGATATGGAGTGAGGATCCAATAGATACAGAGTGGGATATGGAGGAGATCGAGGTCACGCTTGTGATTGGTTTTCCCAACATTCCCCATTATCCCGTTTATACAGCAAATTCAACAGCTTCCCTAGTTTGTGGTAATATTGACTTGAAATGATTTGGTGTCCCCACTGTTAGCCTCCAGTGGGAGAGCCACAACACAACATACCAAACTGAAGTGGTTTTAGTTTCATTTTGCAGTGGCACGCTTAAACTGTGGAGCAAAACACATGACGGGAAAGGTAGACAAAGAACTCCAAAACCCGTTCTCAGCCTTGAATAAACTGTATATTCATCGTATGACCAACCATCAAATGCATCAATTTGGGCTTTACTTAAATGGATTGAATACCAAGCACGAGGAGTTAAACCATACTGAAAAGCAAAGTTATTCACGCGAAAGATCAGTAAAATTTACTGCACCATCTCGGGGGCAGTCAGTCAGACAGACATTATTTGATGAGGTGTATAGGGCAATGAAGTGACCTCTGAATTGACATGTTTCAATGTGCCAAATGGATCAATATTCTTTACAAATTCAACACATCATAAAACAATTGCAAGAGACAATCATCAAACTTGCAACCGGGATTTACTCAGAGACTGATCTGGCCTCTAAAGCTGTGCGACATATCTCAACAACTCAAGTGCACAGCCAACACGCCCCTTGAAACATCTGACTTCATTTAAGAAAGAAAGACTTGCTTTTCACGACCTCAGGATGCCCCAAAGTGCTTTACAGCCAATGAGGTACTTTTTGAAGTGCAGTCACTGTTGTAATGTAGGAAAACGCGGCAGCCAATTTACACACAGCAAGCTCCCACAAAGAGCACTGAGGTAATGACTGGCTCATCTGTATTTAGCGATGCTGATCTAAACCTTTACCTTGGAGGTCAGGTGTTAAGACCTGCGACCGTTTAATGACAGTAGACGGTGCTACTAGGCACAGGTCAACTCCGAGTCTCGGGAGGTGGTTAAGTAACCTGGCCAACCCCTGGAAAGTGCCAATGGCTTCGGGTAGGCCAGCCCCTGGGGGAGGGGATTGGGACCCTTGAGGAGAATGAGCTAATCCTCAAATTAGCCAACGGCCTCCGCAACCCGCAAGGAGTGACGCAGCCCCAGTACAGAATAGGGCAAAGAGAGAGCGACTGTGGACAGTCCCGGGCTTCATGTCCCCACATTAAAGAGATGAGCAGGACAGTCCTGGGGCTTGAGCGATAGTCAGCCCATGATGATAATGGTGATGACCTACCAGAAACAGTGCTCAACTAGAAGACACTTGATGTAAATCCTAACCTGCATTGAATTGCCCTATTCACGTGTTGCTGGCCAGGTTAAGATTCCCATCTGTGGCCACGTGTCTCTTTGAGCGCTACAGCTTCACTGTACATGTAGAGTTTCTGCGGCCTCTTTATCCAGTACAAGCTAATGAGATGGTTCAGGCGATGTGGGGATCAGTTACCATTGTGCTCCAACAAATGCATCACCAAAGAAGATTTCTCAGTTCCCTGAACAATACTGCCATCAATCAGCATTAATCAAGAGGGGCATGACACCAACTTAGGTTGGTATCAAATTAGTATCACTTATTTGTTTTGGCCGTGTCGCTAACTATCGAGGGTAGGGCTCGATTACACAATTTTGTACTTACCTGCAAACTCAGGATTGTTTTAAGTCCCATGTTAACTAATTAAAACTTGCCATATTACACAAAAACAAAAATAAAGTCACTGCAGATATAGGACTTTAATAGCTACTTGGCCCAGTGGGCAGCACTCTCTCTCACCTCCGAGTCAGAGCCACTCCAGAGATTGGAGCACAAAATCCAGGCTGACACTCCAGTGCAGTGCAGTACTGAGGGAGTGCTGCACTGTCAGAGGTGCCGTCTTGTGAATGAGACATTAAAATACTGCGGATGCTGCCCTCTCAGGTGGACGTAAAAGATCCCACGGTGCTACTCAAAGAGGAGCAGGGGCGGTGTCCTGGTCAATATTTATCCCCTAAACCAACATCACTAAAACAGATTATCTGGTCATTATCTCATTGCTGTTTGTGGGAGCTTGCTGTGCGCAAATTGGCTGCTGCTTTTCCCTACATTACAACAGTGACCACACTTCAAAAAGTACTTCATTGGCTGTAAAGCACTTTGGGACGTCCTGATAATCTGTTTTGTAGTAATGTTTTTAGACAGAGAGAGAACGGTTGCCATCTTTTTACCTGTTTCCTAAGCTTCTTTCATTCAATTATTACTTGTGGCGTGAATCTGCCTCCCGCTATGTATTTGTTTGAAGTTTGTTACGTTGAAGACAGTTAGAACTCACCTTGTAGACAATTAAGTGCAATTCTTCATAGACGCTGTCTGTATTCACAAAGATCCTGGGAAACCGTACTGCCAGTTCGGGATCATTGATATTATATGGGCCAGTGAGAAACCTGAGGAAAAACAAACACCTTCGGGATCAGAATCCTTTCACGAGACGTAGGACTGTGGCAGAGTAACGGGGCGCGGCTGAAACAAGCCTGCGTCCTGAACACACCCGCCTTTTGTGGGCCAACGCGGCGAGTGCTCAGTTCCAGCGGTGGAGTTTATCCTGGCCATGCGGGAGTATCAGTTCAAAGCTCGGCATCATGCCAATACAAATTTAGTGGCAGGCACACACAAACCGACCATTGATTCCCTCCGGAATGCGTGTTGAAAGCAAAATACTGCGGATGCTGGAAATCGGAAATAAAAACAGAACATGCTGGAAAACACTCAGCAGGTCAGGCAGCATCTGACGAAAGGTCATCGACCCGAAACGTTGACTCTGTTTCTCTCTCCGCAGATGCTGTCTGACCTGCTGAGTGTTTCCAGCATTTTCTGTTTATACTTTTAATTAAAAGGAGTGTGCTGGATTTGGAGTACTGAACCCAGATTTACAGCCTAGAGTAAGGCAAGCTGGTACAAGCAAGGTGTTCAATGCTTAATGACATCTGGGACCCTGCTTCTTGTAGCTTTACAAATAAATGACTCTGCAAAGTGTGTACATCACAAAATATTAACCCCTAGTACCCGAGACAAGCCTTCGAGGGGAATCAGTGCCTGGATGCGAGGTGAGGCACTTTCAATTGTGTTAAACAGCAGCTATTAAAGCACTTGCTTATTTGCCACATCTTCCTTTTAACACTTAGAGTTTCCGATAGTTACATTGGAAGCTCTTGGTCGACATTTCCTCCCTCAACCAAAACACAGATTCAACTGCTCTCAGTCTCACTGCTCTTCATGGGATCTTGCAGTGCACAAAATGTCTGCTCTGAAGCCAAGAGCACTGCTCCCTACCCCCCAACTCAGGTACAGTCTCCCTAGTGAAACTCCCCCTCTGAATAAAGAAACCAGGCCTCAGGCCCCCAGCCATGTCCCCTTTTCAAAGACCAGATTCCCACTCTAAATGGAAAAGCAAGAAACTGTCACCCACGGAGCTGTGCAGATAAAGGCGCCTTTCGACGAGAAGTCTCAAGAGGTCGACTCTCCGCTGCCAATTGTGCAGCACAATCCAACAACACTGTCTATATTTGTGGGACAATTCAAACTGTGGCCTGAAAGCCCACTGCAACCATCTGCATTGACCTGTCGTAACTTACATATCGAAACTGGGAATGGGTCACTCACTCATTCTCAGGATGTGGGCATTGCTGGCATTTATTGCCCATCCCCATTGCCCTTGAGAAGGTGGTGGCGAGCCGCCTTCTTGAACTGCTGCAGTCCGTGTGGTGAAGGTACACTCACAGTGCTGTTAGGGAGGGAGTTCCAGGATTTTGACCCAGCGACGATGAAGGATCGGCAATATACTTCTAAGTCAGGATGGTGAGAGACTTGGAGGTGATGGTGTTCCCATGCGCCTGCTGCCCTTGTCCTTCTAGGAGGTAGAGGCTGTGTGATTGGGAGGTGATGTCGAAGAGGCCCTGCCTTCCATTCACCCCAGTCATCTGCTGTCAATATCTGAGCATATTCTGCTCTTTCTGGGGAGCGGGTGTGAGAAAACCTGCCCTGCCCGTCACTCTCCCCCACAAAATGGGAAGATCATTGCACCAGGATTTACAGTTAAAGCAGGAGAACCCAATCCCAAGTTTGAGGAAAAGTGACACCTCTAGCTTTCATGTGCCAAATGCAATTAATTGTTCACAAATTCACACCTCCTCATACAAGATTAGTTTGGACTCCTGGTGCATTTCTTAATCCACAGCGGGTGCAGTCTGCTCCTGGAGCCAAGCAGCGGATTTATAGACCTTATAGGAAGCGAAGCGCATTTACTCGGCAACTATGTCACTGATTAATTACAGTGCATTTCAATCTGATCAGTCTGCTCACTCCATTTTAATCAATTAGTACTACACCCGCTCCCTTACACACCACTCCCTTGCACACCCCCTCCCTTGGACACTGCACCTTTACACACCTGCACCCTTACACACCCCTCCCGTACACTCCCTCACCCTTACACGCCCCCTCCCGCACCCTTACACACCAACTCCCATACGCGCCCACCCTTAACACGCCCCCTCCCGTGCACTCCCGCACCCTTGCATGCCTGCACCCTTGCACACCAACTCCCATACGCACCCACACCCTTACACACCCCCTCCCGTACACTGCCGCACCCTTGCACGCCCGCACCCTTGCACTCCCGCACCATTACACGCCAACTCCCTTACGCGCCCACACCCTAAAGCACCCCTCCCATGTGCGCCCCTCCCATACCCGCCCGCACCCTCACGCGCCGCCCGCACCCTCATGCTGCTACACTCCACACCGTTACACCCTAGTCCACGATGCCCCTCCACCCTCTGCTGTTACACCCCCACATTGCTATGTTCCACCCTGCACCTACACACCCCGTTTTGTCTTTGGAATGAATGGTAAAGGTCAGCCGACTGTGTGAATTTCCATTCGGTTCTTTATTCACTCGCACACGCCTTCTGCAAAAACCACCCCGCGTGCACATAGCAACATTCGCATTCAGGGTTTACCTTACGTTTGAAATTCCCTCCCTCCCCATTAATCCTCGGTAGACTCCTTGCAAGGTAGGAGGTTCCAGCCCTGGGACATCTCCAGAGACACCTTCGTCTCCGAGGCCAAACCACCACCACGGGAACTTGAACAATCTGCAAAAGATTCCAGTCCTCAGACACACCAGCGCAGACTGGGGAGACCCCCCCCAACAAACTGGGGTTCAAAATCAGGCCTAACAGCGAGGATTGCTCGAACGCGTCGGACTGCAAGGGACGTTTTTAAATTTTATTTATTCGTTCATGGGATGTGGGCGTCGCTGGCAAGGCCAGCATTTATTGCCCATCCCTAGTTGCCCTCGAGAAGGTGGTGGCGAGCCATCTTCTTGAACCGCTGCAGTCCGTGTGGTGATGGTACTCCCACACAGTGCTGTTAGGGAGGGAGTTCCAGGATTTTGACCCAGCAACGATGAAGGATCGGCGATATATTTCCAAATCAGGATGGTGTGTGACTTGGAGGGGGACTTGGAGGTGGTGGTAGTCCCATGCGCCTGCTGCCCTTGTCATTCTAGGTGGTAGAGGTTGCAGGTTTGGGAGGTGCTGCCGAAGAAGCCTTAGTGAGTTGCTGCAGTGCATCTTGTAGATGGTGCACACTGCAGCCACGGTACGCCGGTGGTGGAGGGAGTGAATGTTTAAGGTGGTGGATGGGGTGCCAATCAAGCGGGCTGCTTTGTCCTGGATGGTGTCGAGCTTCTTGAGTGTTGTTGGAGCTGCACTCATCCAGGCAAGTGGAGAGTATTCCATCACACTCTGGACCAATGGTCCCTTTAAGCTGCAGGTCCCACGCAGCCAGTGAGCCAGCTTTTAAACTGAAAACACCGCACATGTGCAGACTTTTGAATGGGCCCGCAGCCCGTTAGAGGCCTAGCAGCTCCCAAAAAAATTGAAGGGAACATTGCTCCTGACTTGTGCCTTATAGATGGTGGAAAGACTTTGAGGAGTCAGGAGTAATGTTTCCTCGTGCACCTCTCTGCTCGTCTCATCCAGCCCGGGACCGGCTTTTTCAATGTGAATGGGCCGCGCACCCAAAAAAAGAGGTAAAATGGAGTCACTCACGCAGAGTAGTCAGCCTCGGGCCTGCTCCTGCAGCCTCAGTATGTGTGTGGCTGGTCCAGTTAATGTTTCTGGCGACCTCCAGGATATTGATGGTGGGGGATTCGGCGATGGTAATGCCATTGAATGTTAAGGGGCGGTGATTAGACTCCCTCTTGTTGGAGATGATTATTGCCTGGCACTTGTGTGGCAGGACACAGGGCAAGAGTTCAGGATGAAAACCCAACCCACGTTGACAGGGCACAAGCTTTTCTGCTTGAAGCGCTTCCACAGTGTGTTCCACCGCCCCTAGGGAACACGCCCCCTTTACACTGCAGCACTGCTGAAACGGCACGCAAGGGCGTTTCAAAGTTGCGCTAGCCGCGGACTAGCCCCGATGGCAGGAGAGGACCATACGGGATGGGAGACTCCAGCTCCGCCAGCTGGCAAGGTGGCGATGTGTGGTGCCCTGTGCCACACGGGCGGGGCTGGCCATTCAGGTGTGTCTCCCGAGGATGGAGGGGTCACTCAGCTGCCATCTCCTGGGCCGTTGATGCAGAAACCGATCCGTGCGTCACTGGGACTGGCACTCATCTCAATCTCAAATATAAAACTCCACCTATCTGTCAGGTCAGGTATTAAACCTGCTACCATAGCGACAGTAGATTATTTCAATGCTCTCCTGGCCGTCCTCCCACCTACCAATTTCCAAGGTGCTTCACGGGAGCGTAAATCAGACAAAATTTAACATCGAGCCACATAAGAAGCTATTAGGGCTGGTGACCAAAAGCTTGGGTCAAAGAAGTCGGTTTTAAGGAGTGTCTTAGAGAGAGAGGCGGAGAGGTTTAGGGAGGGAATTCCAAAGTTTAGGGCCCAGGCAGCTGAAGGCACGACCGCCAATGGTTGGGTGATAGAAACTAGGGATGCTCAAGAGGCCAGAATTGGAGGAGTGCAGAGATCTCGGAGGGATGTAGAGCTGGAGGAGGTTTCAGAGATAGGGAGAGGCGAGGCCACGGAGGGGTTTGAAAACTAGCCGGGCACTGGCGATAAGCAAGGACAGTGTAAGTGGCGGGGACGGCAGACACCTGTTAAAGTGCTGTTTGATTGAGGAGGTTTGAGTCAATGGATACAGGGCAAGTGCCACAGGCTGTACACAAGATTCCCAACATAATCGATGCCGTCAACAATCGTCATGGAAAGCCGTACCTGCCGTAATGGTGAAGGCTGACGGTTATTCCACCTCGCCCCGGGGAATCGCGACCGATCAGCTAAAGGCAAAGGAACAAAATAAGTTCAATACCATCTGTGGTATTAACACAAAACATCCTCATGAACAGAAGTTATTCGCACATTACGACCAGGAACTGCTTTACTGTAAAGGGGGCAGGTTAACAAATCACCCTTTCACCTCTGGGATCAGGATTCAAATCCAGCCCAGACTGAATCATTCAGCACAGAAGAAAGCCATTCGGCCCATCGAGTCTGTGCTGGATTGGGCTCTCCAATGAGTCCCGCTCCCCTTGCTCTTCCCCCATAGCCTTGCAAATGTTTCCCCTTCAAGTATTTATCCAATTGCCTTTTGAAAGTAACTATTGAATCTGCTTCCCATTCAGGCAGTGTGATCCAGATCATAACAACTTGCTGCATAAAATAACATTCTCATCTCGTCTCTGGTTCTTTTGCCAATTAACCTCCGGTTACCGGCCCTCCCGCCAGTAGAAACAGTTTCTCATTTACTCTACCAAGGCCCTGATGAAATCAAAGTCTTTTCAACCTCCGAGGGCCCTGCAGGCTACGAACTCGAACTATCTTAATCCAGGTCCTCGGGTGGAGCAGGTTACTGCCCCAGACTGCTCCGAATGGAGCAGTTTCCCCTGGAGGGGGCTCAGGGCAACTGATGCAGGGAATGGAGATCCGAGGTGGGGATGGGGCGCCTCATTGAGCCGGAGCAGAGGTCTCTTCTTAGGCAGGCAGTCCCTCAGAACCGAAGATGACTTGCTTCCACATTAAAAATGAGTTTGCAGGTGACTGACGAGTCCAATGGGGGACCAACAGTCTGTCACAGGTGGGGTGCTTGGGTTGACGTGCGTTCCTTGCGCTTGGCTTCCACTTGCTCCCGGCGAAGAGACTCGAGGTATTCGGCGCCTTCCCGGATGCTTCTCCTCCACTTTGTGCGGTCTTGGGCCAGGGATTCCCAGGTATCGGTGGGGATGTTGCACTTTTTCCAAGGAGGCTTTGAGGGTGTCCTTGAAGCGTTTCCTCTGCCCACCTGCGGCTCTCTTGCCGTGTCGGAGCTCCGAGTAGAGCGCTTGTTTTGGGAGTCTCGTATCAGGCATGCAGACGAGGTGACCCGTCCATCGGAACTGATCGAGCGTGGTCAGAGCTTCGATGATGGGGATGTTGGCCTGAGCGAGAACACTGACATTGGTGCACCTATCCTGCCAATGGATTTGCAGGATCTTGCGGAGGCAGCATTGCGGAGACAACAGCCGAGTCTAACTGCAGTATCCAGGGCCCTCAAGGAGTTCCGAAAATAGGGCCAAGCACTCCACTCCCCAACACTTAACATTTCTCATCCCAAGAAGCACAACAATTCACCAGTTTAAAAATAAAAACAGGGTACAGATTACTGCTTCTCATAGAAACAGGAGGAGGCCATTCAGCCCCTCGAGCCTGTTCCACCATTCAATTAGATAATGGCTGATCTGTATCTTAACTCCAATTACCCGCCTTGATTCCATGACCCTTAATACCCTGACCTAACAAAAGTCTATCTATCTAATTACATTTTCTATTGACCCCCCTCCCCCCAGCCTCAACAGCATTTTGGGGGGGGGGGGGGTGGGGGGGGGAGAAAAAGAGTTCCTGATTTCCACTACCCTTTGTGTGAAGAAGTGCTTCCTGACACCCCTGAATGGCCTGGCTCTGATTTTAAGGTTACGCCCCCCCTTCTCGAGCGTAGAGAAGGATTACAGACGCATCGAGAATACCTCGGGCTCCAGATGCCTTGGGAAGAGTGATGTTGTGAGGTACTTGTACAGAATTCGCATATCGTCCTGCTCCAGACCACTCCTGAAAGAAAAAAGAAAGACTTGTATTTCTATAGCGCCTTTCCCAACTTCAGGACGTCTCAAAGCGCTTTACAGCCAATGAATTACTGAAGTGGAGTCACTGTTGTAATGTAGGAAACGTGACAGCCAATTTGCGCACAGCAAGCGCCCACAAACAGCAACGTGATAATGACCAGATCATCTGTTTTTTAGTGATGTTGATTGAGGAATATTGGCCCAAGACACTGGAGAGAACTCCCCTGCTCCTCTTCGATCCATGGGATCTTTTACGTCCATCCGAGAGGGCGCATGGGACCTTGGTTTCACGTCTCATCCGAAAGACGGCACCACCGACAGTGCAGCACTCCCTCAGCACTGCACTGGGAGCTTCAGCCTGGATTTCACACAGAATCCCCACAGTGCAGATAGAGGCCATTTCGGCCCATCGAGCCTGCACCGACACATATCCCACCCTATCCCCGTAACCCCATGTATTTAATCCCCTAACACTAAGGGTCAATTTATCATACCCAAATCAACCTAACCCGCACATCTTTGGACTTTGTGAAAATAAGAGGGGTTCCATTGTCCAGTTCTGCTTAACACAGGAACAATGAACATTATTCCCTTTTATGCCGTTCTTGAGCTGCCCGGCCCCCCTGACCTGGGTCTCCTGGCGGATAGATGACAGGAAAACCGCCACATTCCGTTAGCCCAACAACCTGGTTCCCCCTGGGTCTTAGTGCCTGCCACGTCCAGTGCCTGGAGCTGACAAAATTCAGCCACGCCCCCTTGATAAAGACATGACCTCACACCACAACGTGTATGTCGCCACCATGTATCCATTTTCTTGTTGTGATGTCACTGGTTAACGAATGTCAATTGTGCTGCCTGCGGGTACCGGGCGGGTGTCATGGCCGCCCTGCGCAAGCGCCTTCACAATTTATCAGTAGATTCAATTCAAATGTATAAAATTCTTAGAGGGCTTGACAGGGTAGATGCTGAGAGGTTGTTTCCCCCTGGCTGGATAGTCTAGAACTAGGGGTCATGGTCTCAGGATAAGGGGTTGATTTAGGACTGAGATGAGGGGGAAATTCTTCACTCAGAGGGTGGTGAATCTTTGGAATTCTCTACCCCAGAGGGTTGTGGATGCTCAGTCCTCGAATATATTCAAGGCTGAGATCGATAGATTTTTGGACTCATGGGGAATGGGGATAGTGCGGGAAAGTGGAGCTGAGTCACAACAGCACAGAAGGAGGCCATTCAGCTCATCGAGTCCGTGCCGGCTCGCTGTAGAGCAATCCAGTCAGTCCCATTCCCCGCTCTATCCCTGTAGCCCTGCAAGTTTATTGCCCTCAAGTGCCTATCCAGTCTCCAATTGAGTATGTCCGCTTCCACCACTTCCGTCGGCAGCGAGTTCCAGGTCCTCACCACGCTGCGTAAAAAAGTTTTTCCTCACGTACCCCCTGTATCTCTTGCCCAAAACCTTAAATCGGTGTCCCCTAGTCCTTGTACCATCAACTAGTGGGAACTGCCTTACCCCGTCTAGCCTATCCGAACCCGTCATAATCTTGTACACCTCTATCAAATCACCCCTCAACCTCCTTTGCTCTAATGAAAACAAATCCAGCTTCTCCAACCTGTCCTTGTAGCTAAGATCCCCAGAACCACACTGATAAATCTCCTCTGCACCCTCGAGGTCGAAGGTCAACCATGATCTTATTGAATGGCGGAGCAGGCTCGCAATGCTGAATGGCCGACTCCTGCTCCTATTTCTTATGTTCTCAAGAGAGCAACCATCCGAACATAATAAAGCCTTTAAAGCACACTCATGTTCAGCAGTGGCTCAGTGGGTAGCACTATCGCCTCTGAGACTTGAGCTCATAATGCAGGCTGACGCTCCCAGTGCAGTACTAAGGGAATGCTGCACTGTCGGAGGTGCCGTCTTTCAGATTAGACATTAAACCGAGGCCCCGTCTGCCCTCTCAGTAGAATGAATTGATTGATCGCTACTTTTGCATTACAAAGTTCACAACTGTTGCCAGTCAACAGCAGATAACAAGTGACCTACCAGATAAGCTGATCATTGTAGAGAAATGCTGTGTACTTGACGAGATCCAGGCTTTCCTCCATTCTGTTGACAAATGACTGGATTTTCAGGTAGGTCATCTTATCCAGAGGGAAGAAACTGATTCCCCCAAACACGTCCAGCAGGTCACAGGACTGCAAGTGCAACGTTTGCAGGTACTGTGGGAGGAAGAGCGACAAAAGGAATTAATGAGACACCTTTATTTTCACTTTTAGTTGTCTTCTCCAAGAAAATTTATCACCCCTGACCCAAACATAGGAACAGGAGCCTGCCATTCAGCCCTTTGAGCCCGTTACACAGGGACAGGAGGAGGCCATTCAGCCCCTCGAGCCCGTTACACAGGGACAGGAGGAGGCCATTCAGCCCTTAGAGTCCTACACAGGGACAGGAGCAATGTTCCCTTAAAGATCCAGGTCCCGCGCAGCCGGTGAGCCGGCTTTTAAATAGTGGCCATGGGATCTTTTACGTTCACCCAAGAGGACAGACAGCAAATATAAACGTCTCATCCAAAAGATGGCACCTCCAACAGTGCAGCACTCCCTCAGTACTGCCCCTCTAACAGTGTGACACTCCTTCAGTGCTGCCCCTCCGACAGTACGGCGCTCCCTCAGTACTGCCCCTCCGACAGTGCAGCGCTCCCTCAGTACTGCCCCTCCGACAGTGCAGCGCTCCCTCAGTACTGCCCCTCCGACAGTGCAGCGCTCCCTCAGTACTGCCCCTCCAATAGTGCAGCGCTCCCTCAGTACTGCCCCTCCGACAGTGCAGCGTTCCCTCAGTACTGCCCCTCCGACAGTGCAGCGCTCCCTCCGTACTTCCCCGACAGTGCAGCGCTCCCTCAGTACTGCCCCTCCGACAGTGCAGTGCTCCCTCAGTACTGCCCCTCCGACAGTGCAGCTCTCCCTTAATACTGCCCCTCAGACAGCGCAGCATTCCCTCAGTACTGCACTGGAATACAAACACTTTTGTGGTGTATGTGCCTTTAAGAGCCCCAGGTATGCTGTAATGCCGGTAATTGCCACTCGGGCTATATAAGCCTGTATATTGTGTATATCCGTTAGAACCCCCCCCAGACTTTGCTTAGTAAATACCTATGAACCAACTCCTGTCTTCAGTGTCTTTATCAACACACGGACACTACAGTGGCGACGAGGATGGGAACGGACTTACCTGCAATTCGGCAGCACCTCAAGGACATCGATTCCTCGGGCGTCCAGAAGACTCAAGGAAGTGAGAGAAGCTGTGGTTTCACCAGCTGGCCAAGCTGCTGGCAGGTACTGCGCTAATCCTTCCTGGGCGTCAGGCTGGGGCTCCAGCGGCTGGCTCTACAGCTGAGACAGGCAGCGAAATCGGAGGCAAGCAATAACGGACTGGGAGGGAGCACTCGGGAGACGGCCGGCGCTGCAAGCAGGTCAGCGTTCAGACCTCCGGCGGGAACAAGTCTCCAACAGTAAATTTAAAAAAAGAGAACGGAAACCGCAGTAAACAGCGTTGTTATCAGCAGCAGCGGCGGGAAAGCGCGGGAAGCGCCATATCTTTGCTACAGAAAAGAAAGCGCGGGAAGCGCCATATCTTTTCTGAAATGCCTAAATCTGGTAATATTGATGCTTTTGATAGCGAAATAGAGGATTGGACCACATACGTGAAAAGAGTAGAGGTATATTGCGCTGCAAATGGAATAGAAGATGAAAAAAAGCTTCAGTACTTCTGAACTTAATGGGCGCAAAGACATACGGGCTGTTACGAAATTTAATCACTCCAGCCAAACCAAAGGACAAGAATTTTAAAGAAATTGCTGATACCCTGCAGGAGCACTTAAACCCAACACCGCTGCTGATAGCGGAACGATTCAAGTTCTTCAAGAGAAATCAACACAAGAATGAAAGTAACGCTGATTACCTAACCGAATTAAGAAAGCTATCAAAGTACTACCAATTCGGGGCAGGACTATCAGATTATCTTCGAGACAAATTTGTTTGCAGTCTCTTAAGTGAAGGAACACAAAAAAGACTGTTTTCTGAAAAAGATTTAACATTGGACAAAGCTTTCAGTATGGCTGTATCATACGAAGCAGCAGCAAAAGGAGCTGCAGAGATACAACAAAAGACACAGGACTTCGGCACCCATGAAATGACACAGGGTTTCAAAAGATGTTATCGCTGCGGCAGATCCACCCATAACCAGAGGGACTGCTGGTTCAAGGACAAAGCATGCAGGCAATGCGGAAAGATTGGACACATTGCACGGGTATGCCGATCTGGACAAAATAAATCCACTGACAGAAAAAAAATCAATAAAGAAAAGTACAGGAAGGTACAAATGATGACGGACAGTAGCTCCGAAGACCAGAAGAGCGATAGCGACTTCGAAAACAAGAGACTAAGCTGTCTCAAATTACATAATGTACTTGCCAAAGATGATTACCAAACCATTTGGGTTACCCTCACAATAGCAGGGTCCCCAGTTAAAAAATGGAGCTAGATACAGGATCAGCTCTAACCGTAATAAATCGACGTGATTACGAGAGGCTATTTTCGCATATACCTCTAAAAGACACATCCATTATCTTAAAAACATATACGGGGCAGAAAGTATACCCCAAAGGAAAAATAAGGGTGCCTGTTGTATACAACGGCAAAGAAATACAAAAGTTGTATTTATACATTCTACAAGATGGTGGTCCACCGTTGTTGGGACGTGAATGGATCAGGAAGATACGTTTAGACTGGCACTCCATTCAGGCACTGACGGTGACCAGTAAGGAAAAAAACAATGATGACATCATACCTGAACGATTAAAAGACATCTTGGCCAACGCCAAAGAAGTGTTTCAAGAGAAACTAGGAACCTTGAAAGGCATCACCGCCTCAATAAAAGTGGAAGATGCAGCAATTCCCAAATTTTTTAAGGCAAGACCGGTGCCATACGCAATACGTCCAGCAGTCGAGGCAGAGCTGGAGAATTTGGAAAAAGCAGGCGTATTATCCAAAATAGATTGGAGCGAGTGGGCAACACCCATCGTTCCAGTCATGAAAAAAGCATTGAATAAAGATAAATCTGAAGAACAGAGAAAAATTCGCATCTGTGGTGACTTCAAGGTGACTGTAAACCCGGTCCTTCACACAGTACAGTATCCTCTTCCGAGGATAGAAGATATTTTCGCCTCACTATCCGGAGGGAAACGTTTCACCAAAATTGACTTGGCACAGGCATATCTACAGATGGAGGTTGAGGAGGCCTCTAAAAAGTATCTCACGATAAACACACACACAAAGGCCTGTACCAGTACAATCGACTGGTTTTTGGAGTAGCATCAGCTCCAGCTATCTGGCAAAGAGCTATGGAGCAAGTCCTGCAAGGGATTCCGGGGACTCAATGCTACCTAGACGACATCCTTATAACAGGAGAAAATGACAACGAGCACCTTGCCAATTTGGAGCAGGTGCTCACTAGGCTGAAAGAACGGGGCCTATGAGCGAATCGCCCCAAGTGCGAATTTTTCCAAAATCAGATATCATATTGTGGCCACATAATTAATAATGAAGGGTTGCATAAGTCACCTGAAAAACTTGAAGCGGTTATAAAAGCCCCAGCACCTGAAAATGTTTCACAATTAAGGTCGTTCCTGGGATTAATAAATTACTATCATAAATTTTTACCGAACTTATCAACTCTTCTACACCCTCTTAATGAACTTCTACAAACAGGAGTGATTTGGAAATGGAACAAAGACTGTAAACGTGCCTTCCATAATTGCAAAGACTTAATCACATCCGAAGAAGTTTTGGCTCATTACAACCCATCACTGCCAATCAGACTGGCGTGCGATGCATCCCCTTACGGCATAGGAGCAGTATTATCCCATAAATTCCCTGATGGCTCAGAACGGCCGATAGCTTTTGCGTCACGCTCATTAAACTCAGCTGAGCGTAACTATGCCCAAATCGACAGGGAAGCAGTCAGCCTGGTATGGGGAGTGAAGAAATTCAACCATTACCTACACGGACAAAAATTTACTTTGTTGACTGACCATCAACCCCTCATCTCCATATTCAACCCTAAAAAAGGTGTTCCCATTATGACAGCGCAAAGGCTACAGAGGTGGTCCCTTTTTCTAGGGGCACACCAATACAACATAGAATACAAAGGGTCAAAACAGCATGGGAATGCTGACGGTTTATTGCGCCTACCGTTGCCAACGGTAGAAGAGGCACCTACAGTAGACCCAGTAGAGATGTTCCACTCTACCATAGTAGAATGTCTACCAGTGACAAATTCTGCCATTGAAAGGGAGACGAGAAATGACCCGACTCTCTCACGGGTCTACGATTTAACAGTGAAGGGATGGCCAGCACATGGCGAACCACTGTTGCCAGCATTCTCGCAAAGAAGAGAACAGCTGTCAGTGTGCCGAGGAACCTTGATGTGTGGATCCAGAGTGGTGATTCCACCCAAACTCCAGGATAAAGTGCTAAAGGAGCTTCACGAGGGGCATCTGGGTGGAGTGAAAATGAAGAACCTAGCTAGGGCGTTTGTATGGTGGCCAGGTATCGATGGAGACATCGAAGAAATGACCAAGAGCTGCCTAGGATGCCAGAAGGTCCAAAACGCTCCACCACAAGCCCCTCTACATCCATGGGAGTGGCCCTCATCTCCCTGGCAAAGGGTGCACATCGACTTTGCTGGTCCATTTATGGACTCAATGTTCTTAATCGCGGTTGATGCACACTCCAAGTGGCCGGAGGTAATAAAGATGTCCTCCACCACCACGGAAAAAACCATCACAGTATTAAGGACCATATTTACCAGGAATTGGCTGCCGGAACAAATATGTTCTGATAATGGACCGCAATTTGTGTCCGAAGAATTCAGAAAGTTCTTAAAAAACAATGGGGTTAAGCACTACACGTCCGCCCCATACCATCCCGCCACCAATAGATTGGCTGAAAGGTTTGTCCAGACCTTCAAGAAGGCCATGGGTAATGAAGACATAAAACTTCAGCACAAGGTGGATAACTTCTTATTCGCATACAGAAATGCAACACATATGGTTACCAACCAAACTCCCGCCATGATGTTCTTCAATAGAAACCTAAGATGCCGGCTGGATTTGGTCAAGCCCAACATCAGAAGGGACGTGGAGAACCGGCAGTTTCAAGGCATGAATGAAAGGCCAACTAGGGCCTTCCAGATAGGTCAACAGGTTTTGGCCCAGGACTACCGTACTGAGAAATGGCAGCCTGGAACTATCTGCACACGACTAGGACCACTGATGTATACCGTGGACATCGGAGAAAGCATAATAAGGCGCCATGCTGACCAAATCATAAAGTCATCCGAAAAGGGACAACCTACACCACAACTCTATACATCTAACGATGAAGTAGAGATACCCATATCTACCTCCGATCCGGTGATACTGGAACCCGATGAACCCGACACTGGCATTCAAGCCGAATCAGCCTTGCCAGAAAAACCTACTACACCACCAGAAACTACTACACCCCCGAGGCGTTATCCGGACCGAGTCAGGAAGCCTCCTGAGAGACTAACTTATAATTAATTAACTACAGCAATGTATATTATTTTGCTTATAACATGTAATTAATAATTACTTAAAATATGATGTACTGGTTAGCTAAAAGGGGAGGAATTGTGGTGTATGTGCCTTTAAGAGCCCCAGGTGTGCTGTAATGCCGGTAATTGCCACTCGGGCTATATAAGCCTGTATATCCGTTGGAACCCCCCCCCAGACTTTGCTTAGTAAATACCTATGAACCAACTCCTGTCTTCAGTGTCTTTATCAACACACGGACACTACACTCCTAAGGGACACAGTATCCACAGACTTAGTGTTTATTTGTGTTCAGTTATAGTTGAGGTTTTACATTCCCAGTAGTCACTGACCTAGTTCGCAAAGCCTCAGCCTATACTTAAAATGAAAAAAATAATCCAAAATAGGGATCCTCTTGCACACAACTGGGCTCGTTTTTCTGAATGAGTGGAAATTCAAGGCCACTGCTAGAAAGTAAGACTGCAACTCGTTATCAAATTTAAAAGAGGCAAACTAAATCTGTTATTGCCAATATTTTATATTGATATACGTACTTAGGTTTAAAAAAAAGTGAGGAAATCATTTTAAATTATCTTGCTGTCACTTCAAATGAATTATTTAATTGCAACGTTATAAAAGTTTAATTACAAAGTTTGTTGTCACAGGCTGGTATCTCGAGTCCCAGTTATCCCAGCGCATACCATAACTCAAGCTGTCGTGTAGCAATGCTGTTCAGTTTAGACTGTATAGGAACCAGACAAATCATGCAACTATAACATATGTTTGGACAGATCGGTGTAAAACCGTAATGTAACACTAAACTGGCCATTAAATTGTTATAGTGACAGGGTTAGATCGCAGTGACAGTTAGCCGGCCGTGAGCTCCATTTTTAAACTAATCCCGATATGTATTATTCAGGCTGAGAAGACCACAAGGCAATGTGGATATCAGAGACCGGGGTGGGAGAGGAGAGGAAATTTAAGCATACCCAATATAGTTTAAACCTATTTAAGCACAAAATCGACCGTTGCTGCTAAAATTAATGCATTTACCAGTCTAGCAACAGATTTTTAAAAGTTAGAAGGCGTTGTAAAGTGCTGGACAGAATACGGGGCGGGGGCGCGATATTTGAGAGACTCAAGAGGTGCCTCAGACATGGTAAGTGGCTTTACATTCCTGTGATCTTCTGGACTGGTTTCACTCACTTGAGGGGGGTCAGAGAGGAATTTCCCAGAGTACTTTTTCCCGGGTCGCTCTCGGGTCTTTTGTCTCTCCTGGGAGATTACATGGCTGCGGTGGGGGGGCTGGGGGGGGGGGGGTGGGGGGGTATTGTCCCGTCATGAGGGAATACATTCTTGTATTCTTTTAAGTATAGAAGATTCAGGATTGATCTAATTGAGGTGTTTAAGATGATTAAAGGGTTTGATGGGGTAGAGAGAAACTATTTCCTCTGGTTTGGGGGGGGGGGGGGGGGCGGGGGAAGTTTGGAACAAGGGGGCATAATCTTAAAATTAGAGCCAGGCTATTCAGGGGTGATGTCAGGAAGCACTTCTTCACACAAAGGGTGGTGAAACTCTGGAACTCTCTCCCCCAAAAAGCTGTTGAGGTTGAGGGTCAATTGAAAATTTAAAAATGGCTATGGTTATATCTTTGTTGTGGGACCAAGGCAGGTAGATGGAGTTAAGATACAGATTAGCCATGATCTAATTGAATGGTGGAACAGACTCAAGGGGCTGAATGGCCTTCTCGTGTTCCTGTGTTCACACATGCACCGTCCAGTAAGGAGGTTGCTGGATGGTGATTAGGAGAAGGCTGATTCTTGCTGTTCTCAGCCCAGGAGCACTGACCAGAATTGTGATCATCTTAAATGCCTCAATTAGATCAAACGAATATGATTTGGTTGGGATTACGGAAACGTGGCTCAAGGACGGCCAAGACTGGGAACTCAACATCCAGGGGTATTCGATATTCAGGAAAGATAGGCAAAAAGGAAAGGGAGGAAGGGTAGCATTACTGGTTAAAGAAGGGATTAACACAATTGTAATGAAGGATATTAGCTCTGATGAGGTGGAATCTGTATGGGTAGAATTGAGAAATACTAAGGGGAAAAAAACATTAGTGGGAGTGGTATATAGACCTCCAAACAGTAAGGCGGAGGTTGGGGATAGCATTAAAAGGGAAATTAAAGAAGCGTGCAATAAGGGCACAGCAGTCATCATGGGTGACTTTAATCTACATATAGATTGGGCTAACCAAATTAGTAACAATACTGTGGAGGAGGAAATCCTGGAGTGTTTACGGGATGGTTTCCTGGACCAATATGTTGAGGAACCAACCAGAGATCAGGCCATCTTAGACTGGGTATTATGTAATGAGAAAGGATTAATTAGCAATCTTGTTGTACGAGGCCCCTTGGGTCGGAGCGATCATAATATGATAGAATTCTTCATTAAGATGGAGAATGAAGTAGTTGTGGTAAACCACTGTTTGTATTCCACTGTGTACATGCCTGGACATGCCTCGGCTGACTCCTCCCACAAGTCCTAGTATAAAGGTGACTGCTCCCCAGCCCTTTGTATTTCTGGACCGGTCGACCACTCGAGGCAGACCTTCATTCTTTTGTTAATAAAAGCCTTTAGTTACTCTCTTAACTCAGTCTTTTATGGGTAATTGATAGCGCATCAATTTTATTAACAAAATTTTTTATAATGGAGAAGATCCTCACACCAGCATGCCTGGACTTAGATCATCGGGAGGCGGACTCATCCACCAAGTTTACTCACTGGCTTAAGTGTTTCGAAAAATTCCTGACCGCCTCCGCAGCAATCAAATCGGACGAGGACAAACTGGATGTCCTGACCTCCAAAGTGAACCACCGAGTGTACTCGGTCATCCAAGACGCGACCTCGTACGCGGACGCTATCAAGCTCCTCAAGGACCAGTACACGCGCCCAGTGAACGAAGTGTACGCCAGGCACCTTCTGGGGAGTCATAAACAACAACCTGGGGAATCGACCGTGGAATACCTTCAGGCACTGTCTGTGCTTGGCCGGGCCTGTGGTTGTAAGGATGTAAAGGCCGCCGTGTACACAGAGGAACTTATCCGGGACGCTTTTGTAGCGGGCCACAGATCCAATTACACCCGACAGCGACTGTTGGAGCAGAGTGACCTCGACCTCAACAAGGCCTCTGAACTCGCACTATCATTGGATGCAGCCTACCGGGGCATGGATGCCTACTCCTCTGCACCATGGACGCCGCGGGGAATGACAGCCTGGGACACGGTAGGACCGCCTCATAGCGCCGTGCCACCCCAGCAACGGCCCAACTACCGCAGCAGTGTCCCAAGGCCAGACAGCAGTGCCCCAAGGCCAGAAATGCTACTTCTGTGGCCAGGCAAAACACCCCAGAGCGCGCTGCCCGGCGAAAAACGCGATCTGCTCGGGCTGCGGGAAGAAGGGACACTACGCTAACGTCTGCAGGGCCAAAGCCACCCCGAACCCCAGCAGCGCCGCGTGTGGGCCATGCGGGCCGCCATCTTGGGCCTCCCCAGCCATGTGCAAACCACCGGTACAGCAGCCATTTTGGACGCCTCCAGCCACATGGGGATCATGGACGCCGCCATCTTGGACGACAGCCGGAACGCAGCAGGCCCCCAACACCGCCTCATCTGATACCCGCAGCGACACACCGACCCCTACGCTGGCATCCGTTACACTGGACCAAGCGAGACCGCACCAGCTGGCCAGTTCCACAATGGACATTAAGGTAAATGGCCACGATACAATCTGCCTTTTTGACTCTGGGAGCACGGAGAGCTTCATCCACCCCGACACGGTGCGGCGTTGCTCTCTCCCAGTCCTGCCTGCGCACCAGCGGATTTCTATGGCCTCCGAGTCCCAGTCGGCGGACATCGGCGGCTACTGCGTAGTGACACTCGTAGTAGACGGGACCGTGTACGATCATTTTAAACTTCTGGTCCTGCCCGACCTCTGCGCTGCCGTCCTGCTGGGGTTAGATTTTCAGTGCCACCTTAAAAGTGTTACGATGGCGTACGGTGGACCCCTACCCCCACTCACAGTCTGTAGCTCCCAAATTGCCCGCCGCGCACCAGGTGCAACCTCTCCACACTCAGAGTCACCCCCCCCCCCCACTGTTTGCTAACCTCACCCCCGACTGTAAGCCCATCGCCACAAAGAGCAGGCGATACAGTGCCGGGGACAGGGTTTTCATTAAAACCGAAGTGGAGCGGCTCCTGAAGGAAGGGATTATTGAGGGCAGCACCAGCCCCTGGCGAGCCCAGGTTGTGGTCGTTAAGACCGGCGAGAAGCAGCGCCTGGTCATCGACTACAGCCAGACAATAAATCGCTACACCCTGCTGGACGCCTACCCACTCCCCCGCATAGCTGATATGGTCAACCAGATCGCGCAGTACCGCGTCTTCTCGACCATTGACCTGAAATTAGCGTACCACCAGCTCCCTATCCGCCCTGAGGACCGCCAGTATACTGCCTTTGAGGCAAACGGCCACCTCTACCACTTCCTTAGGGTTCCCTTTGGCGTCACCAACGGGGTCTCCGTCTTCCAAAGGGAGATGGACCGGATGGTAGATCAAAATGTGTTGCAGGCCACTTTCCCATATCTGGACAATGTGACCATCTGCGGCCGTGACTTGCAGGACCATGACGCAAACCTCGAAAAATTCCTCCGCACCGCCCAACTCCTGAACCTGACATATAACAAGGAGAAGTGCATATTCCGCACAAACCGCCTCGCCATCCTTGGCTGTGTTGTGGAACACGGAGTCATCGGCCCCGACCCCGACCGGATGCGTCCCCTTATGGAACTCCCACTGCCCCACTGCCTCAAGGCCCTGAAGAGGTGCCTAGGGTTTTTCTCCTATTATGCCCAGTGGGTCCCCTACTATGCGGACAAGGCCCATCCGCTGATCAAGTCCACCTCTTTTCCCTTGACGGCAGAGGCCCGCTTAGCCTTCCACCGTATCAAGGAAGACATTGCCAAAGCCACCATGCACGCAGTGGACGAATCCATCCCCTTCCAGGTGGAAAGCGACGCGTCCGACTTTGCCCTGGCCGCTACCCTCAATCAGGCGGGGAGACCCGTGGCCTTCTTTTCACGAACCCTCCAAGGCCCGGAGACCAGACACTCCGCTGTTGAGAAGGAGGCCCAGGCGATTGTGGAGGCTGTGCGTCATTGGAGGCACGACCTGGCCGGAAAACGATTTACCCTGCTCACTGACCAACGTTCAGTTGCTTTCATGTTTAACAACAAGCAGAGGGGCAAAATCAAAAATGACAAGATCTTGAGGTGGAGAATCGAACTCTCCACCTACAATTACGAGATCTTGTACCGGCCCGGGAAGCTCAATGAACCCCCGGATGCGCTATCGCGTGGCACCTGCGCCAGCGCGCAGATCGATAGACTGCGGGCCCTCCACAATGACCTCTGCCACCCGGTTCTTCCACTTCATCAAGGCCCGCAACAAGCCTTACTCTATTGAGGAGGTCAGGACCATGACCAAGAACTGCCAAGTCTGCGCTGAGTGCAAACCGCACTTTTATAGACCAGACAGGGCCCACCTGATAAAAGCCACTCACCCCTTCGAGCACCTGAGCGTTGATTTTAAAGGGCCTCTCCCCTCCTCCGACCGCAATGTGTACTTCCTCAATATTATTGATGAGTACTCCTGTTTCCCGTTCGCCATCCCCTGCCCGGACATGACCAGTGCCACGGTCATTAAATGTCTGAACGACCTCTTCACCCTGTTCGGTTTCCCCAGCTATATCCATAGCGACCGGGGCTCATCGTTTATGAGCGACGAACTCCGTCAGTACCTGCTAACTAGGGGTATTGCCACAAGCAGGACCACCAGTTACAACCCCCAGGGGAACGGACAGGTGGAAAGAGAAAATGCGACAGTTTGGAAGGCCGCCCTGCTAGCCTTAAAGTCTAGGGGCCTTCCAACCTCCCGCTGGCAGGATGTGCTCCCCGATGCGCTCCACTCTATTCGGTCACTGCTCTGCACTGCCACTAACGCCACCCCTCATGAGAAAATGTTTGTCTTCCCAAGGAAGTCCACATCGGGGACATTGCTACCGCCATGGCTGACGTCCCCAGGGCCGGTCCTACTGAGAAGGCACGTGAGGACCCATAAAACGGACCCCCTGGTCGAGAGGGTCGACCTCCTCCACGCCAACCCCCAGTATGCTTACATTGCATACCCGGACGGGCGGGAGGACACAGTCTCCATAAGAGACCTTGCACCCTCGGGGGCCGCAGTAACCCACTACTCACTACCACCCCCCCCCACGATCCGATATCCAGCCCCAGCAGACGGCAGGCCTGGGCCCCGCGACCCGCTCGACATCTACGAGGACGACACGCCTGTGCCACAGCCCACGCAGGACTCGACGCCGGAAGCTCCACTACCCCTGCCGTCGCCACGCCGATCACAGCGGCAGACAAGACTTCCGGAGAGACGCCAATACACTAACTTTTAATACACTTCACCCCGCCGGACTCAATTTTAAACAAGGGGTGAATGTGGTAAACCACTCTTTGTATTCCACTGTGTACATGCCTGGACATGCCTCGGCTGACTCCTCCCACAAGTCCTAGTATAAAGGTGACTGCTCCCCAGCCCTTTGTATTTCTGGACCGGTCGACCACTCGAGGCAGACCTTCATTCTTTTGTTAATAAAAGCCTTTAGTTACTCTCGTAACTCTCAGTCTTTTATGAGTAATTGATAGCGCATCAGTAGTTGACTCAGAAACTAGGGTCCTCAATTTAAATAAAGGAAACTACGATGGTCTGAGGAGCGAGTTGGGTAGGATTGATTGGGGAATGGCACTCAAAGGGTTGACGGTGGATAGGCAATGGCAAACATTCAAAGACCGAATGGATGAACTACAGAAGTTGTTCATCCCAGTTTGGCATAAAAATAAAACAAAAAAGGTGACTCAACCGTGGCTAACAAGGGAAATTAGGGATAGCATAAGATCCAAGGAGAGGACATACAAATTGGCCAGAAAAAGCAATAATCCTGAGGATTGGGAGCAGTTTAGGATTCAACAAAGGAGGACAAAGGGATTAATTAAGAAAGGGAAAATAGAATATGAGAGTAAGCTTGCAAGGAACATAAAAACTGACTGTAAAAGCTTTTATAGATATGTAAAGAGAAAAAGATTGGTGAAGTCAAGCGTAGGTCCCTTGCAGTCAGAATTGGGGGAATTTATAATGGGGAGCAAAGAAATGGCAGACCAACTAAATACATATTTTGGTTCTGTCTTCACAAAGGAGGACACAAATAACCTCCCAGAAATACCGCAGAACATAGGGTCTGATGAAAGGGTGGAACTGAAAGAAATCAGTATTTGTAGGGAAATGGTGTTAGGAAATCCCCAGGGCCTGATAATCTACATCCCAGGGTACTTAAGGAAGTGCCCCTAGAAATAGTAGATGCATTGCTTGTCATCTTCCAGAACTCGATAGACTCTGGAACAGTACCCATGGATTGGAGGGTAGCTAATGTTACCCCACTATTCAAAAAAGGTGGCAGAGAAAAAGCGGGGAATTGTAGACCGGTAAGCCTGACATCGGTAGTGGCGAAAATGCTAGAGTCCATTATAAAAGATATAATAGCAGAGCACTTGGAAAGCAGTGACAGGATCGGACAAAGTCAACATGGATTTACAAAAGGTAAATCATGCTTGACTAATCTACTGGAATTTTTTGAGGATGTAACTGGTAAAATAGATAAGGGAGAACCAGTGGATGTGGTGTATTTGGACTTTCAGAAGGCTTTCGATAAGGTCCCACATAAGAGGTTAGCGTGCAAAATTAAGGCACATGGGATTGGGGGCAAGGTATTGACTTGGATAGAGAACTGGTTGGCGGACAGAAAACAAAGAGTTGGAATAAACGGGTCGTTTTCCGAGTGGCAGGCAGTGACTAGTGGGGTACCGCAAGGATCGGTCCTAGGACCCCAGCTGTTCACAATATATATTAATGATCTGGACGAGGGAATTGGATGTAATATCTCCAAATTTGCAGACGACACAAAGCTGGGTGGGAGGGTAGGCTGTGAGGAGGATGTCATGAAACTCCAGTACGATTTGGACAAGTTGGGTGATTGGGCAGAAACATGGCAAATGCACTATAATGTGGATAAATGTGAGGTTATCCACTTTGGTGGCAAAAACAGGAAGGCAGATTATTATTTGAATGGCAATACATTGGGAGAAGGGGAAGTGCAGAGAGACCTGGGTGTTCTTGTGCACCAGTCGCTGAAGGTAAGCATGCAGGTGCAGCAGGCGGTTAAGAAGGCAAATGGTATGTTGGCCTTCGTAGCAAGTGGGTTCGAGTACAAGAACAAGGATGTCTTGCTGCAGTTGTACAGGGCCTTGGTGAGACCGCACCTTGAGTATTGTGTGCAGTTTTGGTCACCTTACCTGAGGAAGGACGTTCTTGCCATGGAGGGAGTGCAGCGAAGATTCACCAGGCTGATACCTGGGATGGCAGGAATGACGTACGAGGAGAGATTGTGTCAATTGCGCTTATACTCACTGGAGTTTAGAAGATTGAGGGGGGATCTCATCGAAACCTATAAAATTCCGTCAGGTCTGGACAGACTAGATGCAGAAAGGATGTTTCTGATGGCTGGGGAGTCCAGAACCAGGGGTCATAGTCTAAAGGATAAGGGGTAAGCCATTTAGGACTGAAATGAGGAGGAATTTCTTCACCCAGAGAGTGGTGAATCTGTGGAATTCTCTGCCACAGAGGGCAGTGGAGGCCAGTTCATTAAATATATTCAAGAAAGAGTTGGATATATTTCTTGAGGTTAAAGGGATCAAGGGATATGGGGAGAAGGCAGGGACAGGGTACTGAATTTGGATGATCAGCCATGATCTCATTGAATGGCAGAGCAGGCTCGAAGGGCCGAATGGCCTACTCCTGCTCCTATCTTCTATGTTTCTATGTTAAACTTTAATCTTCTATGCTCTAGGGAATATAAGCCTTGTCTGTGCAACCTATCTTCATAAGTTAACTCTTTTAGCCCTCGTATCATTCTGCTGAATTTGCGCTGTACCCATTCCAAGGCCAATATATCACACTTGGGGGAAAGGTGGGGGGTGGGGGTGAGAAGAGGATCAGGAACTCGGCAGTGAAGCAACGCACAGTTGAATAGCCCGTTGACCCGTACCGTCCTGGCTCGTCGTAGGGCAGCTGCTAGAGCAAGTTGGCAGGAGGCGGCCGGTGTGTGCCTGTGGAACAGATGCCCAAGAGTCAGCACCTTCAGGGGAGGAGGGGAGAAAAGGGCAGCAAGATTGGCAAAACAAATCATAGAATCTTAGAATCGTACAGCACAGGAGGCCGCCATTCGGCCCATCGTGCCTGTGCCGGCTCTTTGAAAGAGCAATCCAACTAGTTCCACTCCGCTGCTCTTTCCCCATAGCCCTGAAAATTTCTGCTTTCCAAGTATTTATCCAATTCCCTTTTGAAAGTTACTACTGAATCTGCTTCCACCGCCCTTTCAGGCAGCACGTTCCAGATCACAACAACTCGCTGCGTAAAAAATGTCTCCACATCTCCCCTCTGGTTCTTTTATCAATTCTCTTAAATCTGTGTCCTCTGGTTACCGACCCTCCTGCCACTGGAAACAGTTTCTCCCGATCTACTCTCTCAAACCCCCTCATGATTTTGAGCACCTCTATTAAATCTCCTCTTAACTTTCTCGGCTCCAAGGAGAACAGCCCCAGCTTCTCCAATCTCTCCACAGCAATGAAGTCCCTCATCCCAGCTACCATTCTAATAAATCTCCTCTGCATTCACTCCAAGGCCTTGACATCCTTCCTAAAAGTGCAGTGCCCAGAATTGAACACTCCAGCTGAGGCCTAACAAGTGATTAATAAATCAAGGGTCCTACCCTGTAGAAAAACTTCTGGATCCTCTGTTGCAGCTGATCCACGCCTCCAGCCTCCAAGGATTTTGTAAAAGTGCCATTGAAGAGCTGAATATGTGAGAAAACCAGAAACGTACGTTAAGCTAGGAAAATTGGTCATAAAAGGAAACGAGAAGATGAAAACGTGTAGGAAATAGCCGATCCACATCACCTTGTACATACAGTAGCACTGCTGGATCACGGCCCCATACACTGTGTCCTGAAATACAAGCAAAGATTTACTGTACTGAAGGGTAGCATCACGAGAAATACATAGAATGAACAGCACAGGAACAGGCCATTTGGCCCAACTGGTCCGTGCCGGTGTTTATGCTCCACACGAGCCTCCTCCCACCTTACTTCAACTCACCCTATCAGCACCCTATTCCTTTCTCCCTCATGTGCTTATCTAGTTTCCTCTTAAATACATCTATGGTATTCGCTTCAACCACTTCCTGTAGTAGCGAGTTCCACATTCTCACCACTCTCTGGGTAAAGAAGTTTCTCCTGAATTCCCTATTTGATTTATTGGTGACTATCTTATATTTATGGCCCCTAGTTCTGGTCTCCCCCACCAGTGGAAACACCTTCTCTATGTCCACCTTTATCAGGTCACCTCTCAGCCTTCTCTTTTGAAAGACAATTTTTACAACCTTTCCACAGCTATAGTGTCCTAGGAACGTAGGAACAGGAAGAGGCCATTCAGCCCCTCGAATCAGTTAGATCATGGCTGATCTGTAGCTTAACTCCATCTATCCACCTTGGTTCCTTAACCCTTAATACCCTGGGCCGAACAAAAATCTATCAATCTCAGTCCTGCCTATTATGGGGTGCCGACTGTTACCATCACCTCCTACATGTTCTATTCCAAGCATAAAGCCCCGAACCCCAATGTCTATTGGTGGCTTTTCCAGTCTGCTTTTAGCGATTTTGAGTGCTGTAATCGTTAGGTTCCCATTGTCCCCCACTCCAATGGGAATTTTACAGTTTAAGTTTTATTTTTTAATTACGATAGCTTTTACTATGTTTTTTTGTTGAAATTGATGAGAGAGAAATGATTGGTAGTGAAATACCCCCAATCCATAGAAGCATACAGCACAGAAGGAGGCCATTCGGCCCATCATGCCTGTGCCGGCTCTTTGAAAGAGCGATCCAATTAATCACACTCGCCCTGCTCTTTCCCATAGCCCTGAAAATGTCTCCTTTTCTCTCAAAGTTGCTAAATACATACCGAATGGTGTAAATTCTGGGATGAGGCTATTCTCTTGTGATCTCTGCCATCCATCCACTAATACCCACAACTCCTCCGTTTCCTTTTAACGGATGATGTGATACCCCAGCACAGTAACTTAAGATTGCCTGGTGAAATCTAACCCTGGGGCTGGAGCAGATCATGAGCAGACATTGACTAACCAGTAATTCATCCTCCTGGTATTCTGGGACACGAGTTCCATCCTTATTAGTCTTTTCAATCATTGGATTCGACACCACCTGGACACAGAAACATAAAGAGCAGCGGTTTGTGCACAAACAGAAACAGCACCCGCTTTGATAGGGGAAAGAGGGCGCGGGGGGGGGGGGGGGAGAAAGAGGGCGCGGAGGGGGGGGGGGGAAGAGGGCGCGCGGGGGGGGAAGGAGAGGGCGCGAGGGGGGGGGGGAAGGAGAGGGCGCGAGGGGGGGGGGAAGGAGAGGGCACGAGGGGGGGGGAAGGAGAGGGCGAGGGGGGGGGAGGAGAGGGCGAGGGGGGGGGAGGAGAGGGCGAGGGGGGGGAAGAGAGCGAGGGGGGGGAAGAGAGCGAGGGGGGGAAGAGAGCGAGGGGGGGGAAGAGAGCGAGGGGGGGAAGAGAGCGAGGGGGGGAAGAGAGCGAGGGGGGGAAGAGAGCGAGGGGGGAAGAGAGCGAGGGGGGGAAGAGAGCGAGGGGGGGAAGAGAGCGAGGGGGGGAAGAGAGCGAGGGGGGGAAGAGAGCGAGGGGGGGAAGAGAGCGAGGGGGGGAAGAGAGCGAGGGGGGGAAGAGAGCGAGGGGGGGAAGAGAGCGAGGGGGGGAAGAGAGCGAGGGGGGGAAGAGAGCGAGGGGGGGAAGAGAGCGAGGGGGGGAAGAGAGCGAGGGGGGGAAGAGAGCGAGGGGGGGAAGAGAGCGAGGGGGGGAAGAGAGCGAGGGGGGGAAGAGAGCGAGGGGGGGAAGAGAGCGAGGGGGGGAAGAGAGCGAGGGGGGGAAGAGAGCGAGGGGGGAAGAGAGCGAGGGGGGGAAGAGAGCGAGGGGGGGAAGAGAGCGAGGGGGGAAGAGAGCGAGGGGGGGAAGAGAGCGAGGGGGGGAAGAGAGCGAGGGGGGGAAGAGAGCGAGGGGGGGAAGAGAGCGAGGGGGGGAAGAGAGCGAGGGGGGGAAGAGAGCGAGGGGGGGAAGAGAGCGAGGGGGGGAAGAGAGCGAGGGGGGGAAGAGAGCGAGGGGGGGAAGAGAGCGAGGGGGGGAAGAGAGCGAGGGGGGGAAGAGAGCGAGGGGGGGAAGAGAGCGAGGGGGGGAAGAGAGCGAGGGGGGGAAGAGAGCGAGGGGGGGAAGAGAGCGAGGGGGGAAGAGAGCGAGGGGGGGAAGAGAGCGAGGGGGGGAAGAGAGCGAGGGGGGGAAGAGAGCGAGGGGGGGAAGAGAGCGAGGGGGGGAAGAGAGCGAGGGGGGGAAGAGAGCGAGGGGGGAAGAGAGCGAGGGGGGGAAGAGAGCGAGGGGGGGAAGAGAGCGAGGGGGGGAAGAGAGCGAGGGGGGGAAGAGAGCGAGGGGGGGAAGAGAGCGAGGGGGGGAAGAGAGCGAGGGGGGGGAAGAGAGCGAGGGGGGGGAAGAGAGCGAGGGGGGGGAAGAGAGCGAGGGGGGGAAGAGAGCGAGGGGGGGGAAGAGAGCGAGGGGGGGGAAGAGAGCGAGGGGGGGGAAGAGAGCGAGGGGGGGGAAGAGAGCGAGGGGGGGGAAGAGAGCGAGGGGGGGGAAGAGAGCGAGGGGGGGGAAGAGAGCGAGGGGGGGAAGAGAGCGAGGGGGGGGAAGAGAGCGAGGGGGGGGAAGAGAGCGAGGGGGGGGAAGAGAGCGAGGGGGGGGAAGAGAGCGAGGGGGGGGAAGAGAGCGAGGGGGGGGAAGAGAGCGAGGGGGGGGAAGAGAGCGAGGGGGGGGAAGAGAGCGAGGGGGGGGAAGAGAGCGAGGGGGGGGAAGAGAGCGAGGGGGGGAAGAGAGCGAGGGGGGGGAAGAGAGCGAGGGGGGGGAAGAGAGCGAGGGGGGGAAGAGAGCGAGGGGGGGAAGAGAGCGAGGGGGGGAAGAGAGCGAGGGGGGGAAGAGAGCGAGGGGGGGAAGAGAGCGAGGGGGGGAAGAGAGCGAGGGGGGGAAGAGAGCGAGGGGGGGAAGAGAGCGAGGGGGGGAAGAGAGCGAGGGGGGGAAGAGAGCGAGGGGGGGAAGAGAGCGAGGGGGGGGGAAGAGAGCGAGGGGGGGAAGAGAGCGAGGGGGGGAAGAGAGCGAGGGGGGGAAGAGAGCGAGGGGGGGAAGAGAGCGAGGGGGGGAAGAGAGCGAGGGGGGGAAGAGAGCGAGGGGGGGAAGAGAGCGAGGGGGGGGGAAGAGAGCGAGTGGGGGAAGAGAGCGAGTGGGGGAAGAGAGCGAGTGGGGGAAGAGAGCGAGTGGGGGAAGAGAGCGAGTGGGGGAAGAGAGCGAGTGGGGGAAGAGAGCGAGTGGGGGAAGAGAGCGAGTGGGGGAAGAGAGCGAGTGGGGGAAGAGAGCGAGTGGGGGAAGAGAGCGAGTGGGGGAAGAGAGCGAGTGGGGGAAGAGAGCGAGTGGGGGAAGAGAGCGAGTGGGGAAGAGAGCGAGTGGGGGAAGAGAGCGAGTGGGGGAAGAGAGCGAGTGGGGGAAGAGAGCGAGTGGGGGGGAAGAGAGCGAGGGGGGAAAGAGAGCGAGGGGGGAAAGAGAGCGAGGGGGGAAAGAGAGAGAGGGGGGAAAGAGAGAGAGGGGGGAAAGAGAGAGAGGGGGGAAAGAGAGAGAGGGGGAAAGAGAGAGAGGGGGGAAAGAGAGAGAGGGGGGAAAGAGAGAGAGGGGGAAAGAGGGGGGGAAAGAGAGAGAGGGGGAAAGAGAGAGCTGGGGGAAAGAGAGGAAAGAGGTGAGGGATGGGGGAAGGGACAAGTGTAAACAGAGTGACACCAAGCTGTGCCAAAACATGAGTTCTGTGCACTGAACAGAGTGAATCTGCCCTCAGGGAGGGAGGGAAATATGAAGAAAGAACTTGCACACAGCAAGTTCCCACAAACACCAATGAGATAAATGCCCAGATAAACTGTTTCAGTGATGTTGATTGAGGGATAGGAGAACTCCCCTGCTCTTCTTTGAATAGTGGCCATAGGATCTTTTATGACCACCCGAGAAGGTCGACGGGGTCTTGGTTTAACGTCTCATCCAAAAGACGGCACCTCCGACAGTGCGGCACTCCCTCAGTACTGCACTGGGAGTGTCGGTCTAGATTAAGGGCTCAACTCTCTGGGGTGGGACTTGAACCTACAACCTTCTGACTCGGAGGCGAGGCTGCTTCCCACTGAGCCACGGCCGACACCTGGTGAAAAATTCAGGTGCTGGCTGCACTCACCCACCATTGGAATAGCCAGGGTCAGGTTGGAACTGGTGGAAACACATAACGTTTGATAAATGCATTACCACAAGCTCAGCCTTGATTACACTCAGCTTAACAAGCAAGACAATAGTTCCAGGTGATATGCAGCAAAGCATCGCACCATCTGCAAGTCTTTCTGCCTAAAGTATGCCATGCAATGTGTACCATAACCATCCAGAAATTCTCTTCTGCTTCATGAAAGAACTGCCTGTTCTTCTGTGTATGCAAGGACTTTGCAGGCTTGGTGGGACAAAAGGTCCTGTGAATGGGAAAGAAACATTCAGGTTAGTTCAGAGTTTGATTCTGTAAAGCTGCGAGCTAACGCAGGTAACATACGATTTACTCTCACTCGTGAATAGCTTACAACATTTGCACAAGATCCAGACTAATGGGCAGACCGAGCCATTGAAGGAAAGAAAGAAAGAAATTGCATTTGTACAACTCCTTTCACGATGTGATGCAAGAGGCAGAAAATGCAGCTGTAAACCAGCCGTTTCACAGGGACAGAGAACAGGGCTTGGAGAAAACCAATTTAAAATTACCGAGTGGGTCGAGGGGTTCGACTAAAACTCTCATTCTCGCAGAGTTGCGGGTGTGGAACCAATTCCCCAGCCTCTCCGGATGTTCCAAAGTGCTTGACTTCCAATTAAGCACTTTTGAAGTGTAGTCACTGTTGTAATGTGGGAAACGTGGCAGCCAATTTGCGCACAGCAAGCTCCCACAAACAGCAATGTGATAATGACCAGATAATCTGTTTTTTAGTGATGTTGGTTGAGGGATAAATATTGGCCAGGACACCAGGGAAAACTCCCCTGCTCTTCTTCGAAATAGTGCCATGGGATCTTTTACGTCCACTTGAGAGCAGACGGGGCCTCGGTTTAATGTCTCATCTGAAAGACGGTACCTCCGACAGTGCAGCGCTGTCTCAGCACTGCCCTGGAGTGTCAGCCTAGATTTATGTGCTCAAGTCCCTGGAGGGGGACTTGAACCCACAACCTCCTGACTCAGAGGCGAGAGTGCAACCTACTGAGCCACAAAATGCAGCAAGCGGTAGCATAAGAAAGTGTGGATCAAGGGGCCGTTCAGCCCAAGAGGCCTTGTACAATCTACCCTGTTAATATTTTGAGGGAATGCTCTGTGTAAGTACTCCCTCATCCCTAGATGTAATCAAAAAAACTCCACACTGTTCACCCTTCCTCGCATCTCCATGATTCAACCCTGCCCTGCTGCCCTCCAGAGAAGATTCCCCACCCCCCTGCCCCAGAAGTAATCACGAGATCCTGTGCAGTATTTGAACATCTCGATTCTACCTTTATAATCTCCAATCTCATTCCCAACCAGATACTTACGCAGCTCATGTAGTCCCGAAACCACCTTCGCTGGGGAATCTGTTCCACACCTGCTACTTTGCGAGAATGAGAGTTTTCGTCTAACCCCCCCCGCCCCCAACCCATTCAGTAATTTTAAATTGGTTTTCTCCACGCTCTGCACTCTCCCTGTGAAAGAAAAAACCTGGATCATCCCCTGTCTCATGACAGGAAGGGCCAATGACACAGAGATATTCCCTGGTCCAGGGAATCACACGTACGTCCAGAGGAAAGGTCACATCGTGAAAACAACACTGTCTTGTTAAAACAATTCCACTGCTGTATTCTTACCTTGTAAACTGCACAATTGCCTCACACAATCCAACATTCCTAATCTTTTCATTCTTATCAACCTCACTGGGATGATAAAACAGGATCTTTTTTTCTTCCTAAAACAGAAACACATGGTCTGTTAATGATTCACGATGACCCACCTCTTCTATAAACAGCAACAACTTGCATTTATATAGCGCCTTTATCTAGTAAAACGTCCCAAGGGGCCCTACATTCCTATGTTCAAAGAGCATTATCAGACAAAAATTGACACTGATACACATAAGGAGATATTAGGACAGGTGAGCAAAAGGCTTGGTCAAAGAGGTAGGTTTTAAGCAGCGTCTTAAAGGAGTAAAGAGAGGTAGCGAGGCGGAGAGGTTTAGGGAGGGAATTCCAGAGCTTAGGGCCCCAGCAGCTGAAGGCATGGCAAGAGGCCGGAATTGGAGGAGTGCAGAGATCTCGGGGGGTTGTGGGGCTGGAGGAGATTACAGAGTTAGGGAGGGGGTGAGGCCATGGAGGGATTTGAACACCAGGATGAGAATTTTAAAATCGAGGCGTTGCCGGACCAGGAGCCACTGTAGGTCAGCAAACACAGGGGGTGATGGGCGACGGGCACTTGGTGCGAGCTAGGACACGGGGCAGAAGAGTCAGTCTTCACACTTTCACGCTAATATTTTGAAATGACACACTAAAGGTGGGGATTCCGACAATGCCCCCGGCTGTTACATCAGCCTCAAAACTGGAACTGACGGACTACAGCACGAGTTCAACAAATGCTTTCACTTATACTCATCTTGCTGTTCACCTACCTCACCTTCTCTTGGTCCAAACTTCGGATTGTAAATGAAAAAGCTCAACAGCGAGGGAGGAAATTGCTTTTCTTGTGCTGTTGTCATCCTGGGGCTGAACAGAAAGAAAAAAGGACAAAAGGACGTAAGTGTTCCGTTCATCCAAAGCCTGTTGGCAGTTCAATGCCGTCTGCATCAGCATTTGATAATGAGCTAAGGCAATGTAAACAAGCCGCTCATTCGTACAAAAATCCCGTCGTTGTTGTGAAGTGCTTGCACCAGTATCAATACGTTCTAATCTGTTACCTCAAACTGCTCCCACCACCAGTGACAGACCAGTAACCAACAGTGCTACACCAGCTCAAATTAGTCCCGACAGGTACAACCCATGTTTGGAAGGACGCAATCTATTGATGTACTGCCAGGTGTTTCAAATCCACTACTAAAACTTCTCAGACCCACCAGTGTCTCAGTGGCAACATGGATAATAGAACATTTAAAAGTTGATACAATAAGATACATAGAATTGAAAAGCAGAGAGGTTATGTTAAACTTGTATAGAACCCTGGTTAGACCACAATAACAACAGAAAATGCTGGAAAAACTCAGCAGGCCAGGCAACATCCGTGGAGAGAAAAAAAAGTCATTGTTTCGGGTGAAAACCCCTTTGTCAAGACTAAAGAAGCACAGGAAATGAAATGGATTAAGAGGCCAGGCTGGGAGAGAAATTGAAAGTAATGATGAACAAGGTTGACGAGCCAAACGGAGATCCCGTCGAAGAGAAGAGCAGAACTTCTTCAAGGTAGGCATTCCTAGAAGAGGTGTGGCAGTGAACCAAACACACACTGAGTACTGTGAGCAGTTCTGGTCTCCATATTGTAAAAAGGATATAGAGACACTGGTGAAGGTGCAAAAAAGATTGACTAGAATGTTACCAGAATTGAGGTTATATCCATCAGGAAAGATTGAACAGGCTGAGGCTCTTTGCTCTAGAAAAACAATGAGGGGTGACCTGATGGAGGTCTTTAAGATTATGAAAAGGTTTGATAGGGTAGAAGTAGAGAAGATGTTTCCACTTGCAGGCGAGACCAGAACTAGGGGCCATCAATATAAGATAGCCACTAATAAATCCAATAGGGGATTCAGGAGAAACTTATTTATCCAGAGAGTGGTGAGAATGTGGAACTCGCTGCCACAGGGAGTGGTTGAGCCAAATACCATGGATACATTTAAGGGGAAGCTAGATAAACACATGGGGGAAGGTAGGAATAGAAGGATATGCTGATGGGGTGAGATGAAGAGGGGTGAGAGGAGGCTCAAGTGGAGCATAAACGCCAGCATAGACTAGTATAATGCCTCTATATCCCTTTTATAATATGGAGCGCAGAACTGCGCACAGTACTCCACATGTGGTCTAACCAAGGTTCTATACAAGTTTAGCATAACTTCCCTGCTTTTCAATTCTATCCCTCTAGAAATGAACCCCAGTGCTTGGTTTGCTTTTGTTTTTAAATGTCCTTATTAACCTGCGCCGCTAGTTTTAGTGATTTGTGTATCTGTTCCTCTACCCCATTTAGACTCTTATTATCCAAGCAGTGTGTGGCCTCCTTATTTTTAAAACACTATTACATCTTTTTGTTATATATAAATGTAATTGCCTGCTCTTGTGCTGTACAGTAGGAATGAGCAGAACACACTTGAAGATTTGCCACTGTATATATTATTAATTGTGTGCAATCATCATCAATGTCACTGACAACCACTAACATTTATACTGTATATTGGTTTACAAGTCTTAATGCTACAGGTATCTTATTTCAGTTCATCAGCCAGGTGTCCTGATTGACGGTATTTATTAGGAATGAGGGAAAGGTCCAGATGTGAAAGTGCATTAAAGAATTCCAGCTCTTTGATACGATCACTTTGCACCTAGTGTCACATTAAACACAAAGCAATTGCAGGACTTAACCTTAGAATTTAAAAATATTTATAGTTTTAACAACATTTTCCTACCCCCTTCTCACACCTGCCAACTCATCAGGGATTGAACCTGAATTTAAAATTCTCATCTGCATGTTCAAATCCCTCCCTATCTCCGTAGCCTCCTCCAGCCCTACAACCCTCCGAGATCTCTGCACTCCTCCAATTCTGGCCTCTTGCGCATCCCCGATTTCCAAGCTCTGGAATTCGCTCCCTAAATCTCTCCGTCTCACTCTCCTTCTTTAAGACGCTCCATAAAACCTACCTCACCCATCCAAATGTGAGCCTTGTTGGCTCGGTGTTAACGTTTGTCTGGTAACGCTCCTGTGAAGCGCCTTGGGACATTTTACTACATTAAAGGCACTGTATAAATGCAAGTTGTTGTTGATGTACTTATGCATTGAGCCAGTGGGGCTACCCTCCCCTCTACATTTTAATTGTGCACTTGTTTGTGTGAGCAAAAGAATAACTGGCTTCGAAAATTACCTTATCATCAACATTAGCGGTGTTTTGATTCAAGACGTTTCTCGGTCTTGGTGCTGAAGCACATTACTCAAGTCTCAGACAACCATCTGCTGAGAAAGAGAGAGAAATGTCAGACCAATCGCTATACTCCCCAATGCTTCTCATCATCAAAGTCCTGAGTGGTTTAGCAGGTCTGCAAGTCGGAAGCACAACCACTTCAGGAAGAGTTGGTGGCAGCGAGGGCAGCAGCAAGGTTTGGAGTGGGTGGGGGAGGGGAGACAAGACTAAACCGGGCGGTAATGCACATTGTCACGACAATCGAGAGTGCCAACACTCTTACATACGGTACAGGTGTCAGCCATGGCTCAGTGGGTAGCGACTCGCCTCTAAGACAGAAGGTTGTGGGTTCAAGTCCCACTCCAGAGACTTCAGCACGTAATTCAGGTTGACACTCCAGTGCAGTGCTGAGGGAGTGCTGCACTGTCGGAGGTGCCGTCTTTCGGATGAGACGTTAAGCCGAGGCCCCGTCTGCTCTCTCAGATGGACATTAAAGATCTCACGGCACTATTTAGACGAGCAGGGGAGTTATCCCCGGTGTCCTGGCCAATATTTATTCCTGAACCAACATCACGAAAACAAAACATATTATCTGGTCATTATCTCATTACTGTTTATGGGAGCTTGCTGTGCGCAAAGTGGTTGCCGCGTTTCCTACATTATTACGACAGTGACTACACTTCAAAAGCACTTCATTGGCTGTAAAGCGCTTTGGGACATCCTGAGGTCGTGAAAGGCGCTGTAGAAATACAAGTCTTTCTTTCTTCTCTTTAATACCATAGGTACAGAAATGAAGACAAATGCAATCCCCGCCCTATTATAACACGCGTGTTGGTGTTAACGCAATTTGCCCGCTATATGTGTTGGACGGTGTATCGTCTTTTAGAGACACCGAGAGCGAGCGGGAACAGAGAAGGAATGCCTGACGGGATTCTGATTCCGTCCTCCGCGATTATTGTTAACAAAATTTAACATGGAGAAGGGAAGAAGGAATGCCTGACGGGATTCTGATTCCGTCCTCCGCGATTATTGTTAACAAAATTTAACATGGAGAAGGGATTAACAGACGGTTTGTTTGGGATTTAAACCAAGGGTTTATCCAATGTTCCCAAATTACTGGCTGAAGAATTGGGAGCTGGTGAAATGCATGAGGGAATGGGATTTCTTAAATCCCTGCAGCAATGATTGGTAGCTGAGCAACGGGTCGGATTCTAGTTCACAACGGGTGATTGTTAACACGCAGATCAATCGTAGACTCAAAACAGACACAATGGTCCATTGAGGGATTGAAATACAAATATAGTAACAAGGTGCAAAGAACTTATTTAACTGCCCGAAATAGCCGGTGAACTTAATGAGTTATAAACGGTGCCTTTGTAATGGAGTCCTATGGTAATGGCAAATGGTTAGCGCCACTCTAGGGCTGTGAAGTCGATTTATTTTAGGCATCTCTGTAATCTCCTCCAGCCCTACAGCCCTCCGAGATCTCTGCGCTCCTCCAATTCTGGCCTCTTGCGTAACTAGCAGAATAGATAAGGGGGAACCAGTGGATGTAGTGTATTTGGATTTTCAGGAGGCATTCGATAAGGTGCCACACAAGAGGTTATTAAACAAAATTAGGGCTCATGGGATTGGGGGTTGATTAACGGACAGAAAACAGAGAGAGTAGGAAAAAACGGGTCATTTTCGGGTTGGCAGGCTGTAACTAGTGGGGTACCACAAGGATCAGTTCTTGGGCCTCAGCTATTCACAATCTATATCAATGATTTGGATGAGGAAACCAAATGTAATATATCTAAGTTTGCTGATGATACAAAGCTGGGTGGGAATGTAAGCTGTGAGGAGGATGCAAAGAGGTTTCAAGGGGATATAAACAGGCTAAGTGAGTGGGCGAGAACATGGCAAATGGAATATAATGTGGAGAAATGAGAAGTTATCCACTTTGGTTGGAAAAATAGAAAAGCAGAGTATTTTTTAAATGGTGAGAGATTGGGAAATGTTGGTGTTCAGAGGGACCTGGGTGTCCTTGTACATGAATCACTGAAAGTTAACAAGCAGGTACAGCAAGCAATTAGGAAAGCAAATGGTATGTTGGCCTTTATTACAAGAGGATTTGAGTATAAGAGTAAAGACGTCTTACTGCAATTATATAGGACCCTGGTGAGACCACACCTGGAGTGCAATAAAGGTTCACCAGACTGGTTCCTGGGATGGAGGGAGTGTCCTATGAGGAGAGATTGAGTAGACTAGGCCTATATTTTCTAGAGTTTAGAATAATGAGAGATGATCTCATTGAAACATACAAAATTCTTACAGGGCTTGACAGGGTAGATACAGGGAGGATGTTTCCCCTGGCTGGGGAGTCTAGAACCAGGGGTCACAGTCTCAGAATAAGGGGTCGGCCATTTAGGGCTGAGATGAGGAGAAATTTCTTCATTCAGAGGGTGGTGAATCTTTGGAATTCTCTACCCCAGAGGGCTGTGGAGGCTCAGTCGTTGAGTATATTCAAGACAGAGATCGATAGATTTTTGGATATTATGGGAATCAAGGAATATGGGGATAGTGCAGGAAAGCGGAGTTGAGGCCAAGATCAGATCAGCCATGATCTTATTGAATGGCAGAGCAGGCTCGAGGGGCCAAATGGCCGACTCCTGCTCCTGTTTCTTATGTTCTTATCCCCGATTTATCGCTCCACCATTGGCGGCTGTGCCTTCAGCTGTCTAGCCCCTAAACTCTGGAATTCCCTCCGTAAACCTTTCCAACTCTCTCTCCCCCCCCCCCTTTAAGATGCTCCTTAAAACCTACCTCTTGGTTTACTTGTCCAATACCTCCTCAGGTGGCTCGGTGTTAAATTCTGTCTGATATCGCTCCTGTGAAGTGCCTTGGGACGTTTTACTCCGTTAAAGGTGTCATATTAATGCAAGTTGTTGTTGTACCTCACCGCTTCTCCCAAAGCACTTTGCTGCCAGTGGATTACATTTAAAGTGCAGCCAATTTGCACGCAGCAAGGCCTCACTAACAGCAGTTGACTGAATGAGCAGTTAATCTGTTTTTCGTGGTATTGGTTGAGGGAAGAATGTTGGCCGGGACATTGGGACAACTTCCCCTGCGGGACTTTGACTGGGAGAGGACTTGGCAGCAAAGTGCTGGATCAGCCAAGGGTCTGCAACAGCTAGAGGTGGGGATCCCAGTGAGACCCTGTACCTCGCTGCTGCAAAACCACTTTGAATGGGAAAATTATACACAAATCCAGGACACGGATTTAGATGCAGATGGAATGAACTGAGAATTTTGAGCTCCTTACTGAATATAATGAGACTGATCCGAAACACAGCCTGCCTGTAGCGACTCTCAATCCTGCCATGAAGATCGGAGGCTGCATTAGGAGATTGCTGCTTAGTTGCAAGCACAATAATTACTAACAGCTTTCAGTCTGGACTGGAATACTTTTCAAAACCAATCCGTTCTAAATGGATTTCCTGGGGTGGTGCTGAATGATACAGACCAGGGCGGAACCAGTTTTGAGCCCCGGTCTATGCTGAATGAAATGGCCTAAGCCAAGGGCAATAGTGGGAATGTTACAATCGGTCTCAGTGCCCCTAGGCTGGAGAAGGGGGGAGAAACGAATCAACCAGAGTCCCTGCTCCTGATCGTTATCTAGTCACAGGTGCCAGGGCAGACCAAACTCAGACTGCCTCTAAACGTAAACATCAAGCATGGTACCCCTGAGTAATAGGAATAGTACCGTATTAAGGAATAAAGACTTGCATTTATATAGCACCTTTCACAATCTCAGGACCAATGAAGTACTTTTGAAGTGTCGTCACTGTTGTAATGTAGAAAATGCAGCAACCAATTTGCGCACAGTAAGCTCCCACAAACAGCAATGACATACTGACCAGATCATCTGTTTTAGTGATGTTGGTTGAGGGATTAAATATTGGCCAGGACACTGGGGAGAATGTTAGGTCCGTGATTCTGAGAGTATGATGTTTTTCAATAACCACACGGATGCTGTAACTGAACAATCAACAGGTATTTACTGGAGTAGGGTAATCTCAAGACTGGGGTACAGAGGCATGCTCAAGGCTTATATACAGGTGTGGTCACTGCCGGTACTACAGTATACAGGAGCTGTAAAAGTAGTTCTCTCTTAAAGGTACATACGCTGCAGAGAACTCCCCTGCTCTTCTTTAAAACAGTGGCCATAGGATCTTTTACATTCACCCGAGAGGGCAGACGGGGCCTCAGTTTAATGTCTCATCCAAAAGACGGCACCTCCAACAGTGCAGCACTCCCTCAGCACTGCACGTGTCAGCCTAGATTTTTGTGCTCGAGTCTCTGGAGTGGGACATGGACTCAGAGGAGAGAGTGTGGCCCACTGAGCCACGGCTGACGCATAGAGCCCCTTCCTATTCTGCTTATCTGGTTATTTATCTCATTGCTGTTTGTGGGACCTTGCTGTGTGCGAATTGGCAGCCGCATTTTTTTTGCATTACAGCAGTGACTGCACTTCAAAAATGTAATTAATTGGCTATGAAGCGCTTTGGGGTGTCCTGAGTCTGCGAAAGGTGCAATATAAATGCAAACTTTTTCTCATACTCCAACCTCTAGAACGCCAAGCGGCAAATATTTGACACAACTGGAAAATAAATACATCTCTAAGCAAGTAACAAAAACATATAGCACCTTTAACGTAGAAAAAAACCAACCCATGGCACTTCACAGGAGTGTTAATCAGACAAAAACAGACACGGCCATAACATAGATCGCTCTAGGACATGCACTAACAAGCTCAAGGTTAACAGATGCACTAACAAGCTCAAGGTTAACAGCCCCACCAACAATTAATATGCTCAAAAATACAACAACTGGTCATAAACTTAATATAATCTTAGGTGTTAAGAACACACAGGACCTACTTATCTGTACAAGTTCAGTACTGTTTCTTCTGATGTGCACAGCTCAGTTATTAAATCATACATATTTATTAAAAACAAAATCTTGGCCAAAGGTTCTTTTTAATGAAAATAAAATTTTAAAAGTACTTTTTTTTGTCTTCCCCCAGGTTGTTGTGTGATTTGGGTTGTAGGCCTCATTTGGAACCAGGCTAAATTTGAAATCCACCCCAGCTACTGTGCACCATGGCTGGGCTAGTTTCCTCCCCCACTAGAATTTAATCTTAGTTGGAGACTTGTACAGCTCTCCACTATATACAAGACAAGCAACAATCTATTACTTTTAAAATGTAAAATTATATATAAATAAAATGGAACATTTTACTGACATGCACATTAGAAAAATATCCAGGCCTCACATTTCCAGCCAGTCTAAATTTGATCAGTCCCCCAGTCACAGTGCCTGTTGCCTGGGACACTGCTCACAGATGGCTCAGTCAGAAAGCTGAGGCCTAGAACACTACACAAACCAACCAGGAATCCCACATGTAAAGCTTCGATAATGTAGGTTTTCTTTTTCCTGCAGTCAATTAAAATATATATTTTTAAATACCTTTTTTGTTTGTCACTGTGTTTCGAGCTTAAAGTCCTGCAGCATTTACTATCCTGAATACTGGAGAGTGTCTGTGGAACTCTACAGCACCACATACTGGTTAGGGAAATATTTCTGCCTCTCCAAAGGCTTGCTCACATAAAAATTTACCTGGGTTTAGCCAAATTGGTTTTGCCTTCATTCACATGTTTTTGAACAGAAGACTGTTTTAACATTTCTTTAAATTTCAAAAAGCAAAGTGTTTCAGTGTAAGTTTCCCTTCAGGCGGTATTTCCTCCTAGAAAGAAAGACTTGCATATTTATATAGCGCCTTTCACAACCTCCCAAAGCACTTTACAGCCAATGAAGTACCTGCTGAAGTGTGGTCACTGTTGTAATGTAGGAAACTCTGCAGCCAATTTGCACACAGCAAGCTCCCATTAACAACAATGTGATAATGACCAGATCACCTGTTTTAATGAATGTTGGTTACAGGAATAAATATTGGCCCCAGGAAGAACTCTCCTTTGAAACAATGCATGAGATCTTTTACATCCACCTGAGAGGGCAGACAGGGCCTCAGTTGAACATTTCATCTGAAAGACAGACATCTCTGACACTGCAGCACTCCCTATGTATTGCACTGGAGTGTCAGCCTAGAAGGAGGCTCAAGTCTCCGGAGTGGAGCTTGAACCTATAACCTTCATGACTTAGCCAAGGGGCATTACCAACTGAGCCAAAGCTGACGCCTAGAGTGCCTTAGGCACATTATTGCAGCCTTTTTATTTTAATACCCTGCCTCATTTGTCTCTCCTGCTCGCGCTCAGTTCAGCTTCCATACAGTTCCATTGATGAGCCTGCATAGCTGTACTTTGCCCAGGAGACAATTTTCACCTGACCTTGGAGAGTCGGGGCTGACAAAGGGCGGAACTTTCAAATTAGGCATTTTTCCCTTCCCTTTAATTTCTGCCAACGCAAAGTAAAATCAGGCAGGGCGTCTAATGGGCGCCAATCCATTAGGACCAGTATTTCACCCATCTCCATCCAAGGTATTCAACTGTGGAGGGCATCGCTGGTCCTGTCCTCATCTGATGTCCACGTGCACAAACATTCAATGGATCACGATCAGACACAGAAACCCTAGCTGATCTCTCCCCCTCCTCCTCCTCCTCATTCCCCAGCCCAGTTGCGCTGAGGCTACCGTCACATCCCTATCACTGCAACCCTGCAACCCTGCTGATCGGTATCGCTCAGTTTGACACAGTAATTGCATCAACTAAGCCATTAGGGGCCAGCTTATCATAGAATCACAGAATCATACAGCACAGAAGGAGGCCATTCAGCCCATCGTACCTGTGTCGGCTCTTTGAAAGAGCTATCCAATTAGTCTCACTGACCTGCTCTTTCCCCATAGCCCTGCAAATTTTTCCCCTTCAAGCTTCTTTTATTAAAAAGTCCATGTTTCGAATCAACCCTCCTTATAACATACAAAACCTGGCAGCATTTTTCATCTCTGTTCCAACAGCCCATTATAGCTGAGGTCTCTTGGTCCTTTTTGATATCAAGCTCCTCGGGCACGTTAGGCCCTTTCTGATAAGATATTATACAATATTTTTAATAACAATTTTTTTTTTTTTAATTTTCAACAAAGACTAATAATTTTTTCTTAACTACAGTCAACTCTGGTTCACATCTTCCATCATCCATAAACTTGAACTCATCGAAATCTGCAACCCGTACCCTAACTCACACAGCCGTTCACCCATCACCCCTGTGCTCACTGACCTACATTGGCTCCCAGTTCCCCACGCCTCAAATTTAAAATTCTCACCCTTGTGTTCAAATCTCTCCATGATCTCACCCCTCCCTATCTCTGTAACCTCCTCCAGCCCTACAACCTGCCAAGATCTTTGTTCTTCTAACTCTGGCTTCTTGCGCATCCCACACTTCCTTCGTTTCACCATTGGCGGCTGTGCTTTCAGCTGTCCAGGCCACAACCTCTGAAATTCCCCCCCTAAACCTCTCCACCTCTCTCGCTCCTCCTTTAAGACGCTCCTTAAAACCTACCTCTTTGACCGAACTTTTGGCACCTGTCCTAATGTCTCTTTCTTTGGCTCGGTGTCAATGTTTTCGTCTGATTACGCTCCTGTGAAGCGCATATAAATATTGATTGGGAAACAAGACCTTTGACCAAAAAAACATTTTTTTTTATTCGTTCATGGGATGTGGGCATCGCTGGCAAAGCCCGCATTTTATTGCCCATTCCTAATTGCCTTTGAGAAGGTGGTGGCGAGCCGCCTTCTTGAACCGCTGCAGTCCGTGTGGTGAAGGTACTCCCACAGTGCTGTTAGGGAGGGAGTTCCAGGATTTTGACCCAGTGACGAAGAAGGAATGGCGATATACTTCCAAGTCAGGATGGTGAGTGACTTGGAGGTGGTGGTGTTCCCATGCGCCTGCTGCTCTTGTCCTTCTAGGTGGAAGAGGTCGCGGGTTTGGGAGGTGCTGCCGAAGAAGCCTTGGCGAGTTGCTGCAGTGCATCTGTAGATGGTACATACTGCAGCCACGGTAGGCCGGTGGTGGAGGGAGTGAATGTTTAAGGTGGTGGATGGGGTTCCAATCAAGCGGGCTGCTTTGTCCTGGATGATGTCAAGCTTCTTGAGTGTTGTTGGAGCTGCACTCATCCAGGCAAGTGGAGAGTATTCCATCACACTCCTGACTGGTGCCTTGTAGTTGGTGGAAAGGCTTTGAGGAGTCAGGAGGTGAGACACTCGCCGCAGAATACCCAACCTCTGACCTGCTCTTGTTGCCACAGTATTTACATTGCATTGCTGGCTACTGTAAAATATCTGGCTTTTGGCAGAAGATTTATACATAAGGGAATGTAAGAAACTATGGAACAAGCTAACACCATTTTTCTCTGAAGCCTCCTTCCCAATAGATCATTTACAATTTCCCCTATCATGGGGTCTACCCAACGAACAGTCTCTCCTGAGGTGAATGTCACAGGCAAGAATTCCAACAGGATAAAAGATCTGTGAAATCTAATGAAACTCCGTACTGTTGATCTAAAGTTACAAACCACGTTATTTTACTTTAGCCAGCTGTCTTACACAGATGATATTTTTGACCATTCCAACAGCATTTAGTCATCTGTGTTTATCTAGCCTTCAATGTAGAGAGTCTAGTGAGTCCTACAGAGAGGGGAGCTTCAACTTTGAACAACGCTTTCACTAGGTAGGTGTTAGAATAAGGATAAACTAATTACAGTGATTAACTATTAACACTGTCTTCTCCATAGCACATATCTTTAACCAATAAGTGATGTCCAAAATGGCAGACACAGCCAATTGACATCAAACGGTGACATCTGTAAAATAATTCTGGAGCAAGACAAGACAACAGCAGAGATGAAAAGTGATGAGTGAAACTGAAGAACTTGGCTAAGTGTAAATTTATTTAAACGGGACAATTTAGTAAATAAAATTCCATTTCAGGCCAACATTGCTTTTTGTTGGAGACAAAAATGTTTTAAGTCCATTTGTTCAATGATATCCAATCATGCAAAACCATTTTGATATCTCTGTTGACAGTCCTGTATAAGAAAACTATATCTTAATTTAAATATTGAAAGAAGTCCCTCATACATTGTATCAGCATCATGCTTATTGTTCACATATCAAATCCATCCCTGCATAGTTATCCTTCCCCCTTCCCCAAATTATCTCCCTTTGGACTTCATACAGTTAACTTGGATGATGTGCTTACCAGTGGTTAGATGTACTGCTTGATGTGACCAGGAAGATCCCAAGTTCAACCTCTGGATTGTGTTGAGTTCGCTGATTTAAGCAGGCACTACACCTGGCCTAAGTAACCCCAGACTAAGGAGAGGAACAATCAGTCTGATTGCAATCCAATGACTCTTGCTGGAGAACTTGATCATAGAAACATAGAAACATAGAAGATAGGAACAGGAGTAGGCCATTCGGCCCCTCGAGCCTGCTCCGCCATTTAATGAGATCATGGCTGATCATCCAAATTCAGTACCCTGTCCCTGCTTTCTCCCCATATCCCTTGATCCCTTTAGCCTTAAGAAATATATCTAACTCCTTCTTGAATATATTTAATGAATTGGCCTCAACTGCCTTCTGTGGTAGAGAATTCCACAGGTTCACCACTCTCTGGGTGAAGAAATTCCTCCTCATCTCTGTCCTAAATGGCTTACCCCTTATCCTTAGACTGTGACCCCTGGTTCTGGACTCCCCTGTCATCGGGAACATCTTTCCTGCATCTAGTCTGTCTAGTCCTGTTAGAATTTTATAAGTTTCAATGAGATCCCCTCTCATTCTTCTAAACTCCAGCAAATAGAAGCCTAATCGACCCAAACTCTCCTCATACGTCATTCCTGCCATCATCTATGTTACTGGTCTCAAGTGTATCAGCCACAAGCTTTTGCCAGAGATGATTAACTCTCTTGTGCCTGTGAAGTTTGCTACATTTCAATGTGACTTTTGATACATGACCTTGGATTTCAGATGACTTTTCTGTAGATACCTGATTTGAACAGCTTCAGCTTATCCAGAGGTTTGGCACATGGACTCTACGCTTCACAAGAGAAGGGGTAAGCATTTAGCCCTGATACTGAAAACCAATTTGCTTGTCTTCTTCCAGTTTTTGGACCCTGTTGGGTGTTTGGAGATAATATTGGATTTGTATTTCTGACAGACTGATTACTGGATCTTGTCAAACCTGGACCTGGCATTGAGACAAAAGCAAAATACTGCAGATGCTGGAAATCTGAAGTAAAAACAGGAAATGCTGGAAATACTCAGCCGGTCAGGCAGCATCTGTGGAAAGAGAAACAGAGTTAGCGTTTCAGGTCGATGACCGTTGGAAGATCATCAGAACTGAAATGTTAACCTTGTCATTGAGATGTTCACTTCCTCATCCATTCCATGGTTTGATCTTCCCCATTTACCAAAGCATTTTTTGCTTTTTTGGCTGATGTTAAGTCACGTCGTTCACCAAACTATGGCTCTGAGTGTTTAGCTGTGTAGGTGGTGTACGACCTTCCCAGTCTGAGTTCACTCGATGCCTGAGTCTTTAGGCTGAAAGTAGGGATGCCGATCTGAGGTAACAACTTGATGCTTGAGGCCATTTCTCCCGGCTCGGCAACACACCCAGACCCTGTTGCTTGGTATTTCTTTCAGGTTATCAGTGAAAGGCCACTGGATGAAGACCGGGGAGTGGAGAGAGGTGCCAAATTGTTGCTGTTTACAGGCGATTAAACAGGGATCTAAACTTTAGTCTCAAATTTTAAATTGCTGGGATTTGTGTAAATAATCATCACAGAATGCTCATTCCCATGCTAACATCAAGCACATTTGTACTTTTTAAGCACAGGCTTTTGTTGACTTGGAATGAGTGTATAGATAGATAGAACTTGCATTTCTACAGCATCTTTCATGGCCTCAGATATCCCCAAGTGCTTTAATGGTCAATGAAGTACTTTTAAAGTGTAGTCACTATCACAATGTAGGCAACGTGGCAGCCAATTAACACATAGCAAGATACCACAAACAGCAATGAGACAAATTACCAAATGAATCTGTGTTTGATGTTGGTTGAGGGATAAATATTGGCCAGGACACCGGGGTGAACTCCCCAGCTCTTTGAAATAGCACCATGGGATCTTTTACGTCCACCTGAGAGAGCAGACGGGGCCTTGGTTTAACGTCTCATCCGAAAGACGGCAGCACTCCCTCAGTAATGAGTGTACGGGCAACAGCAGGAGCAGTATTCCGGTTGTGTATTTAGGATACGTTCCATTCAGGAAACATGAAACAACAACAACAAGTTGCATTTATACAGCACCTTTAATGTAGTAAAACAACCGATGGCACTTCACAGGAGCATTATTAGACAAAATTTGACACTGAGTCGCATAAGGAAATAGAATTTAGGACAGGTTACCTAAAGCTTGATCGAAGAGGTAGGTTTTAAGGAGTGACGTAAAGGAGGAGAGGGAGGTAGAGAGGAGGAGAGGTTTAGGCAGGGAATTCCAGAGCTTAGGGCCTAGGCAACAGAAGGCACGGCCGCCAATGGCGGAGCGAAGGAAATCGGGGACGCTCAGGAGGCCAGAATCGAAGGAGCGCAGGGGGTTGTAGGGCTGGAGGAGGTTACAGAGATAGGGAGAGGTGGGACCACAGAGGAATTTGAACACAATGTTGAAAATTTTTTAATGTCACAAACGTTCCCGGTTTACGGTTTTCCGATATAATAAGCTAAATATGAAGTGTTAAAAGAAAAGAAAGACTTGCATTTCTGTAGCGCCTTTCACGACCACCAGACATCTCAAAGCACTTTACAGCCAATGAAGTACTTTTGGAATGTAGTCACTGTTGTAATGTGGGAAACGCGGCAGCCAATTGCGCACAGCAAGCTCCCACAAACAGTAATGTGATAATGCCCAGATAATCTGTTTTTGTTATGTTGATTGAGGGATAAATATTAGCCCCAGGACACCGGGGATAACTCCCCTGCTCTTCTTCGAAATAGTGCCATGGAATCTTTTATGTCCACCTGTGAGAGCAGACGGGGCCTCGGTTTTAACGTGTCATCCGAAAGATGTGTTTTTGTCAGTGCTTCCCCCCCAAACGCCTCTCCACAATAATAATATTTAATGAACTCCTGTAGCAAATGTTAATGAAAAATGCAACAATTTGACTGGACTAGCCAACTAAACAGGTATTGTGCACGCGTCTCTCTTTTTCTGACGCCTAACAAGAAATGGTACAAGAAACTCAACTTGGTTGCTATTAAATGCCAGGAAAACGTTTGTAGTTTTCAAAGGTGCCAAAGGAAACACGGCACAGAAATACAACGTTAAAGCTGTCAAGAAAGTGTGCAGATTCCAGCTACCCCGCAGTTTCCCCTTTCACCCCTTTCACAAGAGCATGGGATCATTGCGTCCACCGGCCTCACTCTCGAATTTGAGATTATATCATTTTCTTTTCTTGTAATAAATCATTAAACAAAGCGAAACCCACAGCTCAGCAACTCGTGTAGTGAAACAATATCGCCCGCATAAACTTTTAAAGCCAGCAAAGCAGGTGAGAAACGGGTATTGTGGTTACTGTTCCTCTCATTGCCCTAATTGTTAGCAAGGCAACACCGCGCTTTCAAACAGGCTCAATGTTATTAGAGAGCACAGCATCAAATGTACCTCCGACTGAAACCTGATTCGCAGGGTCATTGTTCCATGTAAAGGTTTTATCCTGCAATTTTTTCATGACACTTATGTCAACAGAAAATCCCAAGTTTGGAGAGCTATGCAGACTATAAATAAATGCATCTTGCACCTCTGTGGGCTTTTTTTTTCATTTACAAGAAGTTTCACTTTTATTTTTTCAGGAATAACGAACATTTGTAATGAACTCGGAAGTGATGATGTATGTCATGGTGTTCCACAGTTTTGTGTACACAGGGATTCCAGGTGCTATCCAGTGTCCTGTCTTTCAACTCCATGATACAGACTTAAATAAGAATCCTGAGAGTCTGGGTGTGATAGAGACTGTAAGCCAGTACAGCTGGAAGCCAGAATGATGCATGCATGCAAGGTTGATGCAGATGTACAAAGCTTGGGAATGTATTTTTAAAAAGTTTGCAAGGAATTCTCCATTCCCGTTGAATTGCTGGCCGGAATTTTCTGTACCTGGGCGGGGCGGGGCGGGTCGGGTGCGGGCGGTCAGTGTGGTGGGTCGCGACCCCGTTGTTGCTTCCATCCCACTGCAGAAAACGATTTTGCAATAATGGTGCCTATTAACCCCACCCTGCGCATTACCCGGCCCGATTAAATGGTGCGGGTCTGATGATGTCATCCATGATGCGTTTTCAGCCAGGATATTTAAAGGAGCCATGGCCACATTACATTTGAAGGTTCATCTAGGAGTGTGCAGGCCGCATTGTTCCAAACACTTGGAGAGATGGCTGCACAGAGACAGAGGGCTGCACCCAGGTTCTCCAATGACTCCCTCCATATGCTTGTGGAGGGAGTCAGAGCACGCAGGGAGGTCCTCTTCCCTTCGAATGGGCGGAAGAGACCTCCCCAGGAGACCAAAAGAGCCTGGCTCCAAATAGCAGAGGAGGTGAACAGCAGGGATGTTGTGAGGAGGACCTGGGTGCAGTGCCAGTATGTTTCAATTATCTCATTAGATCAGGAAAGGTGAGTACAAAGCCACACTCAACTTCATCCTGCTGTGCCTCTCATCACGTCCCCATCACTCTGCCTTCCCAAGCCTATTCCTGCACATTCTTACTCACACCAACACACCTTGCACCTCCACCCATCCCTCTCTCTCTTTACATTATCACATCTGACTAGCCACCTATCACGCTCACCCTCATCCTAATGCAATCACGCCAACTAACAACACACAAGGAGGCCACTAAAGATGTAACCCATCCATTCCTTACACTCATTCCATCACTCTCACTCAAGAGGGAGAGGGAGAGTACCGGAGGTGGCCCTCTATCATTGGCCACCCTCACATCAGCAGAAGAGGCTGCCTTGGAAGTCTCTGGAGTCGCTGAGCAGCTGGTGGTGGGAGACGGAGAGAAGGGGACATCTCAGCAACCTGGTGACAGAATTACATCCCATACAGCCACATGGCATACAGCAGTCACTCATATGGGGACTGATGTCAGTGGCCAGTGAATGGTCATCATGTGCATAATGGCATCTGTACCCATTCTTCATATGATATATCTAATTCATCTCTTTACTCACCCGCAGGTCCATCAAGAGTCCCCTCCACTGTCCAGGAGGAAGAGGAAATCGATTCCTCAGAGGAACCTCCAGCCTCTGAGGACGCACCATCACCAGACAGAGCACCCAGCACCAGCGCAGATACGCACACCTCGGTGGGTCCCACGTGAGATAGAGTACTGTCTCACAACTCACAAGTGAGCAAGGGAAGATAAAAGAAAGACTTACATTTATATAGCGCCTTTCACGATCACCGGACGTCTCAAAGCACTTTACAGCCAATGAAGTACTTTTTGGAGTGTAGTCACTGTTGTAATGTGGGAAACGCGGCAGCCAATTTGTGCACAGCAAGCTCCCACAAACAGCAATGTGATAATGACCAGAGAATCTGTTTTTGTTATGTTGATTGAGGGATAAATATTGGCCAGGACACCAGGAATAAATCCCCTGCTCTTCTTCGAAATAGTGCCATGGGATCTTTTACGTCCACCTAAGAGAGCAGACGGAGATGAAAGACGGCACCTCCAACAGTGCAGCACTCCCTCAATACTGCACTGGAGTGTCAGCCTAAATTTATGTGCTCAAGTTCCTGGAGTTCTGACTCAGAGGCAAGTGTGCTACCGACTGAGCCACAGCTGACACTGATGGTGGAGATAGGGACAGCAGTGGAGACTCCTCGCCGGAGGGCGCAGGATGCTCCCAGCTCTGCTCAGCTGCATGCAGATGCTGAGCCTTGGGGCCCATCCAGAAAGAGGGTGATCCTGGAGGTGCAGCAAGACATGCAGGAGGCTTTGACAGGTTTTGCGAGTGCAATGTCTGCAAATGTTCAGAGAATGGAGGAGTCCAACATGAGCACCACCGTGTCGCAGGCGATGGCGACTGTAGGCTCCTCCATGGATAGGATGGCCACCTGCATGGAGCAGCTAATGCGCCACTCACAGGAGCACATGGCCTCTATGGAGAATAGATGGCAGAGGCTCATAGACCTCCTGTCTAGGAGGGATGTCAGTGGAGATGTGGGTCCACATGGCCCCACTGATGTGCAGCAAGGTGCTCTCCAGCTCCTTGCTAGTAGGAAAGAGCGGGTGGCCCATGAGAGGAATGATGGTGAGGGGGAGATGAAAGTGGGGGCTCCTCTCAAAGTGCTTACACTTCTCCCCCGTTGCCACCCCCTCAGTCAGAGCCCCAGATACCTCCTCGGATCCCGATGGCTGAGTTTGCCCTTGCACAGTCGCAGGAGGAGCAGACCTTGGAGGGACATCACAGGCTCCAAAACCCAGAGGACGCCCACCAAGAGTGTCTAATCAGTCGCAGCAGGGAAGTGAGCAGCCGGCCTCTACCACTGCTGAAGCCACAGGGGTAGGACCTCGTAGAAGTACGCGGAAGAGAAAGATGAAACACGTAGAGTCACAAGGGTAGCCACTTGGGTGTTTTAGTCAATGTTCATGGCAAATTTCTGTTAATGTGATCTCAACCATTAAAATCCTTATTTTCACCACTTTCCTGCCTTGGACACATTTGTGTGTGCCTTTTGAAGTGGCTTAGTGAGTGGCGAGAAGTAATGGTACCTCCAGCAATGGTGGTCAGTGTGAAAGGAATGGCTTGGGCATTGTAGGGATGCTTTATGGTGTTGCTGTGGGGTGGTGCCAACCTGGTGCAGCATGTGGCAGCCAGGGTGTACAGCGTAAAGTTAAGTAAATCTGGCTATGATGAGCCCATCCCTGGCCTCCCGGGCAGCAATGTGCTCGGGTGCTGGTGAGATCTGGGCCACAGGTTCCTCCTGCTCCTCCTCTGAAGAGGCTGTGCGCTCAGTGCCTTGCTCCTCATGCAGCGCTAATCCTCGCTGCAGTGTGATGTTGTGCAGGGTGCAGCAGACCACGACGATTCTGAGACCCTGGCTGGTGCATACTGAAGGGCTCCTCCAGATCTGTCAAGGCATCTGAAGCACATTTTTAGCACGCCTAGTGTCTGCTCTATGACACATCTGGTGGAGATGTGACTCTCCTTATATCTCTCCTGGGCCTCAGTACTCGGGCTCCTCAAGGGTATCATGAGCCACGTCTTCAGTGGATAGCCCTTGTCTCCAAGCAGCCAGCCGGAATGTCTGTTTGGAGGAGCGAAGAGCTGAGGGAGAGTGGACTGGCGCAGGACGAAAGAGTCTTGACAGCTGCCAGGGAATCTGGCACACACATGCATGATGATCTTCCTATGGTTGCAGACAAGCTGCACATTGAGGGAGTGGAAGCCCTTATGACAAAGACTCCCGGGAGCCGTTGACAAAGACTCCTGGGTGATGATGGGGTGCCCTGATAGCCACATGTGTGCAGTCGATGATGCCCTGCACCCGTAGGAAGCCAGCCAGCGCGGCAAAGCAGAGCGCCCACTCAGTAATACTGGCTTCATCAGTGGCAAAGTTGATATAATTGGCTGCCTTGTCAAACAGGGCATTGGTGACCTGGGTGATGCATCTGTGGGCGGCCGACTGCGAGATGCTGCAAATGTTTGCTGCAGACCCCTGGAAGGAGCCTGAGGCAAAGAAGTTGAGGACGGTGGTGACTTTGACAGCCACTGGTAAGGCATGTCCACCCACTCCTCTGGGCCGCAGGTCTTCCTCCAGCAATGTGTAAATGTCTGCGATGACCTGACATGATAGCCCGAGCCTCCTTTGGCACTGCTGCTCTGTCATGTTGAGGAAGCTCATCCTCTGCCTGTATACCCTGTGTTGGGGGTACCGCCTCCGGCGTGGTGCAGCCCTGCGCTGATGCCCTCTGTCCTGTGCAGCATCAGGTGGTTGAGGAGAAGGTTGGTGGTGCTGTTGTTGGTGCTGCTGGTGTGTCTGGTGATGCTGGTGTTGGGGCTCATCGTGATCTGATTCTGAGGACCAAGGTGACACAGTATAAATGGCTCCCATGCTGATGGAATAGATGGCAGGTCAAGTAGAAATCAAAGGAGCAAGCTGTCAATGGAGTGATAGATTACAACAATGAGGTGAGACTGGATGGTGACTTTGCTGGAAGCACTTGCAGCCTTTAGAAAGCTAAATGTGCTGGGAATGCAGTCAGCAACAGCTTCTGCCTGAGCAAAGTGATCAGCTGTGAGGTGGGAGCTTTTATATTATATTTCATGCTGTCATCTAATCAGCTGGAGCAAGGACCACTCAACTCCCGCCTCAGGCTGACAGACGTGATTCCCAAGCTGCGTGAATCCTGTGGGCAGCTAGGAAAATTCGAAAGGTAGGCTAAAAAAGGCTCTTAAGGGTCTGACAACTACCTGTTAATGATTTGAATTAGGTCGCCCGCCTCTGCCGGTCGGGTCGCTGCTGCACCGGCAAACGCGCCCGAGGGAAATCCACGTGGGGGCGGGATGACGGTGTGTTCCTGACCCGCTCCAACTTTTTTCAAATTTCCAGCCCAACCTGCCTGCAATTGTGCCTGCACAGACCCCAGAAAATTCTGGCCGCTGTCTTTAGGAGAGGTGGGTGAAGGGGGGAAAAAGCAGAGGGAATGCTGGAGGAGAAATCAAAACAGAAAGCTTGCACTTCTGATTGCAAACTCTGCAGCTAGCTTCAAAATAATGTGAAATCTATTTTCATTAGAAATTAATTTTAAATGGTTTATTGCTATTCAAAATAATGGAGGGAGATATATAACGCACCAAGTCCCGTTCACCCATCACCCCTGTGCTCGCTGACCTACATTGGCTCCCAGTCTGGCAACACCTCGGTTTTAAAATTCTCGTCCTTGTTTTCAAATCCCTCCATAGCCTCGCCCCTCCCTATCTCTGTAACCTCCTACAGCTCCACAACCCCCCCGAGGTATCTGTGCCCCTCCAAATCTGGCCTCTTGCACATCCCTGATTTTCTTCGCCCCACCATTGGCGGCCGTACCTTCAGCTGCCTAGACCCTAAGCCCTTTGCCCTCCTTGACCTCCCTAAACCTTAGGTTACAGTGATAGGGAGGGGCAAGGCCACGGAGGGATTTGAAAACCAAGGATGAGGATTTTAAAATCGAAGTGCTGCTTGGCCGGGAGCCAATGTAGTTGAGTGAGCACAGGGGGTGGTGGGTGAACGGGGCTTGGTACGAGTCAGGACACGGGGCAGCAGAGTTTCGGATGAGATCAAGTTTACGGAGGGTGGAAAGTGGGAGGCTGGCCAGGCGTGCATTGGAATTATCGAGTCTGAGGGTAACAAAGGCAGGGATGTGGGTTTCATCAGCAGATGAGCTGAGGCAGAGGCAGAGACGGGGAATAACTGAGACAGTATCGAGAAACATCACTGGAGACATCATTTATACAGGCAGTCAGACATCGGAAAATGTAAATGTTTTCTCATCAGCAGTATTACAGGTTGTGCAGCCAGTGTATGCTCTAAGAAGAAAGATTAGAGAATGTTAAACAGAAATAAAAGATCTTGGGGGAGAAATTCGGTATAGCCCCGTTTGGGGCGCTAGAATTGGCGCTGCGCAAATGTTATCGCCAGGCGCAACTTATCGCCACCTCGAGCGATATTGGGTTGCAGCGCCCCTCAAGGTGATAGCGGCGTAAGATCAGGTGCTGCACGGGACTCTTAAGGCGCTAACCCGGCGGCGCTACTCAATTTCTCGGCGGCTGGGCGCAGCGCAGGTGGTGTCAATAATCGATTTCCCCGAGACATGCTGGCGCCGGCCAGCTCTTAAAGGGGCAGGTCAATTAGGATCAGCTGCCACACTCTGCGCCTTGTAGGCCTCAAAATCAGCTCTGTGCATTCTGTGGCGTTCCAAACTTTGAACAGATGGAGAGGGTGAGGCAGAGAGCGGAGCTCTTCACCGAAAGGGCATTGGATGCTTTGGTTGGCGCAGTGGAGCGCCGGCGAGCTGTGCTGTACCCCGACAATGGCAGGAGGCCTCATCAGAGCGAGTACCGCAGGGCTTGGAGGGAAGTTTGTCAAAGAGTCGCCTCCAGCAGCATCGAGGCCAAGGACTCCTGTGCAATGCAGGAAGAAGTTCAACGACCTCACTCGGTCGTTAGGGTGAGTGCCTTTCTCGCAATCATCTTCATCCCTCCATCTGCACCTGACTTTATGGCCAGAGGGTGCGCGAAGCCCCAATGGCCATCTGTCAGCCAGCACACATGGCCCTTTCTGGAAACACACACACACATTCAGCTCAGGGCATAATGTAAGGGCTATTCTACCATGGGGGGCATGTGATGTCAGCTTAGGGCATAATGTAAGGGCTATTCTACCATGGGGGGCATGTGATGTCCGCTCAGGGCATAATGTAAGGGCTATTCTACCATGGGGGCATGTGATGTCAGCTCAGGGCATAATGTAAGGGCTATTCTACCATGGGAGGCATGTGATGTCAGCTCAGGGCATAATGTATCATCACTTCCCGTCCTTTCTCCTGCAGGCCAAGCTGGCCAGGAACCGGAGGGAGCAGCTTTGTACCGGAGGAGGTCGGCCTCACCTGCAGACACTCACGGACCTGGAGGAACGAGTCCACCAGATTGTTGGAAGCCGGATGATTGGTCCTGTCACCACTGGAGCTGCCGACCCCATTGTGCACAGCGATGGTAAGGTCATCACCTTTTTGAACTCTCTCCTTCCAGTTGTTCCCCACACCAGCATGCTTTTTCACTCTGGACCCAAGTCAGAGCATTGCAGCACTCATGCATCCCTTGCTGCCACCCTGTCCTTTTGCTAAAGCCACTCTTCAACCTCCCTGCTTTCAGATGCTGCATCACCAGCTCGGGAGCCGGGCCCTCAAGCTGCCACTGCCACTGACTCCGGAGGCGACGAGCAGGAGGAAGCCGGACCATCCGTGCCACCCTCAGGCGAGCCAGCCCATCTGCAGGCTGGGGATATTACTTCCCTGGAGGGGAGCGGGGGGGAAGGCTCTGAGGAGGAACCAGCTCCAGGACCCAGTGGGCTGCAGCAACACAAGGGGGGTAGGGAAGCTCGGGGGCTGTCTCCCCGGAGGGCGAGTCAGGCCGCGAGTACTGCTGCACAGAGCGCAGAAGAGGTGCGTGCCCTCGCAGAAATGAGCGCCCAGGCTCGGCTCAGACACACTGAGCTCATGGCTGCAGTGGCAAGGATGCCTGAATCCATCGAGACACTGGCAAGGAGTGTCCAAGACTTCGGCGCAGCACAGGCAAGGAGTGCGCAGGACTTCGGGGCAGCACAGGCAAGGAGTGCGCAGGACTTTGGGGCAGCACTGGAAAGGACTGTCCAGGGCATCGGGACATCACTGGAAAGGACTGTCCCGGGCTTCACCGAAGCACTGGAAAGGACTGTCCCGGCCTTCACCGAAGCACTGGAAAGGACTGTCCAGGGCTTCACCAAAGCACTGGCACCTGCCACGCAAGTGCTGAGTGCTGCCACGCAGTCACTCGCTGGTCTCATGCAGACGCAGATTGAGGCCATGCGACCACTGACTGCTGCCACCCTCGCTGGATCAGGCAGGATTACCCGGGGCCCTTGCAGCACCACAGCAGGCCAGCAATCTGTGGACCAGCCGATTGGTGCGCATGCTGTGGTGCTGCCCCATCAGAGTGCCAGTGTGTCGGCCAACCACAGAGCAGGTGTCCGCTCTCAGGATGACAGCATTCCTCATGCCACCACTGGCACATCTCCACTGCAGCTTCCACCACCTGCAGGACAGACTGCTTCCACCCATGCATGTAATGATATCAGCAAATAGTGATGGTATTTGCCTGTTTGATTATTATGCCTTACCAGCATATTTGCCTGTTTGATTATTTATGCCTTACCAGCAGAGGGCATGTGAGAGAGACAGTTTAGTTTTAGTTTTGTTTTTAGATGGATCTCTAAGATGGTGTCTCCTGTAAAACTGTTAACATGCTTGAAGACACTTTAGATTGAAAGACATTGGCCTAGAAATTCATTAAGGCGCTGCCAGCTTTGCGCCCAGTTAACGCCTAAAGGGTGATTTTGCGCCAAAAATGAGTTTGCGCAGATATTCAGCGCAGCGGTATTGGCGGCGGTAGCCGTTAGCGCTGCGCCGGCACCGATGACGTCATCGGTGTGCGCAGTGCCCCGGTTCCACCCCGAAACCGCGCCGATCCCCATATTTAGTTGCGGCCGCCTCCTCCGAAGCGGCCGCAAACAGCGACCAGAAAACGGGGCCGTCCTGCTGCCTTAGTGGGGCGCTTTAAAGCGGAAGGTGCGGCCGGCCGCTTTTGCGGCGGCCACCTGCCCGCACCTCCTTCCCCGGCCTCCTCCACCCCCCCCCCGCGGCATTGCCGGCTGCTTTCCGCGAGCCCGGCACTTCTCCGTGGTGCCGGGCTCATTTGCCAGCACTATCCAGCGGCGATCTCCCCGTTGCAGGCAGCTCCCCCTTAAGAGAAGGAGGAGGCCTGCAGTACCGCAGCCTGCCGCTGCGCAGCACCTGGCGCAGCGGCGCCAAGAGCGCTGATATTCAGTGTCAGCGCACCAAGCGGAGGCGGGCACAATCTGGTATAGCGCCCGCTTCCGAATTGGGGCGCTAACAATGAATATCTGACAATCGCTATAGGCTTCCCGCCCAGCACTAACTTTTGGGCGCTAGGCAGCTGGCGGGGCCATAGTGAATTTCTAGGCCATTCTCTTTCATCAATGTGTCGTCATTGAACCCACATACAAATCAATACATGATGTCAGAAGTGATTGAAAGAGATGAAGAGGAAAAATCTGAAGTTAGCAACTCGACGAGATAGTGGCAAGCAAGCTAACCAGTGAAATCAGCTCTCCACATATTAGCAAGCCAAAAGAGAACATCGTTACTTACCTTTGGAGAATAGCTAACGAAGTGAAAAATGGTAGGATTACACCCACCGGCAAAGCTTCAGTTGACAGGTAATGTGGCTGAAAGTTGGAGGAGGTTCAAACAACGTTTGGAGTTGTATTTAGCAGCAATCGGAGCTGACGAGAAAAGTGATAAAATGAAAGCGTCAGTGTTCTTACATGTCGTGGGTGATGAAGCGCTGGAGGTGTATAATAACTTCACATTCGCTGCTGATGGAGACAAAATGAAGCTGGATAAAATAATGGAACAGTTTGAGGCCTACTGCATACCTAAACGTAACGTGACGTTTGAGAGGCACAGATTTTTCACATGTGTACAGAAAATGGGAGAGACTATTGATCAGTATGTGACTGAACTGAGAAACAGAAGCAAAACATGTGAATTTGGGGGACTGACAGACTCGCTGATAAAAGACAGACTGGTGTGTGGTATTCCAGATAATGGTCTAAGGGAAAGACTGCTAAGAGAGCAAAATCTAGACCTGGGAAAAGCCATAGCACTGTGTAGAGCTACAGAGACTGTGAAGTCACAGGCAAAGGAACTGTTCAGTGACAGTAGCTGCAACGTGGATGCAGTGAGAAAGAACGGACACAAACCGTTTAACAAAAAGAGCGCCAATGTGAAAAAAGAGGCGTGGCCAGCGAACAAAAATGAAAGGGGCAATCGAAAGTCATGTAGTCGATGCGGTACACAGCATCCACCAAAAAAGTGTCCAGCATATGGTAAAACATGCAATAGTTGCAACAAAAACAACCATTATGCCCGTTGCTGTAAGAACCAAGCGCAACAAAGCAAGGTCCATGCAGTAGAGGAGTTCTATGTGGATGTTGTGTCTGAAAACAAAAAAGAAAAAAGAGACTGGATGTTGACACTAAAAGTGAATGACATAGACATTCCATTTAAATTGGATACTGGAGCACAAGTTAATGTGATATCAGAGACTGATTTTAAGAAAATTAGACCCAGACCAAGGATACATGGAATAAAAGTGAAAGTGACAGGATACTCAGGTACTAATATACCAGTGAAAGGAAGATGCATTGTCAAAGTGACACACAAGGACAGAGAGTACACGTTAGCATTAATCGTGGTGCCAAAGGATGTGCAAGCCATACTAGGTTTAAAAGCCTGTGAGAGACTGAACCTGGTAAAGAGAGTTCTCGTTGTGGAAAGCAAAGGAGAGACAGTCTATGATGAACTCATGAAAGAGTACAATGACCTATTTCAGGGTCTAGGCTGCCTTCCAGGAGAACACACGATCAGAGTATAGATAAAAGTATACCAACGGTCATACATCCATGCAGAAAAGTTCCGTTTGCTCTTCAAAAGCAACTGAAGGCAGAGTTGGACAGGATGGAAAGCCTGAACGTGATTCAGAAGATAGATGAGCCAACTGAGTGGGTGAGTTCCCTCGTCGTTGTGGACAAAAAGAATGGAAAGCTCAGAATTTGCCTGGATCCAAGAGATCTAAACAGAACAATAAAGAGAGAGCACTTCAAGCTTCCTACACGTGAGGAAATCATGTCACAGTTTGCAAATGCAAAGTATTTCAGCAAGTTAGATGCATCATCAGGATTTTGGCAGATGAAACTGGACGAGGCAAGTTCAAGACTGTGCACGTTCAACAGTCCATTTGGCAGATACAGATTCCTAAGGTTACCATTTGGCATTGCCTCAGCTCCTGAAGTGTATCACAAAACTATCCATATGATCTATGAGCACCTGGAGGGAGTTGATACATCAATGGATGACATCATAGTATGGGGAACCACGAGAACTGAGCATGACGAGAGACTGAAAAAAGTGCTGGAAGCAACAAGGAAAACAAACCTGAAGCTGAATAGAGAGAAATGCCAGCTCGGGGTGACAGAACTGACATTCGTGGGAGATATCCTTAGCAGTGAGGGCATCAGACCAGATCCCAGAAAGGTGTCCGCCATTGAGAATATGCCAAAGCCACAATGCAAAAAGGACGTGCAGAGGTTTAATGGAATGATCAACTACATGGGTAAATTCATATCCAACCTCTCAGAAAAGATGGCGCCACTGAGACGACTAACTGAAAAGAACATAGAATGGGAATGGAATCATGAGCATGAGAAGTCATGGAGCGATCTAAAGAAACTGCTCACAGAGGAACCAGTTCTGAGGTTTTATGACCCAGCGAGACCCATCAAGATATCATCAGATGCATCACAGAGTGGGCTCGGTGCCGTTCTTCTGCAAAAATATGACTACTGGCAACCTATTGCATATGCATCGCGCTCAATGACAGACGTGGAGACGCGATATGCTCAAATAGAAAAGGAGCTGCTCAGCATCACATACGCCTGTGAAAGATTTCACCAGTTTGTGTCAGGACAAGCAATCAGTGTAGTGACTGACCATAAGCCCTTGATTGCATTGTTCCAAAAGCCACTAAATGGGTGTCCGCTTAGAATACAAAGAATGATGATCAGGCTGCAACGCTATACACTGAATGTTGCGTACACCCCGGGTAAACTGATGTATACAGCAGACACGTTGTCCAGAGCTGTTGACCCAAGAGAGCCCGCAAACACCAAAATGGATGAAAAAGTGAACGCCTATGTGGACATGATCACAAGTGCACTGCCCATAGCAGATGCAAAAATGGAGCTCATAAAGACTGAGACAAACAAAGATGAAACAATGAGACGACTGAGGAAAAGCATCTTGGATGGATGGCCCAACATGAAGCAAGACTGCTCACCTGACATGGCAGAGTACTGGAACTGCAGGGTGGAACTATCAGTGGTCGAAGACATCATCTCCAAAGGAAGTAAAATAGTTATCCCAAAGAGTCTGAGAAAAGAGATGCTAAAAAGGATCCATGGAGGACATCTGGGAATCGAAAAGTGTAAGAAAAGAGCACGAGAGGTGATGTACTGGCCACGAATCAACCAAGATGTGACAAATGAGGTGTCAAACTGCACAATATGCCTGAAATATCGAGCAAGCAATCCGGTAGAACCACTAAAGCCACACCCAGCGCCAGACAGAACTTACCAGAAGGTAGGCGCTGACCTATTCGTATGTCAAGGGAAGGACTATCTTGTAGTCACAGACTATTACTCCCTGTATCCAGAGGTTTGTAGACTGTACACCACCACTGCAGATGCTGTGATAACATGTATGAAAGCCATATTCTCCAGACATGGCGTGGCAAGCGAGGTCTTCACAGACAACGGACCCCAGTTTTACAATGCAAGTTTCCGACACTTTGCCAAAGAGTGGGACTTTGTCCACACAACGTCAAGTCCTCACTTTACACAGTCCAATGGACTAGTGGAAAAATCGGTCCAGACAGTGAAAAGACTGATGTACAAGGCAAAAGACAGTGGAACTGACTTCTACCAGAGCATGCTTGTATACCGCACAACGCCGCTCGAGTGTGGTATGTCACCAGCCCAACTCCTTATGGGACGTCTGCTAAGGTCAAACCTACCCATCCCGGAGAACCTCCTGAAAACAAAAGAGGGGAGAAAGTGAGGAAGTTCAAAGAACAACAGAAAGAAAAGCAAAAGTACTACTATGACAGAGGAACACAAAACCTACCTGAACTCCACACTGGTGACCAAGTAAGGTTCAAAGACAAAACAAACATATGGACTCAGAAGGGAACTGTCCTGAGTGAAGTTCAACCAAGATCATACACCATTCAGACAGATGAGGGTGCTGTTCTGCGAAGAAATCGTCGGGATCTTCTCATGAGACCAGCCACAGCAAGTCAAAAGACTGATACTGTTGAACAACCTGATCACACAGCAGGTCAAAAGACTGATACTGTTGAACAACCTGATCACACAGCTGAGAACTCATCATCTGAGGCAACAACTCAGATTCAAGGACAATCAATCAGAAAATCCTCAAGACACGTGAAGCCTCCTGAGAGACTCATTGAGGAAGTTTAAGGACTATTGTTATAGAAGGAAGTAATGTTATCTGATTCTCTCTTCAAGTTCTAGTGTATTTACATATTTCATGTGAACACACAAAACAAGGTTAAAAAACCTTGATAATGATAATGATAATGTAAGTTCATTAAGTGTTACAGTTAAAATGCAGAGTAATACAAAGAAAACATGTTGTTAGATAAAAGTGAAATACTTTTGTTTTAAGAAAGGGAGATGTAATGATATCAGCAAATAGTGATGGTATTTGCCTGTTTGATTATTATGCCTTACCAGCATATTTGCCTGTTTGATTATTTATGCCTTACCAGCAGAGGGCATGTGAGAGAGATAGTTTTGTTTTAGTTTCGTTTTTAGATGGATCTCTAAGATGGTGTCTCCTGTAAAACTGTTAACATGCTTGAAGACACTTTAGATTAAAAGACATTCTCTTTCATCAATGTGTCGTCATTGAACCCGCATACAAATCAATACAATGCACAGTTGGAGCAGTCAGCATCCGGGCCCTCCAAGCCCAGAGGTCGTCCAGGCCGTCCCTCAGGGGCATCTGCACTTTCGGACAGTCAGCTGGCCTCCCCCAGCCTTGATGCAGCCACTGGGGTCCCATTACGGAGGAGTTGCAGGGAGGGAAGGGGCCGATCTCGCAAGAGAAGTAGATCACCATCAAGGGGGAATGAGTAGCTGCTGAGATGTCTTATTTGTAGAAATCAAGGCCGTGGATGCTGGTCTGAATGTTAGTAATGTTTTGGATAGTCTCCTGGGTGTGCGAGGCACCTGGTCTGAATGTTAGTTATGTTTTGGATAGTATCCCGGGTGTGCGAGCCACTTATGTGTTAGAGTGTTAGTTTTGCTTTCTGTTGCCATTGCTTTGTCATGTTGGAAGGAAGCACATTTTGCAAAATAAACAAATGTTTTTATTTACATTGGCCATGTCTGCTATTTACATTCATATTGCCCTTCATAGGCTTTGGGTTATCAGAACGGTTCCATTCCTGCTCTTCGAATGACACCAAGCATTCCGTGAGAGGGGCCTAGAAGCGACTTCTGATCAGCCTCTGACGGATGGCCCTTCCAGTTTGTGCCTCCCTCCCGTCTTGGTCCTCCTCCTCCTCCTCCTCCTCCTCCTCCTCCTCTGCTGGTGCTTCAATGTCTGGTGGCATTGGCTGGGTGCGTAGGATAGCGAGGTTATGCAGCATGCAACATACAACCATGAAGTGGGAGACTCGCTCAGGTGAGTACTGCAGGGCGCCTCCGGAATGGTCCAGACAGCGGAACCGCTGCTTCAACACGCCGATTGTGTGCTCCACAATGTTCCTCATCGCCTGATGGCTCACATTGTAGTGCTCTTCAGCAGGGGTGCTGGGCGAACGGAGCGGGGTCATCAGCCATGGGCACAGAGGATAGCCCTTGTTACCGAGAAGTCAGCCTCCTGGGTGGGCCAGGGCCTCGAAAAGGTCTGCAACTGAAGTCTGGCGCAGGATGAAGGCGTCGTGGCTGCTGCCTGGGAACTGCGCATTGATTGCGAGGATCAGCTGTCGGTGGTCACAGACCAGCTGCACATTCAAGGAATGGAACCCCTTGCAGTTGTGGAACTCCTCCGGATTCAATACAGGCGCCCGCAAAGCCACGTGCGTGCAGTCAATGGCGCCCTGCACCATGGGGATGTCTGCTATTGGTGCGAAGCCTTCTGCGCGCTCCCACTGCTTGTCCAGTGTCATAGGGAAGGAGATGTACTGCCGCCTCCTTTTAAACAGGGCATCAGTGACTTGACGGATGCAGCAATGCACCGCAAACTGCGATATGTTAGCTATGTCCCCAGTTGCGGCCTGAAAGGAGCCGCTCGCGTAGAAGTTCAGGGCAACAGTCATCTTGACAGCCACCGACAAAGAGGTCCTGCACCTTATCTGAGGCTGCAGATCTGGCTGAAGCAGGTGTACCAGCTCAGTCACCACCTCCTTTCTGAAGCGCAGCCTTCTGAGACACTGCTGCTCTGACATGTTCAAGTAAGAGAACTGCTGTTGGAAAACCCT